>NC_056736.1:14564040-14916540 GCF_019279795.1 Protopterus annectens
AAACGTCTGAAGAAGCGGAGAAGTCCGTGAAAGCGCTTACGAAATAAAGTTCAGTTTTTATGAACTGTGCCTTCCATTTTTACCTATGAAGTTCGTTAGCATTTTGATGCTTGACATTTACCTTTGCAAGTTGTAATTGAACGCATTTTGTGTTCTATGCAGTACGTTTGGGTGCAGCGTTTCTATTCTGATGCTGGATATTTATTCTTGAAAAGTTGGTGATTGAACGTGATTTGTTTCCTGTGTTACACGCTTGGCAGCGTCACTTAGATCTACATCTCCTCCCTTGGTGGGTACCTTTCGATTTCTGTGAACCTACATCTCTTTGGCTGGGGTAACTGTTTTTTCATATATATATATATATATATATATATATATACATATATATATATATATATATATATATATATATATATATATATATATATATAAATATATATATATATATATATATATATATATATATATATATATATATATGTCATTGCAGATATACACATGTACATAACTAGGTTATGTTACAGCAATTATGGATAACATATGTTCAGACCGGGCATATGTTACATATGTTACTGGGAGGTCCAATAAACAAACGTTTACATCCCACACCGCCCAGCTAGGCCGTTCAGACATAGAGACAGGCAATAAAGGTAAATACACTGCTGCTTTCCAAACCACCGGTAGGAAAGTACCAGTGGGAGAGATCTGCAAGGTCTACACTTTAACATGGATAACCGGGTCCCTTGCGGGACACCAAAAATTCACTATACAGGCAACCCTATAGTGATTGATGCGAGCAGGATGTAGCTGTACACAGAACAGTAGGTTGTACAAGTGTAATAACAAATGGGTTGACAAAACGTATGACATGTGTCCTGAGATGGGGAGAGTGGGCAGTGTGTAGGGGTGTGTTCATACCCCAGCTGTGCTCACAGTAAGTATTTGTCATGAATGCTGTAGATGGGTGTCATGTAGGTGAATCATGGGTATGCAATAATGGGCCTAAGTGTGCAGGTGTTGTTTGGCAGAGATGTATTACGCCTGCCCAGTGGAAGTAATTAATACTCCTATGTGAGCACTGCTGACGCTCATAGCTCCGAAACCTGAAGAGTATATCTACTGGATAGTCCGTAAGCCATTTGGGGAACACATAGGGACTATATCAGTACACTGTACCCAATTATCATGGACGTCCGTGGTTACAAATCAGAATCTAACACAGTCTTAACTAAACCCTGCCAGAACTAGTGATATTAGGTCAACAGATGGCGGAATACACGTAATGACTGACAATATGTATATATATTTATATATATATATATATATATATATATATATATATATACACACACACACACACACAGAAATATATATATATATATATATATATATATATATATATATATATATATATGTTACTGTAGAAATACACATGTACATAACTAGGTGGTTACGTTACACCAATTATGGGTAACATATGTTCAGACCAGGCATATGTTACTGGGAGGTCCAATAAACAAACGTTTACCTCCCACACTGCCTACCTAGGCCAGTCAGATACACAGACACGCAATAAAGGTAAATACTCCGCTGCTTTCCAAACCAAAGGTAGGAAAGTACCAGTGGGAGAAATCTGCAAGGTCTACACTTTAAACATGGATAATGGGGTCCCTTGTGGGACACAAAAAATTCACCATACAGGTGAACCTGTTATAATCGACACGAGCAGGATGTAGCTGTACACGGAACAGTAGGTTGTGCAAGTGTAATGACACATGGGTTGACAAAACGTATGACATGTGTCCCGAGATGGGGAGAGTGGGCAGTGTTTAGGGGCGTGTTCGTACCCCAGCTGTACTCACAGTAAGTATGAGTCATGAGTGCTGTAGAGGGGTGTCAGGTAGGAGAATCATGGGTATGCAATAATGGGCCTAAGTGTGCAGGTGTTTGTTGGCAGAGATGTATTAGGCCCGCCCTGTGGAAGTAATTAATAATCCTATGTGGGCATAGCAGGCGCCTATACCTCCCAAACCTGAAGAGACATCTACTGGATAGTCCGTAAACCACTGGGGGAACACATAGGGACTATATCAGTGCCTTGTACCTGATATCAGTGCCTTGTACCTGATTATCATGGACGTCCATGATTACGAATCAGAATGTAACACAGTCCTAACTAAACACTTACAGAACTAGTGATATTAGATGGACAGGTGGTGGAATACACGTAATGACTAATGACAACATGTATGAGTCATAAACAGCATGTACCTTGACAAATGTGAATGAATACATATGCCCTGTGACTGTCAATGTGTCAGGTTAATAGAACCAGTCATCTAAATGTGTCCCTCAGGGTGTTATGCAGTGTCCCTGATACAGTGTTCATTCTCCCCCATTCGTATGTGAGGTCTCTTAGTGACGGAAAGCACATATTCTGCCGACCACCTTAGGTAAATGATAGCATAATAGTTTGGGTTACCACCTGTTCGCCTTTGTGAGGGACACTCCACTCTGGGCAGTTGTGTCCTGCAAAATTAATGTTACGGCACATGGCCTGTGATTTTGGGAAAAGAGTTCATATATTGTTTGTAGTGGTTGCATAAAATTATTTTGTTTTATCTGAAACACCTAGATGTTATAGGAAACAGTATTAGCAACTATAATGTTACAAGAATAACCTTAACTTATGCAAACCGGTGAAGTAGTCAGTTTTCTAATGGCTGTGGGTATGTGTTGCCTTGCCAAATCTGACATCTCTACATATAGGTCCTATAGGGCTGCCACCTTTCCAAATGGCCAAAGTGGGACCTGCTCTGTAGAAATGTCAGACATACCAGGTCAGAACATACCTACAGCCATGCATAGTACAGAAATATACATATTAGCACAAATCAAAGCTTAGTCTAGCAGCAGTCAAGTTGCTTATGCTACTTCACATAACATATTGAAGTGTAATTTATACAATAACCGTTACATGCAACTATTAGAGAAATGTAGAATATAATATTGTCCTCTAATCGGGACATTTGCTATGGCTAGATTATTCTCGCATGACACATATGCCTAATGAGGGACTGTCCCATGCAAAGTGGGAAAGGTGTTACTCCTAAAGTCTCACTTCAGCCAATTTAAAAGGTGGAAAACCTACAACAGGCATGCGGTAGCATGACCCGGCAGAAAGATGCATTTCCCAAAACACATTTACATGTCTGCATTGCAGATTATTGGTTCCCATGTATCAGCCAGATGGGAGCAGATTGTATGAGGGATACGCATATAATATGATTATGTCACTGGACAGGCCGCCGATTCCGTACAGTAGAATGCCTGCTAGCGCATAATGGTCAGCCATACCCGATACTGTAATCATGTTGTCCGATGTAATACGCATCACAAGGGATCACGCCCACCCAGCATGAGTGACAAATGCAAGCACCAATGTCAGTGCACGTGCAAGTGAGGGAGCAAGCGGGTGTAAGCGTGTTTGTCTACCAGTATGCAAGTATTGCACTGTTAAAGAAATGTGGAGTCTAAACAAGTATAAGGAGCTGTAACCAGAAGTCACCAGTGCTTAACACTGTGCAAACCCATGCACAACTGCTCCCATCTACTGGAATGTGCCTTACCCACTCCATATCCAAAGGCCTTGTTCTGGCCGCAAACAAAGAACCACCCTTTGCAAGTGTTGGTAGCAACACCCTGCGCACACAGCTGATTTGAATTACCAATACACCATGGCATATATACAGACAATAGACAGTACCACACACATACCATACAGCACAGTCATCCAACAGTATAGCAATGTACTGGCAGATATGTCTGGACCACTGGTGTTTGCAGACTTGGCCGTCTTGTGTTTAAGTGTGAGAGCATGCCCAGTATGACCGTTATGCATGTTGTCGACAGACATTACCGTCATACCTTCATGTGTTTGAGCATGCCCAGTATGGTCAACTGGATTGCATGTATCACATGTCCAGGTAGTCAGTGCTGTGGTGCCGACCCCTGCATTGTACACTGACAGGTGGCATGCTGTGTCTGCAGGGTAGCCAACATTCATGTGTCATTGACGGTTGCTACATTTCTGCACAGAGTGGGGGGACATCCAACTGTATCCACATTCCTATACAGCACCGGGTGTGGCGCACATGACTTTCACATGTGTACGTTGGAAGGGGGGCACAGCTGACAGTTGTACACTTTTTATACTACTGTACTGGTATGCCAGGTACTCCATTTCAGTGTGTGGACCTACCTAATTTGCTGGCTAGAGGCATACCAGTGTACTTCAGATCCTAGCTTTAATTACCAGCATAGTGGTTTCAGACATCCTAGCCTTCCCAACCTACATCCAACTGCCTGGCCTGCTGTAGTCTGTGTGTGTGTCTGTGGAGGTTAGGGTCATCCATTGGGCATATCCAGAAGCCATTGTATAGCATTTGTCTGTATTGGTCTACACCTGTCCAGATGTATGAGACTTGTATGGACTGTATGGACACACATGATGTTCAGCCCGTAACCTGCAGTGGATTAGGACACCCTGTGTACTACTGGCTACTATTGTGACCCAGGTATGTGCTACAGATGTCATGGTGCCACTATGGACGTGTACTGTCTGCTGCCCTAACAGTCGGCCACCATATTCCCTTGTATGCTCACATCCATACCATAGCTACAGGTAAAAACATATTCTAATACAACTGCCAATTGGTAGGTTGATTGACTTACCTTGGGTGTGTGCCAGACCTGAGGATGGTGCTGGAGGGCTGCCTATGTCAGATGCACACAGTGCACTTCCTATACATGGCTGAGCACAGGTAGTGTCATGTTTGGCATCCCTTTTACTGTCTGTGCGAGTGAGAGAGGGTGATATTCTCTGGGTACCTACTGTGTCCATGCATATGCCATGCATTGCCTCTTTGCCAAGGGCAGGTCATACTGTACACGCCTCCTTTCGCCTACTGGGTCCAGCTCAGGTAGTTCCTCTTCCGAGTCAGAGTGTGCCTGTACAGGCCATGGTATTGGTGAGGGGCTGTGTGGCCCTGCCCCATGCTGTTACTGATGCAACTGTTTCTGCAGGATCATATTGTGTAGCATAGCACATACCATAACAATTTGGGTGCATCTAGCTTGTGAATACTGCAAGGCTCCACTGGATGTGTCCAGACACCAGAACCATGACCTGAGCATCCCAAACACATGCTCAATTATATGTCTTGCCTGTGCGTGTGCCTCATTATGGTTTAGTTGTTCAGGTGTGTGTGTATTGCTGATGGGTGTCATCAGCCACGACAACAGTGGTTACCCAGCATCCCCCACTAGGTGACTGTAGGGGATGTCCATATTGGCAAAGGTGTGGTAGAGCTGCATCAGATGCTATATATCGGAATTGTCATAGTTTCCAGGGCAGCCAGAACACACATTCAGTATAATGCCCTGGCCATTGCATACGACCTAGCTGTTGGAGGTTATGCCCCTGCGGTTAATGTAGGCCCTACCCCACTCACTGAGGGGTGCTTTGATGTGTATGTGTGTGCAGGCTATAGCACACAGTACCCCAGGGTAATCTTCCATTTGGTGGAGGAGACGCATTTTGCTGGTCAACACCTCACGTGTGTTGAGGACATGTACGTGCTCACTGGCATGTGGTGACATGGCATCTGGGAACTGGTGCAATACTCTGGATGCAGATGCCTGTGAGATCCCCATGATATCCCCAGTTGTGCTTTGGGAGGTACCTGTGCCTACACATACCTTGGTATCCACTGGGATGGGTTTCCCTCGGCCTGTTCGATGTGTCAGGTGTGGCCAGCACAGCTCAACAAGCTGCTGTAGGAGGTCTCTGTCCACTCCATAGTGCTCCACTATCTCCAACTCATGTAGCCCCTGGTAGGTTACCCTGGGTCTGTAAAGTCTTCTGTCTCCTCACTAAGGGTTGTTCAGCAGCATTCACATCCTCACCACCCTCAGCCTCCTGCACATGTTGGTCTATGTTGCCTGCTGCAGCCCTTCTCATTTGGTTGGATTGTGTCGAGAAATGTCCCCGCATGTATACACCAGTGGTGTAGAGTGTGGAAGAAACCTGTGTGTATGGTGCTTGGTCACTTTACCATAGTGTTCTGGTTCGGGCTGGGCATGTAATCTGCTGATTGTGCTAATTATCACCTGTTTGCGCAGCTTGTTCACCTTGACTACTCCACTACTGCTGTTGTCCCTCCCAATTTCACTAGGCAGGTATAGACACACCCGTAGCTTAGGCATGGTAAGGCAGGAGCAATCCCAAGGCACAGGGCTCCAATGTACGTACAGTATGCCTGACACCCCCCCATGCTTTCACCTATATTCGCGTCCTGCACCCGGCTATCTATGCACATACAATCTTGGGATCTGCATCACACCCTGGGGATAAAAAGGATTCCCTATTTTCAACCTAATTTGCATAGTATTGTCTTCTAATGCATAGTTATATGAACCATACTGATCCTCCAAAATAGTAACCACTGCTTACTGTCGCTCAGATCCACACACAACTGGTTAAAAGTGCCTTACTATCACCGTATTCCATGTCCCTTGTTCTCCCCAGCAACAAACTAACCGGTCTTTACATGACTAGAACCCGGGACCCTGCACACCACAGACGATGTGCTTTACCACTATGCCATGGCAGATATACATGCATCTGAGGTGATCATGTACAGATCATCCAGCACATTCAATAGTATAGAACATGTATTCCATCATGTAGATTTATGTGTGCTAATGTCCACATATATATATATATATATATATATATATATATATATATATATATGTATACACATACATACACGCACACACACACATATACATATACACACACATACGTAGATATAGAATTTATATCACAACAGCGGACCACATGACACCAAAGCATTAGACAAGAATGAAAAGGAAACCACATGTGCCACCTGCATTATGTAGTGGTGTTACTATCAAGGCAAGTGTGTTTCATTGCGTCACACGGGTCAGACTGTATTAAGGGTAAGAGTAGGGCTGTTGACATTTACTCACCAGACTTATTGGCAGATGTATGTGTATGTCTTGCCAGCCCAGTCTCTTGGGCGATCATGACATTTGTGGACACTATATAGGAAAGCAACAAAACACACTCAACACATCCTGGAGCTAGCCACTCACAGATACCAACACATAGGATATGACTGTCAAACACACACACCTGTCATGCCTTGGAATAGAACACCTACCTGTCTATCCTATCACACTACAGCATTACATAGTTATACAACGCGCTACAAAAATTACTGGATCACAGCACTCCCAGAGGCATACTTCTAGGTGGGTGACATCATCAGCAAAGGCAAAGAAGCCAATAGGGATTGTATGGAGAGTGAGTAGTCTAAAAGAAATACTCTGTCCTCAGGCAGCTGGAAACACACACTTGGTAGGGCTGGGACTAGAACATAGACCTAACTACTTTATCACACTACAGCATTATGCAGTTACAGAACACACTACCGAGATTACTAGATCACAGCACTCCCAGAGGCATACTTCTAGGTGGGTGACATCATTAGCAATAGAAAAGACGCAGATAGGGATTGTATGGAGAGTGAGCAGTCTAAAAGCATTACTCTGTCCCCAAGCAGCTGGAAACACACACACTTGGCAGAGCTGGGATTAGAACATAGACCTAACTACCTTATCACACTACAGCATTATGCAGTTACAGAACACGCTACCGAGATTATTGGAGCACAGCACTCCCAGAGGCATACTTCTAGGTGGGTGACATCATCAGCAATGGAAAAGATATCGATAGGGATTGTATGGAGAGTGAGCAGTCTAAAAGCATTACTCTGTCACTCAGGTAGTTGGAAACACACACTTGGCAGGGCTGAGATTAGAACATAGACTTAACTACTTTATCACACTACAGCACTACACAGTTACAGAATGCGCTATTGAGATTACTGGAACACAGTATTCCCAGAGGCTTACTTCTTTACTTCTAGGTGGGTGACATCATCAATGGAATAAACGCCGATAGGGATTGTATGGAGTGTGAGCAGTCTAAAAGCATATTACTGTCCCAAGGCAGACGGAGACAAACACATGCCAGTGGTGTGAGCAAGACAACTGCCTATCTACGGACCACTATTACAACACTACATAGATACGAGACGCGCCACAGACACTACACCTGTCAAGACAGTCAATATGACCTTCTAGGAATGTGGACATCGACATGGATGCTGGCAGTTATGGTGTACATACCTGTGAACAGTGTGTTCAATGTAGCAATCCATCCTGAAGTGGGGTATGGCCATCTGTTGCCTGGATGACCACTATCACTATATGGGATTACAATGGTCATGCCCATACACATAGAGGCACATAACTGACACAAGGTGTCACTGGGCATGCTCACACACTTAGTAGCATATGTGTCCATCTACACAATGGCGTACTGGGCATGCTCACACTGTCTTGTATGCACTCTGATTCTAAACACGGAAGGGCACAGTGTGTTGATAGTCATCATTGTTAGCATGAATGCTGCACTACATATATCTGACACCGGTCTTCTATGCAACATCTGCTGCTGTCCATCACCTTAGCTGTACCAATCTAAACTAGGCACACTAATACCACCCGTGGTGATGTCCTGCCAGGAGTGGCTACTTTGCACATATAGTACCATTCATAGACGAATATCCTGAGACCAGGTAAACACCCTGACACCTAGAGGACAACTGCATTGTATGTGTATGCTAAACAGTGCTAGATGTGTAGCATTCATAATCACAGCTGCCAATCTAGATCCAACAATGGGGAATACTGACATCTGTGCAGTGAGGAACACCTGGCATAAGGCTCAGTTGTGCACAATAGCACTACCACTGTATACCTCAGATACAGACATGTGGGCCATAACACCATTACGGACCGCTCCAGGTAGTAGTGTCCCTACGTACATGAAGGCCACTCACATATACTGACCAGTATACTCTCAAAAGCCATCACAGATGTGTCAGGTGCAGATCACAGTGTCAAATGCCGCATTCTAGGATGTAGCCCTCAGACATCACCATGTCCTTGGACCAGCAACACACATCCATACATTAGTACAATACCATGTTACTCATGACCAGTGGACTGTACCTAGCTCTACGGCAACTGTGCTGACTACCCATGTACTGACAGGGTTCCATCATGTGTTATGCAATGCAATGATACCACTGTTCATAACCAGGTCGGCTGTACATATAACAGGGGCCCTGGGTCATATACAGCTGTAACAGATAACTGTTGCTGTACACCAGTAAACACACTCATGTTTGGATATGACATACATGTACCTGCCGTGGATATGTACATGCCCCACACACACACAACACATATGTACATAGCATAGCTTTTGTTGTCCTTCATGCAGACAAGTGGCTACAGCAATTACACGCATGCACATGGAAGGTAGGTCCATGGCTGTTGAATGTTAACAGTACATAAGGTGTAATAGCAATGTTGACTGAGTTAACATTCCCTTTGTACTGGTTACCCACGACAACTATCATATCATATAACAGTCCATGTGTCATGTATGTCATCACACATGTCCACCAATTGCAATGCATGCAAACATGGCTACATGACAGGAATGTAGGACCTACACACATGTACATGTAGTGGTGTACATTCAGCTACCATGCATGTGCAGTAGCTGATGTTTGCAGTTCATCTGTGTCTTACTACAACAAGCAGTTGCAATGCAGCCCCATCATTGACACCTGTATAGGGTGAAATACTGACAGTATGGTAAGATGTACAACAGGTATGGATGGATGTGTGTACATAAAGTGGTGGGCCAACTTTGCAGATGGATGTTTGCCGAAGACAGCTTACAAGTGTGTCACAAGCCATCCTACCATAACATGTGCAAACACTAAACTATGTTTCTGTTAATTGAAGGTGAAGACATACAACCTACACAGCGGTCAGGGTGTCACTGACTGTAAATCACTTGACACCTGTAACACTTAAGTCCTCCCATGTGCATATAGCAGCACAATTGCCAAAGGTAGCGTTGGTACACATTGTAATGTGGGCAATACTGCGGCATGTCTGTCAGACATATCATAAGATAGCAAGTGTTTGATTCACAGTACTGCCATGTGTGTTTGCTTGTGTGTCCATATATGCCACGCATGGTGGGGAATGCATCCCAATTGTTACACACCCCTGTACACTGTTGTAGAGATCTGTACATACTGCAGTGTAGAAAACAAGACATAGGCAGGGGTGGTGTGAGTATCACACACATGTTAGCTATCTGTATGTGCATGACATAGGTGAATTCAATTGTGGACTCCACAGTGTGTGTGTGTATGTATGTATGGCTGTCTAGTGTATGGAGTGAGGATGTATGCTACCATAGTGAACAGACATGACCCCTAACCCCTCCAGGTGATGTAATCTACTAACCTGTTGATGCCGTCGGTCTTAGGCATTACTGACTACCTGTACATGTTCATTCCTTGTTTTGCGTCATGTGGGTGCACAGTACTGTAAGGGTGATTACCACATAGGCAGGGGTCCTCACCTCAACACTATCAAGTGTGTGTGTTATAGTGTCGTTGAGCCCGTGAGTGTGGGCGTGTTACTGTGTCTGAATACCTGTGTGTGTGTGTGTGTGTGTGTGTGTGTGTGTGTGTGTGTGTGTGTGTGTGTGTGTGTGTGTGTGTGTGCCTGTGTATAGTTGTGTGTTCTCATCCTGTAATGTGAATGTGTATTACTGCTACACAGTGAGGCCTCATGCTATCAACTAGCCTCTACCCTTGACATCAGCTAGACCGCTGTGTAAACCCCCAGCACCATGTAACTGTACCTGTGATGTCACCCAGTATGGATGTCACAACTCTAGCTGCTGTAGCTTAGTGCACAGCTCACATGCTCCTGGATCAGTAGATGTGTAGACATCTTTGGAATGTCAGCCTTTCTAACAGTGAGGTTGAGGCTACATATATCATGCTGGTATTGCCATACATGCCTGTGAGTACTCCACATTTACACATTGGAAACTGCAAACACTGGTACTTAATGTCACATGCAATTAGACCTTAAGGAGGGAAGCAGGGCATCATTACCAACATGCTGTTACTGTTGTTACCAAGACACATACTGTGAACATAAAACAATGCATTCTAAATCTGTAATACATGGTATGTCTGCTGCGTGTCAACAGTACACAACAATTGCAATATACACTTATCTCCTTATTCTGTTCACCCTGTGCATCAGACCATATGAGCATGTCCCTGCATCGATGGTGTGGATGACAGGGATGCAGCACAGGCATCATCATTAGCACAGGGGGATAATGTTTGCCAGGGGCCTAGGCTGCACCAGTGGATGACATCATGTGTGTGGGTTAGGGCCTGTGATCTAATTGGCCATGTGTGGTTGTTATGCATGTGAGTATTGCGGTGCCCTAGAGATGTTTCTGGTGTGTGTGTGTGTATGTCTGCACACAGTTCTGCCATGTGTCCGGCCTACACAGGGGTATTATTGACAGCTCCAGATTGTACAGACCAGGATTTACAGCTCACTGTGTCCGGCCACGTGACCTGTGCCTGCCAGGGGTTGCATGGGCACTACCACGCAGAGGTACAGATTGGGTACTGTCCGATGACACGTCCACTGGAACCGTGTCCTCACTGGGACCATCCAGGGCCACGTCCACATGGCCTGCTGTGTCCTGCTGTGGACAGCACAGCACCAGCTGCACTGCTGCTGCTACCAGCACTATGGGAGTGGGCATGTGAGGTAGCTCATTCACATAGACCTGCACCAGGTGGTGTAGCTGGCCTA
Organism: Protopterus annectens; assembly: GCF_019279795.1. Taxonomy (NCBI): domain Eukaryota; kingdom Metazoa; phylum Chordata; order Ceratodontiformes; family Protopteridae; genus Protopterus; species Protopterus annectens. Next base: position 14,575,915 of record NC_056736.1, read on the forward strand.
TACCCACGTGGCCTATGCCTCGCACCTACCAGATGTTCCAGCACAGACAGCTCATGCTCCTGGATTGTCATGCCATGGTCAAGGATTCCAACCATGTCACCCAATCATCTGTCCAAAACTTCAGCATTCTGCTGTTGAGCATTTGCCAGTTCTTGGATGTTCTCGTTTAAAAAATGGATAGCAGCCCTCTGAAGCATCTGCTCTTCTCTGTTCTGCCATTCAGCACGTGCCTGTGCTGCCATTACAGTCTGAAACATGCGTCTGGTGACACCAGCTGCTGTGCTCTGTCCTGCAGGTGCATGTCGGCCAGAGGTCCTCCTACGAGCAGCACTGGCCACATGCCTGTGTGGCACATCTGCAGTCATTTGACTGACACCATGGTGTGAAGACACACCTTCCGTAGCCACCACAAGTTCCTGTTCCAATCTGACACATGCTAACTGTCCTTTCTCTATGGCCACTGGTGATGGGGTATGTGTTGGCATGAGAACTGCGTGTGGGGAAGAGGGGGATATAGGTGGAATGGCAACCAATGGCACAGATTCAGCCCCTGACAACCCTGCCTGTACCTCAAGCATATGTTCATCATCACTGCTAGAATCTGTGGGGACACTAACATCAGATGGACCACAGGAGGGTAACACACCTACATCACCTGTGAAGGCAAACAAAGACTCTACATTACAATAGAGACACACACACAGACCCACACACAGACGCACACACAGACACACAGACACACACACACAGACACACACACACACACACACACACACACACACACACACACACACACACACACACACACACACACACACACACACACACACACACCATGCATGTGATTTGACAGAAGACATGCAACATGCATGTGATACAGCAGACGGCATGCAGCTCAGACATTAATAGTAGTAGTTATCATACATCCCTGGGTTGCACACAACAGCAAGCATGTGTCATAGTAGAAGCCATGCATTTCACACAATCATGGTAGTAAGCATGCATCTCTGTGATACACCATGTGGACCCACACAGGTTAACAGTACACATGGCTGATGGGAGGCATATGTCCTTGACATTAACATGTAGCATGACATGTAATCTGCTGATGTGTGCATTGACATGCATACATGTTTGACACAATGGTGTCCTGACACATGTACAGTGGTGTAATGGTGTCACATTGCAGGGTTGTCTGTACACCCTACAGATAGAATGCACTTTTAGCAGATGTGCATGACCATTGAAGGGTATTATGAGGCGTCTGTATTGCTGTACAGTGTGAAGTACAGACACAGTGCCATTGCATGGAATCATGAGGCGTCTCTATTGCTATACAGTGTGGAATACACACACAGTGCATAGCCATGACTGTGTGCATACACAATACATAAATACTGTGGATTGTGACCCACGTCGCTGAGGTGTATACACACTAAACCATGATGTACCATGTGTGATAGGTCACCGAAAGACATACGGATGAAACCCCTGCACAACTGCCAACATTTCTTAGCTGCCTGGCAACTGTGTCCATACATGGCAGACTTGTCAATACACCATGTCCCACATGACATTTATGTACCACACACACAAGGTGCACGGCTGACAGTGATGTCCAACAGCAGCAAGGGAAATGTACGGTATCTGTGGCCTGATGTGGTGTCTGTGTATGTATGTGGATGCTGTACAGGTGACTGCTGTCATGCTGTGACACAGTCATGATGTTCAACACATCTTATGTGGTTGAATTAAGTGACACCTCCACAAGCTGTGCACAGGCTTTTAGGATGTCCAGTGTTCCACATCTACTATATAACCATTCAACAAACGCTATAGTGGGACCATGTGTAGACAATGTACAACAGGGTGTACACACATGCACATCACATCTACTGTGTGTTGCTACATGTCTCTGGCCATCCTCCATGGCCATGTGTGAACATGTGTTGGCCAAATGTTTGTGATGGCCGTCTATCTCACATGTCTGTGTTGTCCCATATGACATACACCCATAGATGTCAGATACTCCACTGTCCACAGGGTTATGCAGACAAAGGGTTGTATGTTTGGTATGTGGGGTATGTTTTATGGGATAGTGAGACAATGTTGCAGCCGGACCACTACATGTCATGGACACGTCAAATGGCACATCACTGTGTGTGCACTCATTGCAGGGGCATATTCCACATTGGTGAATCCTGTGGGCTGCCCATACTCCAGCTCACAGTGTTGTACTGTTTGCGTACCCCACATGTGTTGTTCTGATGTATAGTACATATTCCTACATTGAACAACACCTCCACCATTGTATGCACAGCTGTCCACACATCTAGCAATGACAGTTTCTGTGGTTTCATGTCGGTGTTTCATTTAGTTTATATGTATTGCACATGGGTAGCCAGTGTGATTGATTAAAGATGCGACCTGTATATCGTGACTGGACCATACATTATGTGTATATGTGTTAACTGGCCACCTGGCAAATAGATCTGTGCATTAACATGCCTGATACTAATAACTGTCTCATCTGCAATGGCCTGCTGTCTCTGCAGGCCAGAGGTACCTATATAGGGGTGACACAGCAGTATGATCATTATCCATGACTGTATGACAGCTACAGGGTGCAATCTGCATGTTAACACATTCACCAGTACAATAGGATATACTATGGAGTATGTACATGTTTGCATACACAGGGTAGCATACTATGGTATGCGGCATGTGTGTAAACATACCTTGCATATGATGTTACATTACATATTGTACAGTGACACATGCAACTAAATGGGATGTAATAGTTATATGTGCAGTAGTGACTTACCAGGCAACTCCAGGCTCGGTGGATGGGAGACACCCTCCTCCACGATAGCAGATAGAGTTTGTGGATGCTGTTCTGATGGCATCCCCAGGCTGGCCAGTAGCTCCTCAGTACGTGTGAGTGGGGGCTGGGTTGGTGGCCCACCACCTGTTGCACCTTGTTCCCCGGCGATTGCATTTGCATGCTGTTTCACATGTCTGATCAGGTCCGTGCAGTGTCTGTGCACCTGCTGGTAGGTGCAGTTGTGGCCAACCACATCATTAACCCCCCTGCGAAGTTCCTGCCACAACTCATCATGTTGCTGGGCATGCTGTGGCACATGGCTGAACAATACCTTATAGTTATCCTGGAGGTAAGGTATGAGGGCCTCATCCTCCAAGCGGCTATATGCTGGCAGCCTTGATCGAGGCATATCTGGAAGACATAATGATGGAGACAGGTCACAGTATCTCAGAGATGCACAGAGATACAGCTGCACATACATGTGTATTACATTTAGTACATATGAACAGTTGTCTTTGTAAATCTTCATGACATTGACACCACTGACATGTTTGTGTCACACACATGTAGCACCAGATGGGGACTGGATATTATCACCATATATGTGTGTCACCTCATTCCATTGCTCATACTCCATGTGAATGCTGTGTTGATGTGGGCATGTCTGTTTGCCTGTACTGGTGTTCTTACCTATCAGCACATGCCTGGATATGTCCACATTAATGCTGTTGACCTTGATGCTGTGTATATGTCACATATCAACACATACACTGCCTTAATGGACATGGCATGTGACAATGCAGACATGCACACGGAAACCTTTACATGCATGTGTTTTGTCATATACAGCTACACGGCACTGTACAGCAGTTCAACATCCTGCCACATATTGCCTGTGTTGCACATGTGATACACATGGGACAATGGCTAGCCAGATGGTATTTGCAGGGATGGTTATCAACTATAGCATGTACAGCCAAGGTCATGTAGTAGTGTGTATGCCCTGGGCCATATATGAGCATAGGATGTAAGGTTTTCTAGCTGTATCCGACAGCCATGTTTCCGCCGCCAGATGAATCAGTGCCACATAACTGATCCAGACAGTTAATGATACATCTACCATGCGGTCATCACACCATGTCTGACAGAGATGACATGTGCAGCTTTGCTGGAGAGGGTTGCATAGTATGGCAGGAGTATGTAACGTGTATGGCACAGGGATCTGTCCAGCATGTGGCGATCCTTGTACTAGGAAGGTGGCTGTCCATGACGTATGTTTTTCAGATCAGGATATGTACGTGTAGCATGTCCAACATCACAGTGTTGGACATGTCTTTATGCAGAGTAGGCAGCATGCTGCATAGTGGAGATGAGGATTGTGATGGCTGGTGTCGCCCATCCAAGCATGGCCAATACCCCTTAAAGATGATATGTGATCTGATATTGGTCACTTGAGTGATGAGTATGGCTGTACAATGATCTCCCTGCTCATGGATGGCACCCTGTCATGACTAGGGTTGCCTCTTATGACTACCTAATAGGCCTGGTGATGTCACTAGCTCAGGGAGGTAAACTGCACAGCACCATCCCTTACACACAGTGTCCATTATGTTGACCGCTGCCTAGGTGGTAGTTTGTGGGTACAGGGTTATTAACCTAGTGGTGACAATGCAATATGCAGCTGTCAGATTGTGCACATATGTCACGCACCTCACCCACAAAGCCCATTCTGTATGTTGTCCACAACACTGAGTCAGCTATTGCTCCTAGGTCATGGCCATTCACATACTTGCATACACAGATGCCTCACATTTGTCTGTGTGGTATGGGCTACAATGTGGGGGTAGTACAAAACATTAACCCTGTTTTACTGTAGCTGCCACTGGTGTGATATGCACATGTCACTCAGACACCTTTTGTAGTGTTGGTTCTGTCAACAGGCCACTGGCAGAACAGTCCTGTGACATACAAAGGTACATCTAGTATACTGAGTGTAGGTGGAACACAGTATGGGTGATGATGTCCTATGACCTGTCACAGGTATGATATGCAGTGTAAAATCATCCGTACTGTCATCTACATCTGTACTGCTAACAACATATACATTGATTAAGGTTCATGGAATTTCAGATCATACTCAGCAGGGTAATGGTGCAGTGCCTCCCATTATGAGTGGTGTCTCCACTTTGTGGGTTGTGATAACTGTTGGTGTGCACCATTCAGTGTTTTCACAGACTGACATGAACCTATGTTTTACATGATGTGTATGTGTATAGCAAACTGTTTTGCCATATGTGTATGATACAACCAGGGGTGTGGACAGGTCACATGCAGCCTGAATGCACCTTGTACCATCATAGTTATGGTTACAGGGGATCTGTAGTGTTCATGGATATGTGATTGTGTACCTGTTGGGGGGGCAGTGAGTTTATGTTATCCGACACCCTATCTGTATTGCTTATACATGCTCAGCACTTGTTCTGAACATGTAAGCACTTCATGAGCTACTAATTACTATAGCACTCAATCCTACTCATTTCCTACAGGTAAATGCTGTTTGTACTTACATTTCCAGCTTGCTTAGAGTAAAACAGCTGTTGTACACACTGGGAATTGACACTTGGACATGCCTGAATATTCAACCATTTCTCACTAGATATGTGAATGCCCTGAGATGTAACTTCCTGGACTACATGTACAGAGACATGCAATAGCTCTCCGATCTTGTAGCCCAGGCAGGTATCGCCCTAGCCCTGAGAAGCATTCTGCATTCGTCCAGACTGATAACGCAGTACAATGACCGAATTATTCACTTCAACAGTTGGCTATGCTTCTGGTGTCATTCCAAGGGTATCCAGTATCTGTCTGCTTTGAATGACATGGTCGACAGAACACGATGCTTTGGCACAGATGACCTGCACCTGTTGGCCCTGGGATTATGGATAACGTCTAAGGCTCTTGCTGCTCCTATAGTGCCTGTTTTAGACATGGTTCAAATAACATATTCACCACCAGAACAGGAACAGGCAAGCAAAACCTGAGGGTAATGTTACTCAGTGCTTGACATCTTCATTTCAAACGCACTCACCCAAGGCACTCCTTACAATGGACCACTTCGATATCTCTGCAGTGACTGGGACCTGCTTCTAGGCTCCTGAGAGCACCCCTGCACTAACAGTCTATTACACAGACCACACCTTTCAGTCATTTAACCAGGACCGGAAAACTCACGGCGGAGGTGTGTCCATATTTCACAAGGATGTACACACCTCCAGGCTGGTTGCTTAGCACAATGCATCAGAGGTAATCCAAGTGCAACTAACTGTGGCCATAACTGCTATACAAATTGTAACTTGCTACGGTTTTCACACCATACCCCACGGTTAACGGCCCTCACTTCTTGGTGTACTGGAATGTAGGATTCAAACAGGAACTAATGATGTGAGACTGTCACTACCCCACACTTAACTGGGATACCTACTCATGTACCGACACATTAGGCCAACACTTTCTGGGATTCATAACCTCCAATTGGCTGGATCAGCCTATCCACACCACCATCATAGCCAACAATATCCTAGACCTGGACATTACCAATATGTGTCACTGGTGTTCCACACCTGGGGTTATCCCCTTGTTGGTCAGATCCAAACATATGCTAATCACCCTTGTTATCCACATCCCGGCACCACACCCTTCATGGAAAACACAGTACAATATTTCTACAAAGCCAACTTGAGGCTTCTTATGGCAGCAGTAGTAAACATCATGACACCTGTGCAGATGGACAATATAGTTACAAATGCTGAATCATACACAACTGCACTTCATTAGCACTTACACGACTGCATGGATCATGCTATCCCAAACAGAGCCATGACGGTACCCACCAGATAACGGACAACACTCTGGGGGTCCACTGCCATGGACATAATGTACAACAGAAGGAGGAGACTGTTACAAAGTAGAGTACAATCCCATGGGTGGGGTAGCTCCCTGGTCAGCCTCAGTAGAAATCTGAGATCCCTTATCACATCCTCCAAAGCTAGCTACGTAAACATTACTGCGACTCATACCAAGGACTACCACAAAGCATTATGGAGGTATGTCACTACTCTTGATGGTGACAACCAGATCTGCTCTGAAATACAGCGGTTAGGCACGAACATTACAGAACCAACTGATATTGGCAACATCCTGGCAGATAGGTTCAGTGCTAACTTTACACCCCTCTCACACCCTAAAGGGCCCACATCTATACAGGAACAATGCAGAGTCCCTGCGGTCACAACTACGCAGTTCAAAGCTGCACTCTCTAAAGCCTGGAACACAGACTCCATGTGACCGTCCAACATCCCAGGCTGCGATTTACACAAACCTCAGAATGACATGGCTCCCCACTTGGGCACCAAATTCACTAATAGTCTTGTATCAGGCATTATGGCCCCTGAATGGTGCACAGCAACTGTTATCACACTCTGCAAAGATGGCACCACAATGGACCAGAGGAACTATTGCCCTATACGCCTGACTAGACTGTTCTGCAAGGCTATGGAGCACATCATCATGGAAGTCATTCACAGAGACATTGGTGGCCTCCAAACCTTTGATACCACCCAGTTTGGATTTGTTAGGGCCAGACCATGACTCCTACACCTGGTGGAGTCCTTTGAGACAGTTACCAAGGTAGTAGATGAGGGTAAGGAGGTCCACACAGCCTGCCTTGTCCTCTCATTGGTTTTCAACACCGTTCCCCATTTTGGTATTGTCAACATACACATCCACCTGCACATCAAACCCTACATCACGAGATGTAATGCAAAGTGGCTCACGGACAGGACCCACACAGTGAGGGTAGCATACCCTAGTTCCTAATATAAATCAGTTACATGTGGCTTATCCCAGTCCTTGGTCATAGGGCCCCTCATGTTCGGTATATGCTTCTCTGAGGTACAGGCTAGCACAGAAGGACTTTCCCTGAATAGGTTTGCAGACGACTGCAAACTAGGGGCCATGATTGATTCACCAGCTGATACAGACACCCTCTTTAAGAGCATCACTGTGACAGATACCTGGTGTTGATAACATGGCCTCAAGCTGCATGCCACAAGGTGCATAGACATCCCCTATGGATTACACCAATCACCCACTGACTATCACATAGGTGGTAGACCCCTACATACATAAGACATTATAAGGGATCTTAGAGCACAAGTATATAGCACCCACTCCTTTGATAACCATGTTGCCAAGGTGGTGTGGATATCCTTCTACGTGGCCACCCTAATCTGTAATGGGTTTGTAGCTGGAACAAAGGCAGCCATTGTACCTCTCTACTCCTGACTTATGAAACACATTCAAGGGTACAACACACCATTTGGGGTGTACCTTATGAAACAACAGCAATGGCTTTGAATACCACAACATTAACACACCAAGAGGATTACTGACCTCCAAAGGATGACGTATGCAGCACAACTACAGAAACCCCAACTGTACTCATTTGCATACTGCATACTTAGAGGTGATCTCTGCTGAACATACAAGGCCCATGTCCACAACAATATTGATGGATATGCTCCACATAAGCAACATAAGCAAAAGCCACTGAGAGCAACATGCTCTGGGATATGTACCCAAACGCAACGATGACTAGGACGTGCTGAAGGGATACATTCCTGAACCGGACACTCACCATGCTTTGGAACATGATTCCTATGTACATCAGGCAGGGACCCTCACTAGCAGTCTTCAAGAGATATCTCTATTGGTGGATGGGAGACAGACATGTAAGCCAGGGATCACTGCAGTGGCTCTACTGTACACAGGTGCAGGAAACAAATGGCTCTGCTGTTCACAGGCACAGGACACTAACCTAGGGAGGTGCCGCAAGTGAAAACACTGTAGTTGGGCTTACGAATGAACTTGGCCAGACAGCATAGTACCTAACTATGAACCTATGAAGCTATTACATGTCCTTTGTGCATGGATAATTGAGTAGCTCTTCCATTTCAATTAGCTATCATGCTGTTACACTGTCTGGTGACTACAAGCCATATGTATCCTGTTATTGTGTATTGTACATGCCAATAGACATACCTGATGTTTGCATAATATAACAGTAATGCTATGTAAAATATTTGACATATCTACCTACAATACTATACATTTCACATTTTTGCAACAATATCCCATAATGCAAAGCATAATTGCACAGCAGGACCACCTTAGACATGTTATTCTCAGTTATACGCCCATACATATGCCTACTGTTACAGTATATCAACATATACTATCCCCTGTTATGGCACGTACTTGTTGGACAAACCTTGCCACTGACAGTGGCTGGAGTGGAATTGTTGTGTTTAAAGTCCTTATGTAGCATCCCTTGTGGTGTATGAGATGTTTACCTTGTGACCCACAGCAGTACACACAATTTCTACAAGCATTACTATGCTCAACAAGACATCACTACATAATACCTTTTCCCACTGTATGCATTGCGTACACTTTTATTAATATAGAACAGGCACTACATAAACTAACATACTGAGTGTTCTACATACCTTCTTAGTGGTCTGAGTTTATGAAAATATCTGTCTTACTCCTTTCCTGTTTCAACGGTTTTATGGTATGTGCATACGGTTTGAATGTATGGCAAGCCATCCTTTTATACGTAGATACCAGTAACATGTGGTATCCTGCCACTAATTGGTGTTCCAGAGTAGATGATTACATGCACATCAGCTGTGCAGCTACTCCATTAGCCAATTACACGGCAACAGTGGGGTATAATTGAATTCTCCACTTGGGCGTTGTCCTTTTGCCCTATCTTCGAGGAAGACAGCCTGGATGTGTTTTTTGTGATGAATTGCAACTGCTATATGGAAAGACACAGATATTTTGACTTCATGTCCCCCGTGGATTGTGTGTGATGGCTAGAGGATGTAGTTCTACATGTGAGTGTAGCTGTTATCTCAACCATCTGATACGAGACTATTGCAAACAAAACCTGTAACATCGGCGTCTGTTCCATTGTACAACAGCAATGATTTCACATAGCGCCATTACAGTGTGTCTCTCACAAGGTATGTTAAGGCTTCTGCAGATGTCATTGAGTGAGTGGATGTTTGTGATGTTATTACAGTCTGTATTGCAATTGTTTTGGGTTTGCGGTAGATGTAGGTGGGTGTACATAGCAGATAAAGGTTTGTGGGGACTGCATTTATTACATATTCCATATGTGTGTGAGGGCTCCTTCCCTAATTGAAGACCTATCATTTAGTAGACTAATACTATGGTTATTGCAGGCTTATTCATTAAGCCATTGTTAATTGGTTCCTATATAGCATGCAGGTGATGTTGATCCTTCAATCCCTCCGGTAATACATTGATATGTAATGAAATGTTGCTACATGAAAGCTGTCTCATATATTTCTGTCACAGATATTTGCACTCATTGCAGTTGTGTTGTTGTCTGAACCTCTTTGGCTTGGGTTGCCACCTTTTCAAATGGCAATAGTGGGACATTTGCAGGACACACATCGGATTTAGAGGCCGACACATACCCACGGTCAGTACAAAGATAGAACTTAACTTTTTTCCTAAATAAAACCTTATTCTTGTAGCAGTTTAGTTGCTTATTATGTTTCTTGTAACATTTAGGTATTTTAGATACAGAAATAACTATTTTATGCAACTATTACATAAAATATGGGACATAATTATGTCCTACAATCTCAGGACATTCGCTCTTTTTAATATTTTTTGTCAGGACACAACTGCCCAAAGAGGGCCTATCCCTCTCAAAGTGGGACAGGTGGTAATCCTATGCCTAAGGCCGGCTATGACCACACCTACTGTAATAATCTACCTCCAAGTCAGCACGAACTGACACATGAAGCAAACACACACACACACACACACACACACACACACACACACACACACACACACACACACACACACACACACACACACACACATCACAGTCCCACGGAAACACACACCGCACTCTGAACACACACTTACACACACTACAGCAATCAGAAACACATTTAAACACAGTACCTACCTGCACCGCAGCACCAGCAGCAATAACTAAATGTCCCTTAACAACGTGATAATAGTACTCGCAGTTCTAGTGTTCTGGTACTGTGGTCTTTCGGTTTTTAAGCCTCGTGATTACGCGTGTCGGTATGGAAAGCATTCGGTAGTTGGCAGTATCCTATTTATTTGCACCTCCATGGTTGTGTACATGTTGTTAACCTATCTATATATTTGCTGATATATGTATATCCGTATATATCGACATATATCTCTCTATCACCCTTTCTATCTCTATATTATATATATATATATATATATATATATATATATATATATATATATATATATATATATATATATATATAAATATACAGAGAGAGAGAGAGAGTGAACACACCTTTCATTGGGTACATGGCTGTGTATACTATTTCTGGAACTCCGCCCTTTTATGTTTTAACCTGTCACAATACACACCTGCCGTTGGTACATCTCAGGTAGATTAGTGGTAGGTGATTGTGTACATGGTTGCATGTTCTACTCCTGGCAGTGGTCATTTTACCTCTCAGAGCAGGCACTATTAGTACAAGGGTAAATAATGCAGATTTCACCTGTTCTGGACATCTTTGCCCGTGATCTGCATGATATTGAGAAAAGCTTAGACCTGTTTTGCACATATCCGTGCAGTCATGTTTAAACGACGCTTACCATCACTTGCCGGCGCATAAACCCGCTAACATGTGCTTAAACGTACTCTAATGACCTGCATCCAACATCCACTATTAGTGCCATCGGAATTACGTTACGGCCCTTGCAGGGCGTGGAACTGGGAACATGCACGACACAGTCAGTGGCTTTACCACTTGGGCATCTGGGATATGTACAAGTGTTATGGTGTTTTGTATGTGGACTGTACTACGGCTGTTCCTCCATACTGCAAACAAATGTGTAACTCAGTTAGTTTACATATGGATGATACCTATTAATGGTATGTCCAAGTGATGTTTAATGGATGTGCTCCAGCTATGGGAATCCATGTCACAGTGAGTCACACACTGTAATTGCTACACCTTGCCACAACCATAACTGGAGAATGCTGGGGTGATGGATACCTGTCATGGGTACTCCCCATGCTTTGGAACTACATCCCTGATTACATTATGTGGAGCCCCTCATTAACACACCAGGGAATCATTGCAGAGTGGGCGGGGAACAGTGGTTACACACATGGATCCCACAATTGCCTCTGCTCCACAGAGGGACAGTTAGTTAATCGATGGGGTGGTGACAGCAGACACATTTTGCCTAGGCTGATGAATGGCCACTGACAGTCAGGCATGTACCTACTGATGTACCTAGGAACCTATACATACAGTATCAACACATGCTGTTAGCTTCGTTTACTGTTCAGGTGTTGACTTACCTTGTTCCAATAGCTCTTGTGTGTGCAATAGTTGAGAGCTGCCTATGTAGGATTCACACAGTAGACCACCTATACATAACAATTTACAGGTGGTTGTGTGTGTGTGCCATCCATTTTACTGTGTGTGCAGGTGGAGAAGTGTGTCAGTCCATAGGGCCTACACTCAGTGTATGTGCTATACGTTCCTTCTTTGCCTAGGCATGGGCATATTGGGCACGTCTCCATCTGCCTACTGTGGCTGGCACAGGGTGTTCGTGGTCTGAATCCCTCTGTGCCTGTGATGCCCTTGGCAATTGCAGTGGGCTGTGAGGGCCTTCACCATTATGTCCCTGCTGCAGCTGTTTCCGCAGGATCATATTATGTAACATGACACATACTATGAAGATGTGGGCACATGTGCCTGGAGAGTACTGCAAGGCTCCACCAGATATGTCCAAGCAATGGAACCATGATTTCAGCATCCCAAACACATGCTTTATGATGATTCTGGTTTGCGTGTGTGCCTCATTATGGCGTTCTTGCATGGGTGTGTGTGCATTTCTGATGGAAGTCATCATCCATGGCTCCAGTGCATAGCCAGCATCCTCCACAAGGTGGCCATATGGAATGTCCCCCCTGACAAATACCTGATACAGCTGTGAGGCATGCCAGATGTGGGAGTCATGGTAGCTTCCAGGGCTGCCAGCACACACATCCGTGATAATGCCCTGGGCATTGTACATGACCTGGCAGTTGATGGAGTGGTATCCCTTGTGGTTTATGTAGCACCCACAATGCTCACCGGGTGGTGACTTGATATGTATGTGCGTGCAGTCTATCGCACCCAGTACCTCTGGGTAGTCTGCCACATGGTGGAAGAGACGCATATTGCAAGCCAACTCCTCCTGAGTTCAGGGGAAGTATATATGCTCATTGGCATGTGGTAACATGGCATCCAGGAACTGGTGGAGTACCCTGGATGCTGATGCCTGTGAGATCCCCATGATATCTCCAGTTGGCCTTTGAAAGGTACCTGTGGCTAGTATTCTCAAGCTTACACATACCTTGGTGTCCACTGAGATGGGTTCCCCTCTGTTGTTTCTGGATCTGAGGCGTGGCCGGCACAGCTCAACAATTTGCTGTATGATGTCCCTGTCCACCCTGTAATGCTCTACTATCTCCAGATCATGTAGCCCCTGGTAGGTTACCCTTGGTCTGAATACTCTTCTCCTCCTCCGGGGCCTGAGGTGGTTGTCAGCATCAACCTCCACACCACCTTCAGTCTCCAACACATGCTGATGAATCACAGCTGTGGCAGCTCCCAACAAGTACATTGTAAAAGTTCCCCATCTGTTTACACCGATGGTGCAGTGTTTGGGAATACATGAGTGTATGTGAGGTGTCTTCACACTTTATACTATTGTGCTTTGAACACTGATGATGTCATAGAGTGCGTATGTACAATCAGAGCTGCAGGGTATCTTATGTGTTTTACCACAGGTACTGTTATTGTGGTGCCTTTGGTGTTGAATTACATTTAGCTTCCGGAGATCACCTTTTGCCCTTGCCTTCACTTTTCTTAACGATTCCCCTCCCATTGTCGGGCATGCATCCAGCAGCCTGCTTTATTGTTTTGTACTTTCCCAAACCAGGATTGTGTTGTGAAATGTGTTCTATAGCCGATCTACTGCAGGTTTGCATTGCTTTGTGGTGACAGTTCTCTTTTCTTTGCAATCTGACACCTCCCCTATCTTGTTCTGCAGGTTGCTACTAGCAGCCTTGTTAGCTGCCGTCAATAGCCCACTGTGAGTTAATAGGTGTTAATTACTCAGTTGTACTCCAATTACCCTACTGCGGCATTTCCTTACTGTCTTCCCGTAAACTTCCTGTTTGAGCTGTGGTGTGTGGCACATGCATCCGCTTACCTGGATTCGGGCACGTGGTCATCCATGTACACGTGCGCTTTCGGGCACCATGTGTGCTCTCAGCTAAGCAAAGCAATACCTACATCCACACCCCTATCCTGAGGCTTTGCTTAGCAATGAGCAACCTGGATGTGCATTGCTCCAATGTGCTTACAGCTACGGTGGCACACCCCACTGCTGATGTCATGTATACCTCCAGACCACTCCTCGGTGTTGTAGTGCTGCACCGTATGGTACATCCTTAAGCCGGCGGGACATTTCCGATTCAGTATTACTTGCCCCATTTGCATGGCACTGACTACTATTTCATAGTTACTGCGCTGAACACTGTCACAAACCCTTAGCAAACCTAGCAGCTTGGTTGTGGTGTAGCATGCATACCATTGACTATTATGGTGAAATCATGATTTGTGTTACATTGCAATTTTATGACATCTGTATATATTTTCCTTGTATTCCCGTTTGCGCACACATGCCCTGTGGTTGTACTTTGCTTTACTCTGGCCATGACATTAAATGTTATGTTTTATGTGTTGTGCATGTTTTTTATGCCATTGGTTGTATATTTAGCCATTGGCATATGTTAACTTTGTAATACGTAAGTTTGGTTCGCTTTCATGGCTCCGATGTTCTGTTTGAAAAAATATAAACCATTTCTTTTGGTTTACATTTCTGTATGCTTACGCTATGTCTGCACCACTTGATGAATCGCTATGTACCTTCATTTGCATGCTGCAGTACTGCGCATGGGGTGATTAGCATACATGAGCCGAGAGCTGCGCAGATCTGGCGTATGCTGGTAGTGCACATGGAATTGGATTGTACCTGAATCGCTCGGCGGCCATATTTGGCGTTATACCGCCTACGCTACGCCTGCGCCTGGTGCAAGCTTCATGAATCCTGGGGTTTGTTTTGCTGTTATCTCTGTCATCTTTTTTATTTATATTTGTCCTTTGTCATTTTGTATCTCTCCATTGATGTTTTCATTTTTTGTGGTGTGCCTTACCAACAGTTTGCTATTAAAATGTGGAAAATCAAAACAATTTTCCACTTTTCAATTGTATTCGTTATCAGGATTTGTTAATACAGAATTACCAAAATGTTGGAAATGGTAACCAGGGAATTAACATTCAAACACCAGACATTCCAATGTCAGAATTCCATGTTACCAGTAATATTTTTTCAGGGGGGGTCAAGCCCCCCCTGCACCCCCAATGTAGGGGCTGCCCCCTACCTCATGCATATTATATATTCTAACTCTGAGATTGCACTGGATTGAAGAACAAGGTAAAATTATCAATCCCCACTCTAGAGCAATCTGTTATCAGAACATTGTTCCCTTATTAGTGAATGTATGCAACCATGTGCTAATGAGGATTCAAACATTTCCCAATCAGAATTATGGAAACTGGAAAACATGCATTCGAACATCCCAGTTTCACATACGTGCCATTCTACATTTTGATAGTAAACACTTACAAACACCAATTAAATCCCTAGCATTCTCCATGCTTATCTCTCTTTGGTGTGGTCATAATTATCCTGGTAAGTGACAAGCTAAATGGCTTACTGGTACAATCTTTTGTTGGTTCTCAGTGTTGAGGATAAGTTCCCCATTGGTGTGCATCATTAGGTAATGCTGCAATGATAACTTCCTTGAGATGGAAGGCCTGTTGATGGTCTTGATAGCCCAGTAGCTAAATGTCGGATCTATATTAGAACACTGAAGTTTCAAAACATTGAATGTCCTAATATTGACCCCTATTCAGCAAAAGCTGAAAATATCAAAGCAACAGAAAACCAATTTTTTTCCTAGGGAAAGAATTTGGTTGTCTGTTTCTGTTGCTTTGGTATTTTCAGTGCTGTGGTGGACAGTTGGTGGTGTGTGTATAGTTTAGTGTAGGGTTAAGTGTCAGATTTTAGGTGTATGTTTGTGGATTGCTGTTTGTTTGGTGTGCTTGTGTTGTGTTTATGTGATTTGGAACAGTGAATTTTTTCCCTAGGAAAAAAATTTGCTGTTCTGTATGTTCGATGTTTTCAGCTTTCACTGAATAGGGGTCAATATTAGAACATTCAAAGTTTTTAAACTTCGATGTTCTAATATAGACCCTAAATGTCCACACTTGCAGTCTGGAGTGTGTCCTCATTAGAGTCGTTCAACCTCCTGGTCCTGACCACCAAGCCAGCAGTGACTAGTTAGAGCCATGATGGTGGAAAATGGATGTGGCTGATTTCTAGTTGGGTGTGGCCTGGCAGTTAGTCATCACCCCATCATATGCCCCATCATGGTATAACCTTTCTTTGGATTTCATTTACCCATCAGGTTTGTGGCCCAGTACTCTCCATCATCAATTGTCCTCCAGTTGTCTGTGGTTCCCACCTCTTTTGTGTCAGCAACTCCTGCTGTCAGTGCTTTTCTATGTTTTGTTATTTTTCTGCCCTGTTACCAAACTTATAATTATTTCTCTTAGCTACATGGTTTCCATGTGATATTCTACTTCTACCCTTTTGAAAATATAAAATGCAAATCAGCACCTGTCCAACAGAAAAAAAATGTACCCTTCTACCCATTCTTGACACCACTCTTCTTTTCCTCTTGGTCTTCCGTCTGTTCTTCTGCTTGGTGTTTCCCTGTCTAATCATTTTATTACTCATTTCCTATCAATTTATAACAGAGAATAGTAGAGACATTGCTCTGTAGACCTTATATTTGTTCTTGGCTTTGCTCGTAATAGCATATTACTGCTGCCAGCTTACTATATGTATTCTACTGTGCCCATGTAGTCATATGACCAACTGTGTTCAGGTCTTTGTTCAACGTGTTTGTTTTCACTAATGAACTGACTACTTATTCTATCCCAGTTATGCAACATCGTTCCTGCTGCCTATTTAATTGCTGGACCTACTGAGCAACTTTGACTATGCTGTTTACCTCTATATATCCACATAACACATTTTTCAGAATTCCTGCAGAGTTTGAAAACAACTGTATTGATTCTTTTTTAAACTGTGTTTTGAGTATTGGTTAATTTTGCATGCAGATCTTGTAAATTCATCTTTTAACATCTATCAAATAAAATGTACATGTGAGCCACATACTAAAAGCGATATCCTTACATTGAAGATACTTGTTACAGTAGCATATTGTGTGATGTGTAAGTGGGTTTGCATTACTTCAGAACAGCTTTTGTTTTTAAAAGCTTTAAATGATAATAATTTAAAAAATAACCACTAGTAGTAGTTGTACTCATATAATTGCTAATTATTACTAAAAAATCACAATTCAAACAGGAGGTTAAAACATAAGGATGAACAACATTCATTTCACAAGTGAGTTTTCGCTATCCAAAACAGATTACAACTTGTTTAATCTTTATATTATGCACTGTATTTTATTTATTTGTTTGTTTATTGATTTGTTAATTCATATTTATTTTTGTAACCCCTTCACTACAGCAATAACTTGGCTCAGACCCCACCCTTCACGTTATTCTCCAAAAACAAGGCTGAGTGGAAAGGACATTTTATAATCTTGTCTTCCCACTATTCATAGGATCATAGGAGCATAGGAAGTTACTAGGCTAATGCCCCTAGGGCCCTTACAAGTAAAGCTAAGATCTACCATTATTGCCACAATCAGCACCTATTGCCCCTGTCGAAGAGGGACGCAGGTGGAACCCCTGAGGTGAATTTATGGTTACCCATCCAATTGTCCAGATTGCATTTGAAGTGCTATGTTTGTCAAGAAGAGGGAGCCTGCTGCAAAGGTTAACCGCAGGAAGACAAATATGTCCCTGCAGCAGGTTCTATTAATGTCACCTACCAGGTTAAGGTCTTTAGACCACTCCACTAACAAATTTCTGCTAACTAAAGATAATAATACAGCAGGTTCAGCCCTCTACTCTAGCACTATAGCAAAACATTGGAACAAACTCCCACCCACCATCACAGCAACAGCTTCTATACGTGAATTTAAAAAGTCCTTAAAATCACATTTGTTGAGCTCAAGGCTCTGCAAATGTGACATTACAAGCTAATACTAAGACCCTCCCTTCCTACTCTCTCTTTCTACTTTCATGTGCCTATCAATTACACTTTCACCCCACTTCTTTCCTCTCATTTCTTATACAATTACATCTATCCATGTCTTATCCTTGTTTACCCTTTGACAGCTGCTAAAATGTAAAAGATAATTTATAGTGTCACTAAGACTAATAATTCCTAATCCTATTATATACATTTTGTTATTTGATAAATATTGCTATTCATCACATATATTTGACTGTGTGAACTAAATTGTAAACTATTATTGCTTATGTAAATGTTATTTCTGGAGCTTTTCTCCCTGGGCCTCGGCTGAAAAAGGACCAATGTCCAGTCAGACTTTCCCGGTAACCAAATGTAAAATAAATAATAAATAAACAGAGAGACTAACCCATGTGCCTTTTGACTTGCTGATATGCAGCATTTCCAGTAAAGCGGGTCAGAGATTGCCTTATATACAAGGCAGAGATCACCTCTGAGTAGTCTGTATGAAACAGAATAAAGTGACAGTGATTTCAGATGATCCTCATAGGACAGATGCTGAAGACCTTCAATTTTCCTTGTGAGGAACCTTTTTGGTCTCTCCAATTGCTGCAAGTGCTTGGAAAGATACATACCAAAAGTATTGTTGCACTCAATTATTGACCTGATGAGGGTAGAGTACAGGGAGGCTATAACTTTCTGGAGGCAATGCCCTTACTTATGAGATGACCAATATAGAATGAATACCCTTCTTACCACTGAGGAGACATAGTGATCAAAGGTAAGGTTGCTGTCAACCTGTGTGCATGGGTCTGTCACCAATGAGTGTGCACTTAGGGTTTTGCTCTTGATGTGGTAGTTAGCAAGAACATAACTCTTACCAAAAGGGATGATAATACATTTTTTGTACTGAATTTAAGGCCATGTCTTTGCTACCAATCATTTGTTTGCATAAGACCTTCTTTTAGGATGTTGACATCATTTGGAGATTCATTGACATTTCCAGTTTGCAGTCATCAGCAAACTTTGTCAGGCACAGAGATTGTTTTTGCTTGTACTTCGGAGAAATAGATTCCAAACAGTAGAGGTCCCAGGACTAATGCCTGTAGAACACCACTGGTTACATGTCTGTTATTGGAGGTGGATTCCCCTATTTTGACTATATGTGTTCTATCAGTGAGCCAGTTATTGACCCATCTAATAATATAAGGGTTGATACCTAGTTTTTAATTTCTCCAAATCTTTTGGGTTTTTAATACCATGACAGGAATGGACACCATTCCTAAGTCAAAGTATGATTAAAGTTCATGAAATTAGTATTGTTTTAATCTTAGATGTCAGACAGAAGTGCTTTTTGCAGCACACGCAGTGTGCCCAGTAATGATTCCTTCTGCAATTTGTACAGTTACACGTATTGATAATTTTTAGGGTAGCTTGCAGGTTCACTGCTAAATCGGAGCATTGTTTTTCCTGTTGATAGCCAGGTTGGTGTTTGTTCAAGGTGCGCATATAAATAGCTCTTACTCATGGCTAAACCTCCATGCAAAGATGTTAATACTTTAAACCAAAAGTTAGGTAATCTTTTTGTATATCTTGTATCTAGACATTTTGAAATTTTTGCATAATAGTAATAATACATAATTTCTTATCCTCAATAGTCCACGCTATTGTCTTTATGAATCATCTTTGGCCTATCAGTTTTTGTGATTTTTTTTGGACTGTTACTTACTTCTACATCAGGGGAACCATCTTCCCCGGGGCCTAGCAAAGCTCCATTGTAGGAATGTTTCTGTATTTTGAGGATTCAACACTGTTATTTTTTTTCCAGTACTGGCATCAGTGTGCTTACCAGGATTAGGCACTTTTTAATCCTAGGTCTTGTGTACCCAGCTATCTTTTTAAATTTTTGACCTACTTCTGTCCATGATATATGTTTTATAAAATACAGTCGATATATCAGTATCATATAGGTGAGATTTTCTGAAAAATAGGATCCACCTCATGAAGATACTCACCAAGACTTGAGGATAAATTCAATTTCAGTAATACTACTCTCCTGCTGACTTATTATCTCTCTATTTGGACACCCAGACACCTAGCTGGGTGAGTTTGTCAATGATGCCTGAGTGGGGGATAGAGTCAAAAGCCTTGGCTAAGTCTAGGTAGGCTGTATGCACAGATTTCTGCTCATCAAGAGCCTTGCTGACTGTCTCAAATAAGTCTACCAGGTTTAACAGGCACAGTCTCCCTTTGACAAATACAAACTGAGTAAGGTAAAGTATTTGGAGATTACCTATATCTTTGTTGATAAGGTCCATGAAGATTCGCTGCATGGCCTTGCAGATAAGGCTAGTCAGGCTAATAGTGCTATAGTTCCTGGGGTCAGTGGAAGCACCACCTTTGTGCAAGGAAATAACAGTGGCCATTTTCCATTCAGCTGGGATAAAGCCTGTGCTTAGACTATGATTGAAATCAGTACCCAATGTTATTGCTAATTTTTGTTGGAGCCCATGTAGGATACAGCCTGGAATGTCATCAGGCTCCTCAAATACTGTGCTTTTGGACTTAGAGAAAGCATTTAGGATCTGCTTTTTAGAGATCCAAGGTAGGGGCCAGGTGGTAGTGATGTCATCGGGTACGTGTGGCAGGGACAGTGGAGTGAAGTTTTCACAGAACCTGTCAGCCAACAGGTTAGCTATGTCCACAGGCTCAGTATATGTGGTATTATTAACCACCAGTTTGGCACAAATCTTGGCTTTCCCTTTAGGTTACAGATGTAACTAAAGAATGCCTTATGGTTGTCCTTAGTTAAGGAAGCTAATTTAGATTTACAGTTTGCTTTGGAAGACTTTACAAGAAGTCTTATTTGCTTGTTTAAGCTGAGGATGGAGTATTTCCAGTTTAGGGCTCACTCCCTCTTACACTTAGAAGGCAATTTCATCCTCTTATCGTAAAGACTGTTAATGGCATTTGTCCACCAGGTAGGTTTGCTCTTCCTTGAGGAGCTTGTTTTGGTCCTATCAGGTACGGCCAAGTCAATGCAATTATACAGGTGTTTGTATAAAGCACTGGTGTAGAACTCAGCATATTTGCCAGTTCCTTCTGTGGGAGGAGGTACAGTCAAGCTAATTATATCATCCCTTAAGAGGTTATAATTTGCTTTGGAAAAGTTTTTTTAGTTTAGTTGCTGCTGCCATGGGAGAGGCATTTCCCATTTAGGTCACATTAATCACTGCTGTCCATGCATACAGTGCAGTGATATCCAGGTGGTCCTTGCACATGTGTTATATGGCACACTACCACAAAAGGTGTCACTTTACTTAGGCTTTCCTTATATTTTGAATGATTGAGCTATGGCCCCACAGCATGGCTAATATCCACACAGGATGCAACCAATTACCATCACATCAAGAAGAGAGCTAAAGAGAGACACTCAATATCTTCTCCACTAACCATTTACTACATTATTTAATATTACTATCACAGTCATCAACATCGCAGATCATAGATGGGAACTCCCCATTAAACCAGTTGGGGTGCTAGTTGTGTATGCTTTCTAAACTTTGTTAGTATTACACTACATGCATAACTGATAAAATAAGTAGCATATGCAGTACATGTGTAAATGATAAAATAAGAGTAATGTGTCAGGATCACAATAAGCTAATTAGGACTTTCTATAGTTATGTATCGGAACATTTTCAAAGTATACTGTGTAGCTTATAGCTTGCCTTGTTAGTTATATGTAATTCTACTGGAATTTTAACACTTAGCATCCTTTTTATAGGCAAATAAGCTTTATACAATTAGAGCACGTTATGGCTACCTACGGGAATTATTCCAAAATATATTGCTTAGCTTAGATCTTGCTTGCCCAGTTAGACCTTATTTTACTGTGAACAGTCTCTGTATAGGCTATTATTTTGAGTGTGATATTGTGAAGATGTTTCTAAAATGCTATATAGTGTAAGAGCAGTGTAGTGCTACATTAGGTGCATATGCCATTTGCTAACAGATATACTGAGTGTACTGTTTTATTTTGCTACTTTTCACCTCTTATCATTCTACACGCTTTCCTCTTTTCTATTTTCAGATAATAATTGTCCTAACTGCTAGATGGAAAATTTGTTAAATTCCCTGAAATATTCAGCCTCTGTCGGTGTTATACAGTGAAATCTAAGCTACAGAACCATCCTTTGAGCTACTGACATCACTATCTGTTATATCTATAGTCCCTACTCTCTCAAGCTCAACCTACTTGCCAGAACTCTTCTACTAGCCAGAGACATACACCTCAATCCCGGTCCCTTCACATTTCTACCTAGTCCTAACCAAGCATAATGTAGGTTGTTTATTTGTTAATTTTTGATCCCTGGAGAGCACGCCGCCTTGGTCAGCAGTTGGGCCTTTGGCCTCTCTCCATCTAATAAGGCACTCCTTAGTAGAGGTGTCCACTGGAATTAGTTACTATTCTTTTTTTTCTCATTTTCCTCCTTCTACCATCCTTAGAGGTACATATTTTTAAACTAGTGCCTTTCTATATTTTTCTTTCATGTTCTAGTGCTTGTATTCTTCTAATTCAAAATTCATATATCTGCTAGTGTTTATAATCTTACAAACTAAATATTACTTCCTGCATGATCATAACCCTATTTTTATCATGCAGTTCCCTAACAAGCAAAACTGTTTCTCTTTTAGGAAACAAAGCTCATGGAACAAGTTTACTGATATTTTTTTTGTTTTACTTTACTTATTTCCACCTTGGCTCAGCTGGCTCTGTTCAGCCTCACTACGCTTGGGTTCACTCCTCTCCTTTACCCTATCACCAATTTCCACCCACGCCCACTTACTGTGAATTCATAATCTATCCACTTATTCTGCACTCAACCACCACCCTCCTAATCAACCAATCCACAACAGCCTATTATAAACCACTCTCCACCCTCTAACTATCTAAAATCCTTCCCTAATATATCTTATCTTTCTTCCTTCTTAACTCCCCACCCAGAAGTGTAATTTCCTCTTCAATTAATCCACCATGTCAGCACTCTAATATCACACTCCAAATTCTTGCTCCAACCTAAACTTATCCCATACCTATACTTCTAGTCTAACTTTCCTATTTCTTGATAACCCCCCTTCCTATTCACTTCCTTCCAAACCATGCATCTCACCTTACTAGCTACACTTATCTTACTTCTCCTTTCTTCCTTGATGACGTATCACACTAACCTATTTTATTTAAAACCATCACCAACAGCCTCCCTTGCGTGCAGCAATTACAAAACAACCCAGTCATATTCTATTTCTCCCTTTCTATATAACTTCTCTTACACTGAAGTCCTAAAAAAACAAAGTATTGTCTTACCCCTTTTCTCACTCCCCCAGAAATAAGTGAAAATATTACATCTATAGCCCCTACTCTCCCCACACTCATCCTAATTGCCAGAACTCTTCTACTATCCAGAGACATACATCCCAATCATGGTCCCACCACATCTCTATCTAGTCCTAACCAAGCATCATCCTTTTATTCCCCCTCCACCTCCTCAACCCTACCTGTAACCCTCTCCTCTTCTTACCCCAAAACCTATCCATTCTAAATATAAACATACAACGTCTGCTAAACAAAACCACTGAACTCCACACATGGATTGCACATAATACTCCACACATCTTAACCTTGACTGAAACCTAGCTAAAACCCCATATCTCAAATAATGAAATCTATCCCCTCCTCCAGATACAATATCTATTGCTAGGATAGGATCTGAAAAAAAAGGAGGTTGCATAGCCATACTGTATTCTGAACAACTGAATCTTTGCCCCCTAACGACCCCTCCCCCCAATTTTCTCCTTGCTGAACTATTAATACTAAATAGCCATTTAAACACCCATGAAACATTTGCCATTGCTCCCATCTATATTCCACCTGGCAAAAACATTCCTACCCTTGACCACATACTGTCTTGGATCTCACATAGCATACATATTTACTGGAAAATACTTAGTAAAAACAACCTGACCAAAGCATCAATCTCTTTGGTTTCACCCAACTCATCACAACCCTTGCTCACTTAAAAAAATATTTTAATACTAACTAGCACTATCCTTGACTAAATACTGAATAGTGATCCTAACCTTTATCACAATCCTGGCACACTTCCTGATACCTCAAGTGACCACCTACCCACCCATACCCAAAGATACTCTCCACAACTGTACAGGCATCACCTATATAAAGTTATATAAAGACTGTTGTAAACTGTCTAACTCCAGCTCTGTAACATTTAATGAAAGACTCTCATCTAGAAATTGGTCCAGCCTACATACATAATGTTCCCGTTAATGACACTGTACTAAAATTCAACCACATCTTTCTAGACATCATCAACATCCTAGCTCCCCTACGGAAAATCAGGATAAAATCAAATTATTTCCCCTGGCTTACAAAAGACACTCACTCCCTTATGCATCAAAAAGATTCTGCTTGGAAAACCTGGCTAAAAAACAAATTGCCTACTCATCATCAAAACTGTAAAGATCTTAGAAACTGTACAAAACAAAACAAAAAAAAAAAAAAAAAAAAAAAAACAACAAAAAAAAATCAGCAATGACAAGAAAGAAGTATTACTATAAGGCCCAATCTAGCCATCACTCTAATTGCAAAATGCTCTTGAGAACTATCAACTCAATCCTTCACGTTCAAAGCCCTCCAGCTCAAATCCCAACCCAAACAATTCAGCACAGGACACTGTCTCCCTCCTCAACCACTGCTATATCAATACTATCCACAAACTGAACAACACTGACCAAAATTCCAAGTCTCCTATCCCTCCCCAAACACCTACCAATGAAACCCCCTTCTCACTCCAACCTCTCCCTACCGATTATATAAAATTAGTCCTTCAAAAGCTGAAACCATATATCAGCTTTACAGCATGAGTCATCTAAAGAATACAGCACAAGACTTAACAAAATACCTGAAGCTCTTTTCATATGGGTATAGAAGGGAGCACAGATCACTAGCAGTTTCTGAAATGCTTCTTCTCCGTAAGAGAAACAGCGAGATCTATAATTTTTATTTATTTATTTATTTATTTTTCTCTCTTGTTTTTTTTGTTTTTTTTTGTTTCTCTTCTTTTTAAAATCTTCATTAATAATTAATATATTTATCTCTCAGTATATAGTTATATTTTGCTTAATAGGTGCTATGTAACTTATTATCAGTTACATCCCTGAGGAAATTGCCAGCAGCATTACTAAAAGTGTAAATATTTATTCCCAATAAGTTGAACTAAATGATATTTTAGAAGCATTCAGACCCAATTTAACATTGATAATTCCATAAATACAAACAATATTCATATTAAATTAACACAAGAACAAATAGACATTATAAACAAACCAATCAGTATGACAGAATTAAAATCACAAATTAAAAGCTCAAGACAAATAAAGCACCTGGCCCAGACAATATGCTACCAGAAATGTATAAATTAATACCCAATCAAGCCATATCTTTATTATTAAAAGTATATGATATAGCCAATAAAGATTTGAATATACCACCCTCTTGGAAATATTCATTGATATCCCCAATTATCAAACCAGATAAAGATGAAAAACAGTGTTCCTCATATAGGCCAATATCATTACTCAATATAGACTACAAGATGTTTATGGCTATATACGCAGATAGGATCAAACACTTTCTTCCTTTCTTAATTCACAAAAGATCAAACAGGTTTTATTAAAGGAAGAAATACTTCAGATAATATTAAAAGAATACTAACATTAATAGATTATAGCAAACATAAAGTCCTAAATTTAAATGTAATCTCATTAGATATTAATAAAGCTTTTGATTCGGTTAACTGGAACTTTCTTTCACTAGTTTTAAAAGAATATAACTTTCCTTCTAATTTTAATAATCTTATCCAAATACTATATGAAAAATCTACTGCATATGTTAAACTGGGATCATATAGATCAGGCCCTATAACAATAAAAAGGGAACTAAACAAGGTTGCCCTTTATCACCATTGTTATTTGCATTACTCATAGAACCCTTTGCAAATCAAATCAGATCAAACAATAACATAAAGGGCATTTGTATTAATAAAATGTTAAACCTTAAAATCCAACTCTTTGCTGATGACATACTATTAACTCTCTCAGATGCAAATGAGTCTTTGAATGCTCTATTTAACTCCATGAATAAATTTCAAAATATTTCAGGCTTAAAATTTAATGAAAACAAAACTAAAATTATGCCCTGTAATTGTAAAAAAAAATAATATAAACAAAAGATTTTCCAAATATATAGTAACAGAAAGTAAATTATTGTATCTGGGAATAAATCTACTCAATGAATTAACAGATTCTCTAATATTTAACTATAATAAAATACTAGACAAAATAGAACAAACAATTGGTTACTGGAATAAATATATCTTTTCAACAGCAGACAGATTATATCTTATTAAAATAAACATATTTCCCAAAATATTATACTTAATACAAAATTTTCATTGCCACCTCCCAAATATATTATTCAAAGATACAATAAACTAATTTTAAATTTTCTATGGTTTCCAAATAAACCCGTATAGCCTTAAATAAACATTTGCCAGATTGGGAAGATGGTGGAATTAATTTACGGATATTGATTTATATATTACCTCATCTGTTATTAAAAACATAACACTATGGTTAAATAATTCATACACACCTATATGGAAACAAGCCCATGAGCAGATTTACATAGAAATCAATTATAATCACATACAAGACAACTTAACAGTAATACCATCACCCCTTATATGGATGTTAAAAGATTATTTTTAGGGAAAAGAAATAATATTAATAAATTGCCATCAAACTATGTAAGCTCTACACTTTCAGTGTTCAGAACATATATAAACAAAATACCAAATATTAATTCTTGGATTTTTCTTATTTTCCTATAGCTTTTACACCAAATATTCTAGATACATTCCAAATATCTAAAATAAATATACTTAAAGAAGAAGCATTACTCTTTTGGCATCAACTTATAGAGAAAGGGAAAATTCTAACAAAGGAACAGATAATTTATAATTATAATATAAATAAAGACAATTGGCTGTTTTACAAAATCTAAGGCATTTTCTTATAAATAAAATGGAACAAATGCAACCTTCAGTTAGACATGAAGCTCCAAAACTCATTGAATACCTTATTCTTATCACAAAACAGCCTTATCAGGGTACAGGTTATTTGTCTAATATCTATAAAATTGTTAAAAACAAAAACTATCATGAAAATCATACTGGGATTATTATACTTTAATAAACAACCATCCTCCAGTTGAAGAAGAAAAAAGTAATATTCTAAAATCTTCCAAATTTTCTACATTATCAAAATACTGGCAATTATTCACTTGGAGATATCTACATAGAAGTTTCTATACACCACATAGGTTAGCCAAAATGTATTCTATTGAAGATCAATGTTGGAGATGCCATACCAAGATAAAAGCAGATTCATGTTTTTATGAATGTATATGTCTCAATATGTACTGGAAATCCATTAATTATTTTTTCAGACTGTTTATAATGATAATTTTCAATTAACAAAGTCTTTAATTTTATTCAACTCTCCTATTCCAAACTGTGTACCAAAAAGACACTAAAATCCTATGGTCACTATTGGCAATTTCACGTAAAATCATAACTATACACTGGAAAAATGAGGCTTCACCTCGCTCAAGGAATTTGAGACTTTAACAACAACAGTTGCTCACATGGAAATATTAACAGTGAAGAACAGAACTAAAAGATCTACTTCTTACTATTACTCTTGGATGAAAGTACTGGAAATACTTGAAAATATCGAAGAAGATATATCATCTTATGTTTCTAACTTTATATAATATAGAATTTCAATGTTATTTGCATAGACACCAATGTAAATAGTTATATAATGGTTTGAAGTTAGTAATGTTTTAGAATTGTAAATATGTTATTTATCTTTATTTCATGTAATGTTTAAGACATCTTATTTGAAATAATAAAAAAAATATTTAGTGAAAAAAAAAAGCTGAAACCATGTTCTCCTTCTACTGATAATCTGCCCCCCCCCTTTCTCAAGCTTGCTGCTGACTCTATAGATTATCCAGTCTCTATACTTATCAATAGATCAATTTGTCAATCCACTGCTCCAGATATTTTGAAATCATTCTGTGCTATACCCCTACATAAAGGAGGAAACTCCACTGACCTGTCTAATTTTAGACCCATAGATATTCTCTCCCCTCTATCAAAAATCCTTGAAAAATGTATACACACTCAGCTGCTCAAATTTCTCATCCAAGAAAACCTTCGGACACAATCCCAACATGGTTTCTGTCCAAAACGACATTACTGCTACTGCTCTCTTATCCTTCACACATGCAGTTACTGAAGCCTGTGATAACAACAAACTTGTCTCATGTCTATTCTTAGACTTGACAAAAGCATTCAACCTTGTATCTCATTCTAAGCTTCTAACTAAATTAGTTGGCCTCAACCTCTCGGCTTCCACCCTTAAGTGGTTCTCCAGCCATCTCTCAAACAGACTGCAATCTGTCAGATGGCATTACTCCTGCTCTTCCCTCCTACAAATCTATACTGGTGTACCTCAGGGCTCCATATTTGGATACCTCTAGTCAACATTTTCACTAACAACCTCCAAATATCCTGCTGTCACTCCCTTTTATTTAGTATGCCATTAATTCTACACTCATCTCCTCCTCTGAAAGTATCTCTAAACTTCACACACTCACCCAAAACTCTTTCCTCTCTTTAGAAAGATGGCTAATTGAAAATCAGCTTATTTTAAATCATAAAAAGACTAAACTTCTACTCTTTTTTCCAAAATCACTCTCACATCTCAAACCCACCTTCACCATATATGTCATCAATAAATAAAACCATTGCTATTGTTGAATCCCACACAAAGCTCCTTGGTGTCATAATAGATGACCAATTAAAATTCAACCTCCATGTCCAACAATCCCTCAAAAAAAAATAAAAACAACCAAAAACTGGGTCTCCTTTATAGGAACAAAAATTGCCTACTTTAGACTGTAGACTATCTTTGATTCAAGCTTATCTGCTTCCAAGCCTTCTCTATGCCGCATCAATCCTTACAAACTTTCAATTTATCTAAATCACTAAGCTTGAACATGCATATAACAAAACTGCAAGATTTGCTGCAAACCAACCCCTTACCTCTCACCACTGTCTTGCACTAAAGAACCTACAGTGGCTGGAATTCCCCCAAAAACTTCAGTCTTCCCAACTCTACCTAACTCACTTCATACTAAGCAAACCCTCAGCCTGTCCCTCCCTTTCTAATCTGGCATCCTACTATACCCCAGCTTGTCCATGCCATAGCATAGACCAACATCTTCTACAGATATACAAACCCAATAAAACAGTTGGTAAAGTATTATATAAATGTTCAGTATTCCAGAATTGGAACAAGCTCCAACTCAACATAAGAAGCATAACATACTCTAGTAGCTTCAAAAAAGAACTAAAACATTTCCTATCCAGCTCTTGGATATGTCCTTGTCAGGACCCCACATAAACACTTACCTCCTCCTTGCTTGCAATTTCCTGTTCTACTACTATTTCTCCTTCCCTTACTCACTCTACTTCAACACCTCCATCTTTATGTGACTAATGTTGCAATGTTTTCACCCCTAATTTACTATGTACAAACACCTTTATTATATTATGTCATAAACAGCTTACCCCAATTTCTTATGTAATATAACATGCATGATGTCACATCTCATTTATAGATTTATTGTATGTAACACATTCATGTTTCAATTTTTTTATGCCACAACTTTATAACCAGTTATATCTTGTTATAATTCTCTTTTTTCTCTCACTGTTTATTTTACATTATTTATTGTTTATATTGTGTATTCTTTTTCTGTCTGTATTTGGAGCTTTGCTCCTTGGGTCTCCACTGGAAATGGGCTTTAGCTCAATTGGACCAACCCGGTTAACAATTGTCAAATAAATACATGAATAGATAAATAAAATAATTGTCAAATAAATACATGAATAGATAAATAAAACATTTTGAGGACAACAAATGGTAAATTATGAAAAGTGAAATTTGTCAAAAAATCTTCTACATAATGCCTTTAAAAGTAAAGACTACTCTGCAACATTATCAAATTTGCATCATTACTAAGACATGGCTGCCCTTGCAAATCTATTGTAAATACATGATTATTCTCTTGGTTTGGCAAAAGTCTTAATGGAATTCTTCTACCATGTTTTAAATGTGCAGTGCTTTCTACCTGATGCTGTCACATAAAGAAATTGTATGACTACAGAACAGTCAGAACTTTGTGAATAGGATATTCAATGGACACTGAATGTTTTGTAATTTGGGGAAACAGGCTATTATGGCTATAATTTTACTTATCATTGAAATATTTGCCAGGGTCCCTGTATGTATAGCAAAGCTGTTGGAAGACAACGTCCCTTTCTTGCTCCATTAGGGGATCCTAGCTGTTCCCATAACATATTCTGAAGCATCACCAGAACTTCTTCTGACTATCTTGACTGAACTACTTGTCGTGATTACAGAAAGTGAGACCAAAGCTTCTTTTAGGCGGTCTCATTTATGTCGTCCTTTCATGTGGTTTTGTCTGAATTTTAGATGAT
This sequence comes from Protopterus annectens, assembly GCF_019279795.1. Lineage (NCBI taxonomy): Eukaryota > Metazoa > Chordata > Ceratodontiformes > Protopteridae > Protopterus > Protopterus annectens. The sequence goes on from NC_056736.1 coordinate 14,606,854, forward strand.
TTTTTCATACACTTATTGACTATTTTTTTTTCTTTAACACTCTCTATTATGCATAAGCTTATGCCTTAACATCTGCTGCTCTGTTGTTATTTATTTTTAATATTGTACATTTTATGCACTTAAAACAAAAATTAAATGAGTGATGCACACATGCTAATGGATATTTGGCAATAATCAAAATACATGGCAAGTAGTATGACAGCTGTAGAAGGAAATCTATGATAAATGATAAGATGTTAGTAGAAATCTTTGTTTCAGTAGTAGTTTATGATGAGAAATGAAATGATTAAGAGTGCACTAGAAAACATTTACAAGTCATGGAAAATGTGTTAAAATAAAAGCACGTGCATTTGCATAAATCCTATTGAAATGTTTATAACACATGGCATAATGTGTGTTTTTGAACTGTGTGCACTGCAGCCATTTGAATCATAAGTAATTTAAGATGACAGTTGAAGATTTTTTGTTTGCACACAGATTAGCTGTGATGAGCATCACCATAATCACAATGCAGATGAAGTGCAAAACTGTCAGATACTCAAAACAAGTTATATGATGTCTTTTCATGTAGTGAACTGCCTGCAATAAGCAGTTATAAACAACTTCAGTCAAGAAACACATACTCTTGTTTCCCTAAGAGTAAAATCTTCAATATGTATCACATATTCTGCCCAACATTAAATGCACTTACATTTATTGCACATATTTAGACAGAAGCATTAAATCTAGGTCCTTGTTTTACAACACAACTGAAGAGACATTAGAATTTCAAGTCATATATTTTGAGAAAGGATTGAGTTACACAGCATTATCACTGACAATTTATTAAAATAAAAATGATGATGCCACACAAGCATGCTTATTAGTTTAGCTGATTGAATTGTGTGCTATTGTGTTTTCTGATAGTAAGGACATGAACTTACCCAGTACAAGCACCAAACATTGCTTCTTCTCAAGGGGGTCTACACTAAATTTTGCTGTTCCTGAAAGAGTGCTAGTGAAACACATGAAATACCAAACAAAAGGTCTCTTAAATACAATTCCATGTATTTGTGTTGAAACACATGCCTGAGTGAACAATCTGAAAAAAAGAAAAGTGATAGTTAAAAAACATAGATGGAAATTCAATAAAGCCTACACTTTTTTTTTTTTTCGTGCAGGCATTGCAGTGGATCCAAACATATTAAGATTCAGTAAGCACTGCTGAACAGACACATGCAAACATGGAAAATTCTGTGGCCTGCAATTTGCCTCAGAAGCAGGTGAATCTCATGCAAATGAGGCAGGTAGAGTGATACAACAACCTGAAAGGCATTTGTGCAGACCCTGTATCACTGCTGTAGTGTATGCAGAAACATTCTGTGTACAGGAGTTTAGACTGACAAAAGGGGGAGTAATGCTATAGAAAAATGGACATAAATCCGAAAAAAATGTATACCACATACACATAAGAGCAAAACTGTTGTTTGGAAGTCACAAAAATTAAGGGAATAAGCTAATTAATATATATATATATATATATATATATATATATATATATATATATATATATATATTTAGCATGTTTGTGCATTGCACTGCAGTGCACAAACATGCTTAACAGAAAAATAAAATAAATAAAAAACAGGGAAAAGAAATTTTATACAATGTAACATAAATGTATTTTAGGACCTTCCGTGGAGTGCCTACAATGGTGCATTGTTACTATTGTTAAGGTGATAGGGCTATGAAGCATTTAGTTTCCTCGCTGTCAGCACGGACATATATTCAAATGAGGTGGATTTATTGGATTGCAGAAAGGAGTAATTGTGTCCACATATCCCCTTCGTGTAGGCTCTTAGACCATGTTGCTGTGTACACAAGATGTGGTTGACATCAGGGGTGTCTTCTCAATTCTAGGCTTTTTTAAACTTAGGTGCACATGTTTGCACAGCTCGCCACCTGGCTGCACGTGTACTTAAAACAGGCTGCATTCAAGTTAGACATTTTGACCATTGTATAAACTATGAGGTGCTGTGCACATTGCCACACACTGGAATTGGGCCATTAAATGATGTTAATTATATTGTAGGCAGGTAGAATGCATCATAGTTAGCCAATTACACATTCTGGACCTACAGCAGAGCTGTATAAAGTATGCATACAACTTACTTTCTGATTCTCCCACAGTACTCTGGGCCATTGGAGTACAGATTTGGGAATTTTAACTGAGATAATGGTAGTGGCTGCTACAGGTCTGCTACATCTTTATGTGCTAGATGGTAAAGTCAATGCTGCTGGTGCTGCTGACAATAGCCTTAGGCAGAGAAGGAGAAGAGTCTTCAGGACCATGGTAACTTTCCAGGAGCTACATGAACTGGAGATTGTAGAGCGCTACAGGGTGGATAGGGACATATTATAAGAACTAACTGAGCTCTGCTGCCCTCAACTCAGACCCATTGCCAACAGAGGGGAACCATCTCAGTAGAACAAAGGTATCTGTAGCCCTCAGAATACTAGCTACAGGTGCTTACCAAAGACCAACCAGGGACATGATGGGGGTCTCACAGGCATCTGCAACCAGGATACTCCACCAGTTCCTGGATACCATGCTACCACATGCCATTGAGCACATATCTTTTCCCCTCACTGCTGAGGCGAGGGCCAGCAATATGCAACATTTCTACCATGTAGCACACTACCCTGAAGTACTGGGTGCCATAGACTGCACTCATGTACACATCAAGGCAGCATCCGGTGAGGAGGGTAGAATGTATGTCAACTGCAAGGGGTATCACTCCAACTGCCAGGTCATGTGCAATGCCCAGAGCATTATCATGAATGTGTGTGCTGGCTGCCCGGGCAGTTATCATGACTCCCATATCTGGCATGCATCACAGCTGTACTAGATGTTTGCTAGGAAGGCATCCCACATGGCCATTTACTGGGAGATGCTGGCTAGAACCTGGAACAATGGATGATGACACCCATCAGATATGCACATGCACCCATGGAAGAATACCATAATGATCCACATGCACAAACTAGGAACATCATATCTGCCTGTCACTGCATCTCTCTCTCTCACCCATAGATAGCATGTTTATCTATATGTATATACAAATAAATATATATCTATACATACCTATATATACCTATATATATATATATATATATATATATATATATATTTATATATAAAACATACATCTCACTTTCTCCCGATATATCTACATAACACATATACATATATCACATACACACACACAGCTACATTTATATTTACATTCCTGTTATGTACATAAATATGTGTATAGAAGTCTGTATTGTCCTACATGCCCTGATAATGGTGAGTAAAGCTGCACTATGACACATCTATAATGTTCAAAGGATCCAATGAAGGGCTCAACAGTACATTATGGCCTTCCCTACAGATCCCTGCACCTGTTGGATTTCATCACAAATACAGCAACAGGAGAGCAGGTGGTTTAATGTATATTGTTGTCTATACACACATGGGCAGGGCACATTGTTCCTGCTCACAGACTTGCCCAGCCAAATGCAAGCAGCCACATATGGCCAAAATGGTACCTGTAGCCACATAGCTAGGATACATAACAATTATCTGACTCCAGGGCTACTAGATGAAGATAACAGTATGAAGCAATATCACTCTGCATGTCACAGATGCTGATCAACACAAGCCTAGTTTATGTAATCCACAAGCAGTTTCAATGCATTCATGTAGAAAACAGGCATCAGCCATGGTGCATGTGATAAGTACTGTGATCTACAGTGTGTAAGACTAGAAAGGTAGGGATTCTAATCTCATTCCAGGCCGCGCGTGCGCGCGCGCGTGTGTGTGTGTGTGTGTGTGTGTGTGTGTGTGTGTGTGTGTGTGTGTGTGTGTGTGTTTGTGTGTCTGCGCACACTTACATTTATTGAAGATATTTAGACAGAACCATTAAATCTCGGTCCTTGTTTTTACAGTACAACTGAAGAGACATTAGAATTTCAAGTCACATATTCTGAAAAAGGATTGAGTTACAGAGCATCATCACTGACAATTTATTAAAATGAAAATGATGATCCCACACAAGCATGCATATAAGTTTAGCTGAATGAATTGTGTACTACTTTGCTTCCTGATAGTAAGGACATGAACTTACCCAGTGCAAGCACCAAACAGTGCTTCTTCTCCAGGGGGTCTACACTACATGTTGCTGTTCCTGAAAGAGTGATATGTGAAACACAAGAAATACCAAACGAAAGGTCTCCTAAATACCATTCCATGTATTTCTGTTGAAATACATGCCTGAGTGAACAATCTGAAAAAAGAAAAGTGGTAGTTAAAAAACATAGGTGGAAATTCAATAGAGCCTACACTTTTTTTTTCATGTAGGCATCGCAGCTGATGCAAACATATTAAGATTCAGTAAGTACTTCTGAGCGAAGTGCATGCAATCATGGAAAATTCTGTGGCCTGCAAATTGCCTCAGAAGCAGGTGAATCTCAAGCAAATTAGGTGGGTAGAGTGATCCAACAAGCAGAAAGGCATCTGTGCAGACCCTGTGTCAGTGCTGTAGTATATGCAGAAACATTTTGTGTACAGGAGTCTCGACTGACAAAAGGGGGTGTAAAACTGTAGAAATGTGGACATAAATCTCCATAAAATGTTATACCACATACACATATGAGCAAAACTGTTGTTTAGATGTCAGAAAGATTAAGGGAAGAAGTTAATTAACATATATATATTTTTAATAATCTCATCATGTTTGTGCTATGAACTGCAGTGCACAAACATGCTTAATAGAAAAATAAAAAAAGGGCAAAAGGAATTTTATGCAATGTGATAGAAATGTATTTTAGGACCTTCTGTGGAGTGCCTACAATGGTGCATTGCTGCTGTTGCTAAGGTTATAGTGCTAGGAAGCATGTAGTTTCCTGGCTGTTAGCACAGAAATATATTCAAATGAGGTGGATTTATTGCATTGCAGAAAGGAGAAGTTGTGTCCACATAACCCCTTCATGTAGGCTCTTGGACCATATTGATTTAAACACAAGATGTGTCTGACATCGGGGGGGGGGGGGGGTGTCTTCTCAGTTCTAGGCTCTTTTAAACTTAGGTGCACGTTTGCATGGCTCACCACCTGGATGAAGGTGTCCTTAAAACAGGATGCATTCAGCTAGACATGTTGACCTTTGTATAAAGCTATGAGCTGCTGAGCACATTGCCATACACACTGGAATTGGACCAGTAAATTATGTTAATTAAATTGTAGACAGGTAGAATGCATCATAGTTAGCCAATTACACATTCTGGACCTGTGGCAGAGCTGTATAAAGCATCCATACACCTTACATTCTGATTCGCCCACAATAACTTTCCTGGGTGCCGTAAGCCAGGGAACCTTGTTGGCTAGGCTTACGTAGGCCCTCGGGCCGATAGCCTAGTACATACCTATGAACCTATGAACCTATAATGTGAACCATTGGAATACAGATTTGGGAATTTTAGCTGAGATAATGGTTTTATGTATTTTGTGGATTAAAGTTATTACAAACTATGTGAATCTTCCGTGTGGTGGTTTCGTGGAGTTATAGAATTGGATTATAATTCTCAGAGGGTGTCATTGGTGCTGCTGTTCTAACTACTTGTTTTTTGACTTGCTTCGTTTTTGTGGTTTCCCTGCTGCTGCAGGTCTGCTACATCTGTATGTGCTAGATGCTGAAGTCAATGATGCTGGTGCTGCTGACAATAGTCCTAGGCAGAGAAAGAGAAGAGTCTTCAGGCCCATGGTAACCTTCCAGGAGCTACATGAGCTGGAGATTTTAGAATGCTACAGGGTGGATAGGGACATACTACAAGAACTAACTGAGCTTTGCTGCCCTCAACTCAGACCCTGAGCCAACAGGGGAGAACCCATTTCAGTGGAAACAAAGGCATCTGTAGCCCTCAGAATACTAGCTACAGGTGCTTTCCAAACACCAATTGGAGACATGATGGGGGGTCTCACAGGCATTTGCAACCAGGATACTCCACCAGTTCCAGGATGCCATGCTACCACATGCCAGTGAGCACATATTTTTTCCCCTCACTACTGAGGTGAGGGCCAGCAATATGCAACATTTCTACTATGTAGCACACTATCTGAAGTACTGGGTGCCATAGATTGCACTCATGTATACCTCAAGGCACCACCAGATGAGGAGGGTAGCATGTACGTTAATTGCAAGGGGTATCATTCCATCAACTGCCAGGTCATGTGCAATGCCTAGGGCATTATCATGAATGTGTGTGCTGGCAGCCCTGGCAGTTATCACGACTCCCATATCTGGCATGCATAACAGCTGTACCAGATGTTTACTAGGGGGACATACCACATGCCCATTTACTGGGGGATGCTTGCTAGGCCCTGGAACAGTGGATGATGACACCCATCAGAAATGCACACACACCCATGGAAGAATACTATAATGAGGCACATGCACAAACTAGGAACATCATATTTTCTGCCGCTATCTCTCTCTCCCATAGATAGCATATTTATCTCTCTCTCTCTCTCTCTATATATATATATATACATATATATATATATATATATATATATATATATATATATATATATATATATATATATATACAAATAAATATATATCTATGCACACACACACACACACACACATATATATATATATATATATATATATATATATATATATATATATATATATATATATATATATATATATATATATATATAAATATACATCTCAGGCTCTCCTGATATATCCACATAACACACACACACACACACACACACACACACACATACACACACACACACACACACACACACACACACACATATATATATATATATATAAATATACATCTCAGTCTCTCCTGATATATCCACATCACACATACACACACACACACACACACACACACACACACACACACACACACACACACACACACACACACACATATATATATATATATATATATATATATATATATATATATATATATATATCACATACACACATGGCTACATATATATTTACAACCCTGTTATGTACATAAATATGTGTATGGAAGTCTGTATTGTCCTACATACCCTGATAATGGTGAGTAAAGCTGCACTATGACACATCTATAATGTAATTTAAAGGATCCAATGAAGGGCTTACAGTACATAATGCAGTTACCTTCAGATCCCTGTGCCTGCTGGATGTTACCACACATACAGCAACAGGAGAGCAGGTGGTGTAATGTATAATGTTGTCTATGTACACATATTGCAGGGCACATTGTTCCTGCCCACAGACTTGGCCAGCCAAATGCAAGCAGCCAAATATTGCCAAAATGGTACCTGTAACCACATAGCTAGGATACATAACAGTTATCTGACTGCAGGGCTACTAGATAACAATAACAGTATGAAGCAATATCACTCTGCATGTCACAGATGCTCTTCAACACAAGCCTAGTTTATGTAATCCACAAGCAGTTTCCCTGCATTCATGTATAAAACAGGTGCTATCCTGAATGTAGCCAGGTTTGCGTGTGTGGCTGTTAGAGCAATTTCCATCAGCTTACGGAATCATAGGATCTTTGGACTGTAGTAGCATAATGGCCCTACAGGACTCACAATCCTAACTAAGGTTTTATCCTTATTTACATCATCAGCACATATTGTCCCTGTCCACCATGGAAAAAGGCAGAAGCCCTGTGGTGAAATGATGGTCCCCTAGCCAATCATACAGATGGCATCTGACGAGATTTAATGAGGTGCTCAGTTTGTCATTAGGCAGTTTTCTGTTTCAAAGGTGTCTGAAAGTCTGAGACACATCTCTCCCACTACCATGTATTACTAATGTCACATACCAGCTTAATGTCCATACAGTGAGTAATCCATGTACCATGACACCTACAGATATGCAGCATTTCCAATCAACCAGGTTCACACATTGCCCCGTATGCAAGACAGAGATCACCTCTGAGTAGTCTATATGCCACAGGCTACAATGACAATAATTTCAGACGATCCCCATTGAACAGTTACTGAAGACATGAAGTTACCGTATGAGGGTCCACTGTGTTGTGTGCAATTACCAGTAGTACTTGGAAAGGTACATTACCAAATTGGCATTGCACTCAAATAATGGCATGCTGTGGGGAAAGTAAATGGACATTATGAGTATGTCAATTTTGGGTGACTGTGCCCTCAGTTATGACATATGATTGACATCTTACCACTGGGGAGACATGGTGATCTCAGGTACATTAGGTGTAAACCTGTGTAGCCTGGCCTGTGTGTCAGGTCTATCACCCCTGACTATGTACATTACATGTTGCTTGCTACTGACGTGCTATTTACCAGGAACATAAGTGTTACTGATGGAAATTATACTACATCCCCAGGATTCATGAAGCTTGCGCCAGGCGCATTGCGTAGCATAGGCGGTATAATGCCAAACATGGCCGCCGAACGATTCAGGTATGATCCAATTCCACGTGCACTGCCGGTGTACGCCAGATCTGCACAGCCCTTGGCTTAGGTATGCTAATCACCCCATGCGCAGTGCCGCACCATGCAAATGAAGGTACATAGTGATTCATGAAGTGGTGCAGGCATAGCGTAAGCCCACAAAATGTAAACCAAAAAACACGGTTTACATTTTTCCAAACAGAACATCGGAGCTATGAAAGCCGACCAGACTCATGTATTACAAAGTTAACATATGCCAATGGCTAAATATACAGCCAATGGCATAAGAAAAGATGCACAACACCTAAAAAACAACATTTAATGTCATGTCCACAGTAACGCAAAGTACAACCGCAGGGCATGTGTGCGCAAACGGGAATACAAAGAAAATATATACAAATGTCATAATATCGCAATGTAATACAAATCATGATTTCACCATAATACTCAATGGTATGCATGGTACACCACAACCAAGTTGCAAGGGTTGCTATGGGTCTGTGACAGTGTTTGGCGCGGTAACTAGGAATTAGTAGTCAATGCCATGCAAATGAGGCAAGTAATAGTGAATTGCAAACGTCCCACCGGACTAAGGTTGTACCATACGGCGCAGCGCTACTACACCAAGGAGTGGCTTAGAGGTATACATGACATCAGCAGTGGGGTGTGCCACCGTAGCTGTAAGCACATTGGAGCAATGCAAATCTGGCCTGGCCATTGCTAAGCAAAGCCGCAGGACAGGGGTGGGGAGGTAGGTATAGCATCATTTAGCTGAGAGCACATATTGTGCCCGAAAGCACATGTGTACGGGGAGGAAAACATGCCTGAAACCCGGTAAGCGGACACACGCGCCATGCAGCATAGCTCAAATAAGAAGGTCAGGGGAAGAAAATAAGGAAATGCCGCAGTAGGTTAATTGGAGTACAACTGAGCAATTAACACCTATTAACTCACAGCGGGCAATCGACGGCAATTGACAAGTCTGCTCACAGAAACCTGCAAAACATGATAGGGGAGGTGTCGGATTGCAAAGAAAAGATAACTGTCATAGCAGAGCAAAGCAAACCTGCAGCAGACCGGCCATAGAACACATTATGCAAGATAAGCCAGGTGTAGGAAAGTACAAATGAAAGCAGGCTGCTGGATGCATGCCAGAAAATGGGAGGTGAAACGTGAAGAAATGTAAAGGGAAGGTCAAGAGGTAATCCACAGCAGCCAAATGTAATTCAACACCAAAGGCACCACAATAGTAGTTCCTGTCGTAAAACACATAAGATACCCTGTAGCTACGATCGTACATACACACCCTATGACATTATTGGTGTTCACAGCACAATAGTATAAAGTGTGAAAGCACCCCGCACACACCTGTGTATTCCCAAACACTGCACCATAGGTGAAAACATATGGGGAACTTTTACAATGTACATGTTGGGAGCTGCCAGAGCTGTGATTCATCACCATGTGTTAGAGACTGACGGTGTTGTGGAGGATGATGCTGGCAACCACCGCAGGCCCCGGAGGAGGAGAAGAGTGTTCAGACCAAGGGTAACCTACCAGGGGCTACATGATCTGGAGATAGTAGAGCATTACAGGGTGGACAGGGACATCTTACAGCAAATAGTTGAGCTGTGCCAGCCGTGCCTAAGATCCAGAAACAACAGAGGGGAACCCATCCCAGTGGACACGAAGGTATGTGTAAGCTTGCGAATACTAGCCACAGGTACCTTTCAAAGGCCAACTGGAGATATAATGGGGATCTCACAGGCATCAGCATCCAGGGTACTACACCAGTTCCTGGATGCCATGATACCACATGCCAATGAGCATATATACTTCCCCTAAACTTAGGAGGAGTTGGCCAGCAGTATGTGTCTCTTCCACCATGTGGCACACTACCCGGAGGTACTGGGTGCGGTAGACTGCACACACATACATATCAAGTCACCACCCGGTGAGCATGGTAGGTGCTACATAAACCGCAAGGGATACCACTCCATCAGCTGCTAGGTCATGTGCAATGCCCAGGGCATTATCATGGATGTATGTGCTGGCAGCCCTGGAAGCTACCATGACTCCCACATCTGGCATGCCTCACAGCTGTATCAGGTATTTGCCAGGTGGACATCCCACATGGCCACCTTGTGGAGGATGCTGGCTATGCACTGGAGCCGTGTATGATGACTCCCATCAGAAATGCACACACACCCATGCAAGAACGCCATAATGAGGCACACGCACAAACCAGAATCATCATAGAGCGTGTGTTAGGGATGCTGAAATCACGGTTCCATTGCTTGGACATATCTGGTGGAGCCTTGCAGTACTCTCTAGGCATGTGTGCCCACATCCTCATAGTATGTGCCATGCTACATAATAGGATCCTGCAGAAACAGCTGCAGCAGGGAGAAAATGGTGAAGGTCCTCACAGCCCGCCGCAATTGCCAAGGCCATCACAGGCACAGAGGGATTCAGACCATGAACACCCTGTGCCAGCCCCAGTAGGCAGACGGAGGCGTGCCCAATATGCCTATGCCTTGGCAAAGAGGTACGTATAGCACATACTCTGACAGTGTAGGCCCCTACGGACTGACACACCTCTCTTCCTGCACACACAGTAAAATGGATGGCACACACACACACGAACACCTGTAAATTGTAATGTATAGGTGGCCTACTGTGTGAATCCTACATAGGCAGCCCTCAACCATTGTACACACAACAGCTACTGGAACAAGGAATGTTAACACCTGAACAGTACACGCACCTATCAGCATATGTTGGTACTGTGTGTATAGGTTCCTAGATACATCGGTAGGTACATGCCCGCTTGTCAGAGGCCATTCGTCAATCGATGCAAATGGTGTCTGCTGTCGCCACCACATCGAGTAATCAACTGTCGCTCAGTGGAGCAGAGTCAATTGCGGGATCCATGTGTGAAATCACTGTTCCCCACACACTCTGCATGGATTCCCTGGTGCGGTTAATGAGGGGATCCATATAATGTAATCATGGATGTAGTGGCAAAGCATGGGGTGTATCCATGACAGGTATCTGTCACCCCAACATGCTCCACCTACGGTTGTGTGAAGGTGTAGCACATTATAGTGTGTGGCTCACTGTGACATACATACCCAATGCTGGAGCACATCCATTATACATCACTTGGACATACCATTAATAGGTCTCATCCATATGTAAACTAACTGAGTTACCCATTTGATCACAGTATGGAGTAACAGCCATAGTACAGTCCACATACAAAATGCCATAACATGTGTACAAATCCCAGATGCCCAAGTGGTAAATGCAGTGACTGTCGTGCATGTTCCCAGTCCCACGTCCTGCAAGGGATGTAACGTAATCCCGAAGGCACGAATAATGCATGTTGGATGCAGGCCATCAGATCATGTTTAGCACATGTTAGTGGGAATATGCATTGCCCAGTGCTGATAAGTGTCGTTTAAATATGACTATACGGATATGCGCGAAACAGGGCTAAGCTTCTCTGAATATCATGCAGATCACGGTCAATGATGCCCAGAACAGGTGAAACCAGCATTATTCACCCCTGTACTAATAGTGCCTGCTCTGAAGGGTTAAATGACCACTGCCAGGAGTAGAACACGCAATCATGTACACGATCACCTAACACTAAGCTACCCAAGATGTACCAATGGCAGGTGTGTAATGTGACAGGTTCAAACACAAACGTGTGGAGTCCAGGTAACAGTATACACTGACATGTACACAATGAAAGGTGTATTCTGCTTGTCACTCTGTTTTAAATATATATATATATATATATATATATATATATATATATATATATATATATATATATATATATATATATATATATATACATATATATACATATACATAATAGAGATAGAAAGGGTGATAGAGAGATATATGTTGATATATACGGATTCACCTATATCTGCAAATATGTAGATAGGTCAACGACATGTACACAACCATGGAGGTACAAATAAATAGGATACTGCCAACTATGGAATGTGTCACATACCGACACATGGAATCACGAGGCTGAAAGACCGAAAGAACACAGTACCGGAACACTAGAACTGCATGTAATATTATCACGATATTGAGGGACATTTAGTTATCGCTGCCGGTGTTGCGGTCCACGTAGGTACTGTTTTCAACTGTGTTTGTGATTGCCGTAGTCTGTGTATGTGTGTGTTGAGGGTGCCGTGTGCATTTCTGTGGGACTGTAATATGTGTGTGTGTGTGTGTGTGTGTGTGTGTGTGTGTGTGTGTGTGTGTGTGTGTGTGTGTGTGTGTGTGTGCATCGAGTGTCTGTTAGTGCTAACTCGGAGGTAGATCATTACAGTAGGTGTGGTTATAGCTGGCCGTAGGCATACGGTTACCACCTGTCCCACTTTAAGAGGGACAGCCCCTCCCTGGGCAGTTGTATCCTGACAAAAAAATATTAAAAAGGGCAAATGTCTGAGACTGTAGGACATAATTATGTCCCATATATTATGTAATAGTTGCATTAAATAGTTATGCCTGTATCTAAAAAACGTAAATGTTACATGAAACATGATAAGTAGCTAAAGTGCTACAAGAATAAGTATGTATTCAGGATAAAATTATGTGCTATCCTGTGTACTCACCATGGGTATGTGTTGGCCTGTAAACACCGATGTGTGTCCTGCAAATGTCCCACTATGGCCATTTGAAAAGGTGGCAACCCATGCCAAAGAGGTTCAGTCACCAACACAACTGCAATGAGTGCAAATATCTGTGACAGAAATACACGGGACAGCTGTCATTTAGTAACATTCCTTTACATATCGCTGTATTTCCGGAGGTATGGAAGTATGAACTTCACCTGCATACTATATAGAAACCAATTAACAACGGCCCAATGTATAAGCCCGTAACAACCATAGTTTCACACACACATATATGGAATAAGTAGAAATGCAGTCCCCACAAACATGTATATGCTATGTACACCCACCTACATCTCCCACACATGAAACAATAGCAATACAGACTGTAATAACATCACAAACATCCACTCACTCAATTACATCTGCAGAAGCGTTAACATACCTTGTGAGAGACACATTTGTAAAGGCGCCATGTGAAATCATAGCTGTTGTATAATGGAACAGATGGTGATGTTACAGGTTTTGTTTGCAATAGTCCCTTATCAGATGGTTGAGATGACAGGTACACTCACATGTAGAACCACATACTCTAGCCGTCATACACAACCCACGTGGGACATGAATCCAAAATATCCATGTCTCTACAAATAGCAGTTGCAATTCCACACAACAAAACACATACAGGCCGTCTCTCCGAAGGTAGGGCGAAAGGGCAATGCCCACATGGAGAACTCAATTATACCCCACTGTTTCAGCGTAATTGGTGAATGGAGTAGCTGCACAGCTGATGTGCATGTAATAATTTACCCAGGAACACCAATTGGCGGCAGGAAACCACATGTTACAGGTATCGATGTATATAAGGATGACTTGCCAGACATTCAAACCATATGCTCATACCATAGAACCGTTTAAACAGTAAAGGTGTCTGAGAGATATTTACGAAAGTTCGGAATGCTAACAAGGTATGTAGAACACTCAGTATGTTAGTGTATGTATAGCCTGTTTTGTCTTAATTAAAAGTGCCCGCAATGCATAAAGTGGGAAAAGTATTATGTAGTGATGTCTTGCTGAGCATAGTAATGCTTGTAGAAATTGTGTGTCCTGCTGTGGGCCACAAGGTAAACATCACAGACACCACAAGGGATGTTACATGAGGACTTTAAACAGAACAATTCCACACCACCCACCATCAGTGTTAGGGTATGTCCAACAAGTACGTGCCATAGCAGGGGATAGTTTGTGTTGATATGCAGTCACAGTAGGCATGTGTATGGGCATATAACGACAATAACATGCCTAAGGTGATCCTGCTGTACAAGTATGCTTTGCATTATGGGATAATATGTAAAATATGTGTAATGTACAGTATTGTAGGTAGATATGTCAGATATTCTACACAGCATAACAGTTATATCATGCAAACAAAAGGTATCGTCTATTGGCATGTACAATGCACAATAACTGGATACATATGGCTTGTAGTCACGGGACACTATAACAGCATGATAGCTAATTGAAATGGAAGAGCTACTCAATTAACCATGCACAAAGGACATGTAATAGCTTCACAGGTTCATAGTGAGGTACTATGCTGTCTGGCAAGTCTATGTGTAAGCCCAACTACAGTGTTTACACCGGCAGCACCTCTCTTGGGTAGTGTCCTATCTATGAACAGCAGAGCCATGTGTTATCTGCACCTCTACACAGTACAGCCACTGCAGTGATCCCTGGCGTACATGTGTGTCTCCCATCCACCAAGTGAGGTATCTCATAAACAGTGCTACTGAGTGACCCTGTATGATGTACATAGGAATCATGTTCCAAAACATGGTGAGTGTCTGGTTTGGGAATGTAACCCTCAAGCACATACCACTCATCTTTGCATTTGTGCACATATCCATGAGCATGCTGCTCTCAGTGGCTTTTGCTTATGTCGCTTATGTGGAGTATATCCATGAATATTGTTGTGGACATGGGCCCTGTATGTTCAGCAGTGGTCACCCCTGAGTATGCAGTATGCAAATGTGTACAGTCGTGGTGTCCGTAGTTCTGCCGCATACGTCAACCTTCGAAGCTCAATAATCCTCATGGTGTGTTAATGTTGTGGTATGTAAAGACGTTGCTGCTCTGTAAGGTACACCCTAAATGGGGTGTTGTACCCTTGAATGTGTGTATACGTCAGGAGTTTAGAGGTACAATGGGTGCCTTTGTTCCAGCTACAAACCCAGTACAGATAAGGGTGGCCACGTAGAAGGATATCCATGCCACATTGGCAATATGGTTATCAAAGGAGTGGGTGCTACATATGTGTGTACTAAGATCCCATATAATGTCACATGTATGTAGGGGACTACCACCTATGTGATAGTCAGTGGGCAATTGGTGTAATCCAAAGGGGATGTTCACGCACCATGTGTCATGCAGCTTGAGGCCATTTTATCGACATCAGGTGTCCATCACAGTGACACCCTTATGGAGGGAGTCTGTATCAGCTGGTGGATCAATCATGGCACCTTGTATGCAGTTGTCTGGAAACCTAGTCAGGGAAAGTCTATCCGGAACATGAGGGGCCCTATGACTGAGGACTGTGGTATGCCAAGTGTAACTGAAATACAGTAGGTACTACGGTATGCTACCCTCATTGTGTGGGTCCTGTCCATGAGCCACTTTGCATAACATCCTGAGACGTAGGGGTCGATGTGCTGGTGGATGTGTATGTTGTCAATACCAGAATGGAGAACGGTGCTGAAAGCCAATGAGAGGACAATGTAGGCTGTGTGGACCCCCTTACCATCATCAACTACCCTGGTAACTGTATCAAAGGAGTCCACCAGGTGTAGGAGCCATGCTCTGGCCCTAACAAGTCCAACCTGGGCGGCATCAAAGGTCTGGAGCCCACCAATGACTCTGTGAATTACTTCCATGATGATGTGCCCCATAGCCTTGCAGAACAGTCCAGTCAGGCGTATAGGGCAATAGTCCCTCTGGTTCATTGTGGCGCCACCTGTGTGGAGTGTGATAACTGTTGCTGTGTGCCATTCAGGGGCCACAATGTCTGATACAAGGCTATTAGTGAATCTGGTGGCCAAGTGGGGAGACATGTCGTTCTGAGTTTTGTGTAAATAACAGCCTGGGATGTTGGACGGTCATATGGAGTCTGTGTTCCAGGCTTTAGAGAGTGCATATTGGAATTGTGTAGTTGTGACCGCAGGGACCCCACAATGTTCCTGCATGGATTATGGCCCTGTAGGTAGTGAGAGGGTGTAAAGTTAGCATTGAACCCATCCGCCAGGATGTTGCCAACATCACTCAGTTCTGTAATGTTCCTGAGTAACCATCGTATGTCAGAGCAGATGTGGATATTGCCAATGACTACTGACATACCTCCATAATGCTTTGTGGTACTCCCTGGAATGTGTCACAGTAATGTTTACGTAGCTAAGTTTGGAGGATGTGATAAGGGATCCCGGAGCCCTACTGAGGCTGACCAGTGAGCTACCCCACCCATGGGATTGTACTCCACTTTGCAACAGCCTCCACCTTTTGTTGTACATTATGTCCATGGAACTGGACTCCCAGAGTGGCATCCATTATCTGGTGGGTACCATCATGGCTCTGTTTGGAATAGCATGATCCATGCAGTCGTGTAAGTGCTAATGAAGTGCACTGGGGTATGTTTCAGCATTTGTATGTGCATTGTCCATCTGCACGGGTGTCATGATGTTTACTACTGCTGTCATAAGACATCTGTAGTAGGTGTTGTACTGATCTTGTACTGTGTATGCCGTGAAGGGTGTGGTGCCGGGATGTGGATAACAAGGGTGATTAGCATATGTTTGGAAACTACCAACGAGGGGATAACCCCAGGTGTGGAACACCAGGGACATGTCGGTAATGTCCATGTCTAGGATATTGTTGGTCTTGGTGGTGGTGTGTATGGGTTAATCCAGCTGAGTGGAGGTTACGAATCCCTGACAGCATTGGCCTAATGTGTCTGTACATGAGTAGCTATCCCAGTTAAGTGTGGAGTAGTGTCAGTCGCACATCAGTAGTATCTGTCTGAACCCTACTGTCCAGTACACCAATAAATGAGGGCTGGTAACCATGGGGTATGTTGATGAATCCGTAGCATGTTACAATGTGTATAGCAGTTTTGGCCACAGTTAGTTGCACGTGGATCACCTCTGATGCATTGTGCTAAGTAACCAGCCAGGAGGTGTGTACAACATAGTGAAATATGGACACACCTCAGCCGTGGGTGTTCCGGTCCAGGTAATATGACTGAAAGGTGTGGTCTGTATATAACCTGTCAGTGCAGGTGTGCTCTGCGGAGCCTAGAGGCAGGTCCCAGTCACTGCAGAGATATTGAAGTGGTCCATTATAAGGAGTGCCTTGCCTGCATGCATCAGAGATGATGTCAAGCATTGAGTCACATGACCCCATGTTTTGCTTGCCTGTTCCCATTCTGGTGGTGAATGTTATTGGAAACTGTGCAAGACAGGCAGTATAGGAGCAGTAAGAGCCTTACATGTTATCTGTACTCCCAGGGCTGGCAGGTGCAGGTCATCTGTGCCAAAGCATCGTGTTTTGTTGACCATGTCATTCAAAGCGGACAGATACTGGATGCCTGTGGAATGACAGCAGAAGCATAGGTAACTGTTGAAGTGAAACAGTCAGTCATTGTACAGTGGTATCTAGTTTAGATGAATGCACAATGTTCCCCAGGGCTTGGCCGATACCTTCTGGGCTACAAGACTGGAGAGCTATTGCATGTCCCTGCACATGTAGTCTGGGAAGTTACATCTCAGGGCAGTCACACTAACATGGAGAATGACAGTCAAATTGTACCTGGTGAGGTGTGGCATGGGTGCATAGGTTATGTTGCAGAACCAGTTACCCGACAGCTAGATGTAAGCAACTATCGCCTTTTTTAGCCTGCTGAGTGGGACATCAGTGTGAACGCCTACAGAGTCACCTATGACTGGTGTGTTGGGTATGTTATAACACCCTATTGGCTGTATTTGATGGGCACACATGAGTCTGTGGGCTATAAGTAATTGTTGTTGTGTTTGGTGATGGGGGCTGCCTCTGGTGCCTACACAAAGTATAGAGAGGTTCTGCAAATGTCGTACTCATACTAAGTGTGTCCTGTGGTGGTGGAGATCTTGTGAGACTATGTGATGAGTGGGGTGTGTTGCAAATGTTACACATCCCCACATGAATGTCAGGTTCAGTCTGGGTTGGTGAGAGCGTTACCCCCAGCATGGCTACATATGTGCATCTCCCACAGGCTGTAGTGTCGTATGTTGGGAGGTGGGCATTGATTGTGTACATGAGATAATTGCTCTATTGCCACATGTTTGCCATATTCATCATATAGACAGGCAATAGCACTGGTATGTGACAGTTGGACATGCCTGTATATTCAACCATGTCTCACAAGATATGTGAGTTACGTGTGTACAACAGCTGTTGTACTGTAAGCAAGCTGGAAATGTAAGGACAGACAGTGTACTTGTAAGAAATGAGTTGGAATGGGTGCTATAGTAATTAGTAGCTCATGAAGTGCTCACAAGTTTTGAACAAGTGCTGAGCATGAATATGCAATACAGATAGGGTGTTGGATAATATCAACCCACTGCAACCCACAAGTGGAGACGACAGTCATAATTGGAGGCACTGCACTGTTACCCTGCTGAGTATGGTCTGCAAGTCTATGAACCTTTATCAACGTAGATGTTAGCGTACAGAAGTAGATGACAGTATGGATGATTTCACACTGCATAGCATACCTGTGACAGGTCATAGGACATCATCACCCATACAGTGTTCCAGCTACACTGAGTATACTAGATGTACCTTTGTATGTCACAGGAGTGTTCTACCAGTGGCCTGTTGACCGAATCAACACTACAAAAGGTGTCAGAGTGACATGTGCATATCACACCAGTGGCAGCTACAGTAAAACAGGGTTAATGTTTTGTACTCCCCCCTCATTGTAGTCCGTACCACACAGACAAATGAGAGGCATCTGTGTATGTAGGGATGTGAATGGCCATGACATAGGAGCAATAGCTGTCTCAGTGTTGTGGACAACATACAGAATGGGCTTTGTGGGTGAGGTGTGTGACATATGTGCACAATCTGACAGCTGATAATAGCATTGTCACCACTAGGTGAATAACCCTGTACCCATTAACTACCACCTAGGCAGCGGTTAACATTATGGACACTGTGTAAGTGATGGTGCTGCGCAGTTCACCTCCCGGAGTTGGTGACATCTTCAGGCCTATTAGGTAGTCATCCGAGGCACCCATGTCATGACAGGGTGCCATCCATGAGCATGGAGATCATTGGAAAGGCATACTCAGCACCCGGTTGACCAATATCAGATCACATATCACCTTTAAGGGGTATTGGCCATGTGTGGATGGGAGATACCAGCCTTCACAATCCTCACCTCCACTATGCAGCATGCTGGCTACCTTGCATAAAGACATGTGCTACACTGTAATGTTGGACATGCTACACATACATATCCTGATCTGAATGACATACGTCATGGACAGCCACCGTCCTACTACAAGGATCGCCACATGCTGGACAGATCCCTGTGCCATACATGTTACATACTCCCCCCATACCATGCAACCCTGTCCATCAAAGCTGCACATGTCATCTCTGTCATACATGGTGTGATGAACACATGGTAGATGTATTATTAACTGTCTGGATCAGTAATGTGGCAATGATGCACCTCGCAGTGGCAAATTGGCTGTCAGATACAGCTAGGAAACCTTTCCCGTACATGCTATAGATGATAACCATCCCTGCGAATGACGTCTAGCTAGCCATTGTCCCATGTCTATCACATGTGAAACACAGGCGATCCGTGGCAGGATGTTGAACTGCTGTTCAGTGCTGTGTAGATGTATATGGCAAAACACATGCATGTAAAGGTTCCGTGCGTATGTGTGCATTGTCACTGCTCATGTCCATTAAGGCAGTGTATGTGTTGATATGTGACATATACACAGCATCAAGGTCTACAGCATCATTGTGGACACATCCAGGCATGTGCTGATAGGTAAGAACACCAGTACAGGCAAACAGACATGCCCACATCAAGACAGCATTCACATGGAGTATGAACAATGTAATGCGGTGACACATATATATGGTGATGATATCCAATGCATAACAGGTGTTACATGTGTGTGACACAAACATGTCAGTCATGTCAGTGTCATGATGATTTGCAAAGATAACTGTGCAAATGTACTAGATTTAATACAAATGTATGTGCAGCTGTATCTCTGTACATCTCTGTGATACTGTGACCTGTCACCATTATTATGTCTTCCAGATAATGCCTCGTTCACGCCTGCCAGTGTACAGCCGCCAGGAGGATGATGTCCTCATCCCGTGCCTCCATGAGAACTACGAGGTGTTGTTCAGCCATGTGCCACAGCATGCCCAGCAGCATGACGACCTGTGGCAGGACCTTCGTAGGAGGGTTAATGATGTGGGTAGCCATAACCGCACCTACCAGCAGGTGCACAGACACTGCACAGATGTGATACGACATGCGAAACAACAGCGTGCCACTGCAATTGCCAGGGAACAAGGTAGAACAGGTGGTGGGCCACCAACCCAGCCCCCACTCACACCCACCGAGGAGCTACCGGCCAGCCTGGGGACACCCTCAGAACATCATCCACAAACACTAGCTGCCATCGTGGAGGTGGGTGTCTCCCAACCAATGAGCCTGGAGTTGCCTGGTAAGTCACTACTGCACATATGACTATTATATCCCATTTAGTTGCGTGTGTCACTGTACAATATGTAATGTAACATCATATGCAAGTTATGTTTACACACATGCCGCATACTACAGTATGCTACCCTGTGTATGCACACATGTGCATACTATATGCTACTGTACAGGTGAATGTCTTAACATGCACAGTGCACCCTGTGGCTGACATACAGTCATGGATAATGTTCAAACTGCTGTGTCACCCCTATACAGGTACCTCTGGCGTGCCGCACAGACGTCAGTCCATTGCAGGTGAGACTGTCATCAGTATCAGGCATGTTAATGCATATATCTATTCACCATGTGGCCAGTTAACACATGTACACATGATGTATGGTCCAGTCACGATATACAGGTGACATCTCCCAGCATTCACACTGGCTACCAATGTGCAATATATACAAACAAAATGAAACACCAACATGAAATCACAGTATCTGTCATTGCTACATGTGTGGACAGCTGTGCATACAACGGTGGAGGTGTTGTTCAATGTAGGCATATGTACTATGCATTGGAGCAACACGTGTGGTACGCAAACAGTACCACACATTGAGCTGGGATATGGGCAGCCCACAGGAGTCACCATTGTGTTATATGCCCCTGCAATGGGTGCACACATTGTGATGTGCCATCTGACATGTCCCAGACATGTAGTGTTATGGCTGCAATATTGTCATGCTATCCCATAACACATACCCCACATACCAAACATACAACCCATTGTCTGCATAGCCCTGTGGACGGTGACATATCTGACATCTATGGGTGTATGTCATATGGGACTACACAGACATGTGAGATAGACGGCCATCACAAACATTTGGCCAACACATGTTCACACATGGCCATGGAGGATGGCCAGAGACATGTATCCACACAGTAGATGTGATATGTATACACCCTGTTGCACATTGTCCACACATGGTCCAACTATAGCCTTAGTTGACTGATTATACAGTCGATGTGGTGCACTGGACATCCTAAAAGCCTATGCACAGCTAGTGGAGATGTCACATAAGTCGACCATATAAGATGTGTTGAACATCACGACTGTGTCATAGCATGTCAGTAGTCACCTGCACAGCTTCCACAGACATTGACACCACATCAGGCCACAGATACCATACATTTCCCTTGCTGCTGTAGGACATCACCATCAGCCATGCACCTCGTGTGTGTGGTACATCAATGTCATGTGGGACATGGTGTAAAGACAAGTCTGCCATGTGTGGACATGATTGCGAGGCAGCTAAGACTCTGTAGTAGTTGTGCAGGGGTGTCATCCGTAGGTCTTCCAGTGACCTGTCACATGACACAGTATGGTTTGGTGTGTATACACCTCAGCAACGTGGGTCACAATCCACAGTTATGTCATGTGTATGCACGCAGTTATGGCTATGCAATGTGTGCATATTACACACTGTATAGCAATATAGACACCTCATGATACCATGTAATGGCACAGTGTTTGTACTTCACACTGTATAGCAATGTAGATGCCTCACACTACCCTTCCATGCTCATGCACATTTGCTAAATGTGCATTCTATCTGTAGGGCATACAGACAACACTGCAATGTGATACCCATTACAATGCTGTACATGTGTCAGGACACCATTGTGTCAGACATGTATGCATGTCAATGCACACATCAGCAGATTACATGTCAAGGTCACTTCAGCCATATGTGCTGTTAACCTGTGCCGGTCCACATGGTGTATCACAGGGATGCATGCTTACTACCATGATTGTGTGAACTGCATGGCTACTGATATGACACCTGCTTGCTGTTGTATGCAACCCAGGGAGGTATGCTAACTAACACTATTAATGTCTGAGCTGCATGCCGTCTGCTGTATCACATGTATGCTGCATGCCTTCTGTCAAATCACATGCATGGTGTGTGTGTGTGTGTGTGTGTGTGTGTGTGTGTGTGTGTGTGTGTGTGTGTGTCTGTGTGTCTGTGTGTGTTTGTGTGTCTGTGTGTGTCTACTGTAATGTAGAGTCTTTCTTTGCATTCACAGGTGATGTAGGTGCGTTACCCTCCTGCGGTCCATCTGATGTTAGTGTACCCACAGATACTAGCAGTGATGAACATATGCATGAGGTACAGGCAGGGATGTCAGGGGCTGAATCTGTGCCAATGGTTGCCATCCCAGCTATGTCCCCCTCTTCCCCGCGCACAGTTCTTATGCCAACAAATACCCCATCACCAGTGGCCATAGAGGAAGGACAGTCAGCGTGTGTTAGCTTGGAACAGAAATGTGTGGTGGCTACAGAAGGTGTGTCTCCACACCATGGTGTCAGTGTAATGACTACAGATGTGCCACACAGGCATGTGGCCAGTGGTGCTCATAGGAGGACCTCTGGCAGACATGCACCTGCAGGACAGAGCGCAGCAGCTGGTGTCACGAGACGCATGTTCCAGACTGTAATGGCAGCACAGGCACGTGCTGAACGGCAGAACAGAGAAGGGCAGAGGCTTCAGAGTGCTGCTATCCATACTCTAAATGACAACATCCAGGCATTGGCAAATGCTCAAGAGCAGATTGCTGATATTTTGGACAGGCGATTGGGTGACATGGTCGGAATCCTTGACCGTGGCATGGAAATTCATGAGGGTGAGCTGTCTGTGCTGGAACATCTGGTAGGAGTGAGGCATAGGCCACGTGAACGTAGGCCAGCTACACCACCTAGTGCAGGTCAACATGAACGAGCCACCTCACATGCCCACTCCCATAGTGCTGGTAGCAATAGCAGTGCAGCTGGTGCTGCGCTGTCCACACCAGGACACATCAGGCCACGTGGACGTGGCCCTGGACATTCCCAGTGGGGATACGGTTCCAGTGGACATGTGTTATCAGACAGTAGCCAATCTGTACCTCCACCTAGTAGTGCCCGTGCATCCCCTGGCAGGCACAGGTCACATGGCCATGGCCGGACACAGTGAGCTGTACATCCTGGTCTGTACAATCTGGAGCTGTCAATAATACCCCTGTGTAGGCCTGGCAAAAGGCAGAACTGTGTGCACTCATGCACGCACACAGCAAAAACATCTGTAGAGCACCGCAACACCCACATGCCCTTACCCACACACATGATGTCATCCACTGGTGCAGCCTATGCTCCTGGCAAACATTATCACCCTGTGCATAGGATGATGTCTGTGCCGCATCCCTGTCATCCACACCATCGGTGCAGGGACATGCTCAAATGGTCTGATACACAGGGTGAACAGAATAGTGAGAGAAGTGTATATTGCATTAGTTGTGTACTGTTGACACGCACCAGACATACCATGTAGTATAGGTTTATAATGCATTGTTATATGTTCACAGTATGTGTCTTGGTAACAACAGTAACAGCATGTTGGTAATGATGCCCTGGTTCCCTCCTTATAGTTTACTTGCATGTGCCAACAAGTAGCAGTGTTTGCAGTTTCCCATGTGTAAATGTGGAGTACTCACAGGCATGTATGGCAATACCAGCATGCTATACGTAGCCTCAACCTGACTGATAGAAAGGCTACCATACCACAGATGTCCACACATCTACTGATCCAGAAGCATGTGGGCTGTTTAATAGGCTACAGTGGCTAGAGACGTGACATCCATACCAGTTCACATCACAGGTATGTTGACATGGTGCGGGGGGTTTACACAGCAGTCTGGCCAATGATAACATTAGAGGCCACTTGATAGCATGAGGCCTCACTGTGTAGCAGTAATACCCTGTCACATTACAGGATGAGAACACACACAGACATACACAGAAACACACAGTAACATGCCCACACTCATGGGGTCAACAACACTATAATGCACACTCGATAGTGTTGAGGTGAGGACCCCTGACTATGTGGTAATCACCCTCACAGTACTGTCCACCCACATGACGCGACACAGAGAATGAACATGTACACATAGCCAGTAAGGCTGAGACCGATGGCATCAACAGAGTTGTAGACTGCATCACCATGAGGGGTTAGGGATCCTGTCTGTTCTGTATGGTAGCATACACCCTCACTCCATGCACCAGACAGCCATACATACATACACACACACACACACACACACACACACACACACACACACACACACACACACACACACACACACACACACTGTGGAGTCCATAAATGTCATTCACATACAGATAGCTGACATGTGTGTGATACACACACCACCCCTGCCTATGTCATGCTTTCCACACTACAGTATGTACAGATCTCTACAACAGTGTACAGGGGTGTGTAACAATTGGGATGTATTCCCCACCATATGTGGCATATATGGTCAAACAAGCAAACACACATGGCAGTACTGTGAATGATACACCTGCTATATGATGATACATCTTACAGACATGCAGCAGTATTGGCCGCATTATGTGTACCAATGCTACCTCTGGCAATTGTGCTGCTATATGCACACGGGAGGATGTAAGTGTTACAGGTGTCAAGTGACTTACAGTCAGTAACACCCTGACCGCTGTGTAGGTTTTATGTCTTCACCGTCAAGTAACAGTAACATAGCGTACTGTTTGCACATGTAATGGTAAGATGGCTTGTGACACACCTGTGAGCCTCAGCAAACATCCATCTGCAAAGGTGGATCACCACTTTATGTACACACATCCATCCATACCTGATGTACATCCTACCGTACTGTCAGTATTTCACCATATACAGGTGTCAATGATGGTGCTGCATTGCAACTGCATGTTGTAGTTAGGCACAGATGAATTACACACATCAGCTACTGCACATGCATAGTAGCTGCATGCACACCACTACATGTACATGTGTGTTGGTCCTACATGCCTGTCATGTAGCCATGTTTGTATGCATTGCAATTGGTGGACATGTGTGATGACATACATAACACATGGACTGTTGTATGATATGATGGGTGTCATGGGTAACTAGTACAGAGGGAATGTTTCCTCGGTCAACATTGCTACCTCATGTACTGTTAGCATTCAACAGCCATGGACCTACCTTCCATGTGCATGCGTGTGATTGCTGTAGCCACTTGTCTGCACGGAGGACAGCAAAAGCTATGCTATGTACATATGTGTCGTGTGTGGTCCATGCACATATCCACTGTGATTACATGTATGTCATATCCAAACATGTGTGTTCTTTGGTGTACAGTGACAGTCATCTGTCACAGCTTTGTAAGACCCAGGGCCCCTGTTATGTGTAGAGCCGACCTGGTTATGTACAGTGGTATCATTGCATTGCATAACACATGACGGAGCCCTGTCAGTACATGTGTAGTCTGCACAGTTGCTGTAGACCTATGTACAGTCCACTGGTTATGAGTCACATGGTGTGGTAATGTATGGATGTGTGTTGCTGGTCCAAGGATATGGTGATGTCTGAGGGCTACATAGTAGAATGCAGCGTTTACCTCTGTGATCTGCACCGGAGACATCTGTGATGGCTCTTGAGTGTGTACTGGTCAGTACATGTGAGTGGCCTTCATGTACGTGGGGACAGTAACACCATACTGTGCCCTTCCATGTTTAGAGTCCGTGTGCATGCAAGACAGCCCTTTGCTACTGCTAACTGCGTGAGCATGCCCAGTACGCTGTTGTGTAGATGGACACACAGTACATTCCAAACTGTGCCCTTCTGTGTTTAGAATCCGTGTGCATGCAAAACAGCCCTTTGCAACTGCTAAGTGCATGAGCATGCCCAGTACGCCGTTGTGTAGATGGACACACAGTACATTCCAAACTGTGCCCTTCCGTGTTTAGAATCCGTGCACATGCAAGACAGCCCTTTGCAACTGCTAAGTGCGTGAGCATGCCCAGTATGCCGTTGTGTAGATGGACACACAGTACATTCCAAACTGTGCCCTTTCGTGTTTAGAATCCGTGTGCATGCAAGATAGCCCTTCCCTTCTACTAAGTGTGC
Organism: Protopterus annectens; assembly: GCF_019279795.1. NCBI lineage: Eukaryota > Metazoa > Chordata > Ceratodontiformes > Protopteridae > Protopterus > Protopterus annectens. Next base: position 14,633,735 of record NC_056736.1, read on the forward strand.
CGCTTCTACTAAGTGTGTGAGCATGCCCAGTGCGCCGTTGTGTAGATGGACACATGGTACATTCCAAACGGACGTGTGATACTAAGTGTGTGAGCATGCCCAGTGACACCTTGTGTCGGTGATGTGCCTCTGTGTATGGGCATGGCCATTGACATCCTGTATAGCGATGGTAGTCATCCAGACAACAGATGTCCATACCCCATGTCAGGATGGATTCCTACATTGAACACCCTGGTTGACTGTCTTGAAGGGTGTACTGTCTGTTGCACGTCTCGCATCTATGTAGTGTTGTAATAGTGCTCCGTAGATAGGCAGTTGTCCCGCTCACACCACTGCCGTGTCTTTGTCTGCGTCTACCTTGGGACAGTAATATGCTTTTAGACTGCTCACTCTCTATACATTCCCTATCGGTGTCTTTGCCTTTGCGGATGATGTCATCCACCTAGAAGTATGCCTCTGGGAGTGCTGTGTTCCAGTAATCTCAGTAGCATGTTCTGTAACTGCGTAATGCTGTAGTGTGATAAGGTAGTTAGGTGTATGTTCGACTCCCAGCCCTGCCAAGTGTGTGTCTGTGTGTGTGTGTGTGTGTGTGTGTGGTGTGTGTGTGTGTGTGTGTGTGTGTGTGTGTGTGTGTGTGTGTGTGTGTGTGTGTGTGTGTGTGTGTGTGTGTGTGTGTGTGTGTGTTTCCAGCTGCCTGGGGACAGAGTAATGCTTTTAGATGGCTCACTCCACATACATTCCCTATCGGCGTCTTTGCCTTTGCGGATGATGTCATCCACCTAGAAGTATGCCTCTGGGAGTGCTGTGCTCCAGTAATCTCGATAGTGCATTCTGTAACTGCGTAATCCTGTAGTGTGACAAGGTAGTTAGGTGCATGTTCGACTCCCAGCCCTGCCAAGTGTGTGTCTGTGTGTGTGTGTGTGTGTTTCCAACTGCCTGGGGACAGAGTAATGCTTTTAGACGGCTCACTCCACATACATTCCCTATCAGTGTCTTTACCTTTGCAGATGATGTCATCCACCTAGAAGTATGCCTCTGGGAGTGCTGTGTACCAGTAATCTCAATAGCACATTCTGTAACTGCGTAATGCTGTAGTGTGATAAGGTAGTTAGGTGTATGTTCAACTCCCAGCCCTGCCAAGTGTGTGTGTGTGTGTGTGTGTGTGTTTCCAGCTGCCTGGGGACAGAGTAATGCTTTTAGATGGCTCACTCCCCATACATTCCCTATGGGCGTCTTTGCCTTTGCGGATGATGTCATCCACCTAGATGTATGCCTGTGGGAGTGCAGTGATGCTGGAACTCGGTAGAGTGTTCTGTTACTGCATAATGCTGTAGTGTGGTAGACTAGACAGGTAGGTGCTCGATTCCAAGGCATGGCATGTGTGTGTGTGTTTGGCAGTTATACCATATGTGTTGGTATCTGTGGGTGGCTAGCTGCGGGATGTGTTCAGTGTGTTTTGTTACTGACCTATATAGTGTCCACAGCCCACATATTCAGCCAAGACACTGGGTTGTCAACACATACATTTGCCAATAGGTCTGGTGAGTAACTGTCAGCAGCCCTACTCTTACCCTTGATATGGTCTGACCCGTGTGACACAACATAACACACGTGCTTTGATAGTAACAACACTACATGATGCAGGTGGCACATGTAGTTTTCTTTTCATTCCTGTCTAATGCATTGCTGTCATGTTGTCCGCTGTTGTGATATAACTGCCATATCTACATATGTGTGTACCTGTATATGTATGTATGTATATATATATATATATATATATATATATATATATATATATATATATATATATATATATATATATATATATATATATATATATATATATATATAGATAGATATGTCCATGTATATATGTATACAAATAATATATATGATATATGTAGATGTAGAGGTGGACATAGATGTGAACATATATGTCTGGGGACATCAGCACTATTGAATGTTTGTGCCGGATGATCTGTACATGATAACCTGGGATATATGTATATCTGCCATGGCGTGGTGGTAATGCACATTGTCTGTAGTGTGCAGGGCCACAGGTTGTAGTCGTGTAGACACCAGTTATTTTGTTGCTGGGAAGACCATGGTACATTGAATATGGTGATAGTAAGGCACCTGTTGCCAGTTGTGTACGGATCTGAGTGACACTGAGCAGTGGTTGTTAATTTGGAGGTTTGGTATGGGTCATATACCTATTCATTAGAAGACTATACTATGCAGATGAGGTTGACTATAGTGTATCACATTTATCACCAGGGTGTGCTGCTGTTCCCTGGAGTGTATGTGTGTAGTCAGCCAGGTGCAGGTCTCGAATATAGTTGACAGCATGGGAGGGGGGTCAGGCATACTGTACATACATTGCAGAACTGTGCCTCGGGAGTGCTCCTGCCTTAGCACACCTAAGCAAGGGGTGTGTCTATACCTGCCTGGTGACATTGGGAGGGATGACAGCAGTGGTGGGGTAGGCAGGGTGTACAGGCTGCACAAACAGGTGTTGATCAGCACAATCAGTAGATGACTTGGCCAGCCCACACATGAACAGTACGGTAATGCGAGCAAGCAAAATACACACAGGTTTCGTCCGCACTCTACACCACCCGTGTATACCTGTGGGGACATTTCACGACACAGTCTAACCAAATGAGACGGGCTGCAGCAGGCAACATATACCAACATGTGCAGGAGGCTGGGGCAGTGAGGATGTGTATGCTGCCAAACAACCCTTACTGGGGTGACATAAGACTTTATAGACTGAGTGTGACTTACCAGGGGCTACATGGGCTGTGGATGGTGGAGCACTATGGGGTGGACGGAGACCTCCTACAGCAGCTTGTTGACCTGTGCCTGCCACACCTGACACATCAAACAGGCTGAGGGAAACACATCACAGTGGATACCATGTTATGTGTTGGCCTAGATGTACTAGCCACAGGTACGTCACACAGCACAACTGGGGATATCATGGGTATCTCACAGGCACCTGCATCCAGAGTATTGCACCAGTTCAGAGACACCATGTCAACACATGCTAGTGAGCACGTACATGTCCTCAACACACGTGATTAGTAGACCAGCAATATGCATCTGTTCAACCACATGGATGACTACCCTGGGGTACTGGGTGCTACAGACTGCACACACATACACATCGTAGCACCACCCGGTGAGCGGGGTAGGGCCTACAGTCACTGCAGGGGCATATCCTCCAACAGCTAGGCCATATGCAATGGCCAGGGCATGAGATTGAATGTGTGTGCTTTCTGCTCTGGAAGCTATGATGTGTCCGATATATGGCTTCTGACACAGCTGTAGAACACCAATGCCAATATGGACATCCCCTACAGTCTCCTAGTGGGGGATGCTGGGTAAACACTGGTGTTGTGGCTGATGACACCCATCAGCAATGCACACACACCTGAACACTCACACCATACTGAGGCAGATGCACAGGCAAGACATATACTTGTGCATGTGTTTGGGATGCTCAGTTCACAGTTCTGGTATCCGGACACATCCGTTGTAGCTCTACAGTATTCACAAGCTACATGCATACAAGTTGTTATGGTATTTGCTATGCTTCACGATCTTATTCTGCATTAACAGTTGCAGCAGGAACATCATGGGGCAGGGCCACACAGCCCAACACCACTGCCAAGGCTTGTGCAGGCACAGTGTGACTTGGTTAAGGAACTACCTGAACAGGGCACAGTCAGTGAAAGCCTGTGCACAGTATAACCTGCCCTCGGCAAAGAGGCAACACAAGGCATATGCACTGACACAGTAGGTACCCACGGATTTCCTCTCTCTGACCCGCACACAGTACAATGGATGCCAAACATTACACTACCTGTGCTCGGCCATGTATAGGAGGTGCACTGTGTGCATCCGACATAGGCAGCACTCCAGCACCGTCCTCAAGTCTGGAACACACCCAGGGTATGTCTATTGAGCTAACAAGTGGCAGTTGTATTAGAATGTGTAGTTACCCATTGCTATGGTATGTATGTGAGCATACAAGTGACTGTGATGGCCAAATGTTAGGGCAGCAGACAGTACAGATCCATAGTGGCACCATGACCTCTGTAGCACATACTGGGGTCACAATGGTAGCCTGTAGTACACAGGGTGTCCTAACCCACTGCAGATTATGGGATGACCATCATGTGTGTCCATACAGCCCACACACGTTCCATGCAGCTGGACAGATGTGTACCAATACAGACAAATTATATACGATGGCCTATGGATATGCCCAATGAATGACCCCAACCCCCTAAGACACACATAGACTACAGCAGGCCAGGCAGTTTGATGTAGGTTGTGTAAGCTAGGTCATCCAACACCACTGTGCTGGTAATTAAAGCTGGGAACTGATGTACCCTAGTATCTCTCCAACCAGCAATTTAGGTAGGTCCACACACTGACATGGAGTACCCGGCATACCAGTACAGTTTCGGCAGATGTGTACAACTGTTGGCTGTGCCCCCTGTCAAACCTACACATGTGAGAGTCATGTGCGCCACCAATGGTGCTGTGAGGGACTGTGGTTGTGGTTGGATGTCCCCCCACGCTATGCAGACATGTAGCAACTGTCAATGACACATGACCATTAGCTACCCTGCAGACACAGCATGACACCTGTCTGTGTAGAATGGAGGGGTCAGCAACACAGTATTAACTATCTGGACATGTGACACATGCAATACAGTTGACCATACTTGGCTAGCTCACACACATGATGGTATGACGGTAATGTCGGTCGACAACATGCTCACACACTGAAACACAGGATGGCCAGGCATGCATACACCAGTGGTCCGGACATATCTGCCAGTACATTGCTATACTGTTGGATGTCTGCACTGTATGGTGTGTGTGTGGTCTATTGTCTGTACATATGCCATGGTCTATTGTTAATTCACATGAGTTATGTGTGCAGGGTACTGCTACCATCACGTGTATAGGGCGGTTCTTTGTTTGCGGACAGGCCGACGCCTTTGGATACAGACAGGGTAAGGCACATTCCAGCAGGTGGGAGCAGTTGTGCTTGGGTTTGCACAGTGTTAAACACTGCTGACCTGTGGTCACAGCACCTTATACACATTTAGACTCCACATTTCTTTGACAGTGCACTACTGGCATACTGGTAGACAAACATGCTTACAGCCGCTCGCTCACCGACATTTCCGCTTACATTTGTTACTCACGCTGGGTGTGTGCGATCCCTTGTGATGCATATTACATCAGACTACATGACTACAGTATCAGGTATGTGTAACCATTTTGCGACGGCAGGCGTTCGACTGTACGTACTCAGTGGCCTGTCCAGTGACGTAATCATATTATATGCATGTTCCTCATATGATCTGCTCCCATCTGCCTGATACATGGGAACCGATACTCTGCAATGCTGACATATGACTTGAGTTTGTTAATGCAGCTGTCCGCCGAGTCAAGCTACTGCATACCTACTGCATGTTGTCCACCTTTCAGATTGCACGATGGGAGACTGTAGGAGTGACACCTTTCCCACTTTGCATGGAACAGTCCCTTATTACGCATATCTCATGTGACAATACCAGAACTCTCCACCAATCGGGGACACATTTCTACAGAATCAGGGACAGGTCAAGAAAAAAACAGGGACACTTTTACAAAAGTAGTGCTATTAACCTGAAACATTGATAGAATCAGAGCATATGACTTAATACACATATTCTGAAGTAACAGTTGTTTATAACTCTTACTTATTGTCATTAGTCAGTAAGTGTAATTCACCACCTTTCCTTCAACAGCCACTAATTTTAAGAGGGATTAAGAGGGACAGAGTTAAACTTTCAGTCAAACTCAGGGACGTACCTGACATTCAGGGAAAGTTGAGTGTTATGGACAATACTCTAGCCATTGCAACTGTCCTGATTAGGGGACATTCTCATGTTGTATGTGTCTGTACTGGTTACTTGTTACAGGTCTTGTATACCTGACACATCGATATGTCATATGTAGTAGCATAAGCAACTTTACTGCTGCTAAACTACGCTTTGGTTTGTTCCGATATGTATATTTCTGTACTATGCATGGCTGTAGGTATGTTCTGCCCTGGTACGTCTGACATTTCTACAGAGCAGGTTCCACTTTGGCCATTCAGAATGGTGGTGGCCCTATAGACCCTATATGTAGAGCTATCACATGTATCAAGGCAACACTTACCCACAGCCAGTAGTAAACAGACGACTTCCACGGTTTGCATACGTTAAGGTTATTCATGTAGCATTATATTTGATAATACTGTTTCCTATTACATGTAGCTGTTACTGATACAACAAATTGATGTCTGACACCACTACACACACTAGATAGCCTCCATTCCCAAACTCACAGGCCATGTGCCATAACTGTCATTTTGCAGGACACAACTGCCCAGACAGGTGTGTCCCTCGCAGGCATACGGGTGTCGAACCTCTTCTATTATGCTATCATCTACCTAAGGTGGTCAGCACATTATGCACTTTCCGTCAGTAGCAGAACTCACATACCAATGGGTGTGAATGAACGCTGTATCAGGAACAATGCATAACACCCCGCGGGACACATTCAGATGATTGGTTCTATTAACCAGACACATTCACAGTCACAGAGCATATGTACTCATTCACGTTTGTCGAGGTACATGCTGTTTATGACTCATACATGTTGTCATCTGTCATTATCTGTATTCCGCCACCTGTTCACCTAATATCACTAGTTCTGGAAGTGGTTAGTTGGACTTTGTTACATTCTGATACATAACTATGGACGTCCATGCTAATCGGGTCACAGCACTTATTTGGTCTCTATGTATTCCCCCGATGGTTTACAGACTATCCGGTAGATGTGCTCTTCAGGTTTGGGAGGTGTAGGTGTATGCTATGCCCACACAGGAATTTTAATGACTTCCACTGGGCAGGCCTACTACATCTCTGCCAACCAGCACCTGCACACTTAAGCCCATTAATGCATACCCATGGTCCACCTACCTGGCACCCCTCTACAGCAGTCATGACAAATACTTACTGCGAGCGTAGCTGGGCTATGAGCACACCCCTAAACATTGCCCACTCTCCCCATCTCGGGACACATGTCGTACGTTTTGTCAACCCATGTATTATCACACTTGCACAACCTACTGTTCCATGTACACCTACATCCTGCTCATATTAATGTCAGCAGATTCACACATACCCTGAATATTTGGGGTCCCGCAAGGAACACCGTTATCCATGTTTAAAGTGTAGACCTTACAGAACTCTTCCACTGGTACTTTCCTACCGGTGTTTTGGACAGCAGCAGTGTATTGATCTGTATTGCCTGTCTGTATGTCTGTCCAGCCTAGCTGGGCGATGTGGGGGATACAATGTTTATTTATTGGACCTCCCAGTCACATATGCCCAGGCTGTAAATTTGTTTCCCCTAATTGCTGTGAAGTAACCTATTTATGTACATGTGTATATCTACACTGACATATATATGTTGTTTTGTGTGTATGTGTATATATCACTACCTGTTGTTTGTGTATATATATCTATCTATATATATCCGTAGTATATCCTTGTGTGTGTGTGTGTGTGTGTGTGTGTGTGTGTATATATATATATATATATATATATATATATGTATATATATATATGAATATATGTGAATGTAAATTAATCTAGATATATGTATATATACTTTTTTATCTATATATACATCTGTGTGTCCGTTAACTTATACATTTCCTGGACATGGACGCTTACACATGTGTATTGGGTTTTATCTCTGCTTCAACAGCATACTATTGCCTTAGTCATTATGACACTGGCACTTCACTCCAGTGAACTTGTGCTCAGTATATTGCACGTTATACAACGGACAGATGTCGAACGTTTTTCATGTTTGGGGTGCCGCGGATAACTGGGATGTGATACAGTGTCATTCAACCTATTACTTGTATGCGCAGCCTATTATTCCTGCTACTGTGTTTGTTTCTGTGCACATTCATATTATTACTGTTGATAGGATGTGTTTTTCTGTTACTGTGACTGTACATCAATGTTGTCTTCATGTAGTTGTGTCTTTCTGCTTTTCCCAGTTTGGGGTTGTCACAGCAGAACTCCATTCCGCTCATGTGTGGCATATAGGTTTTACGTGCCGGGCTGCCAGCCCTGATGCACAATGTCCAACAACGATACGCCCATTCACGCGTGTCTCCATGCAAACGATGCTCTATCTGGTAATTGCACCTAAGTACTAGCTCTCTTCCACGGGCCGCTCCATTACACCCGGCGCAACATACCCTAGCACTCCTGTGTCCATAATCGCATATCCATAGTTTCTCCTGCACACCTGTGTTGAGTTTCCATGCATAACAGCCATTATACACCTGATATCACAGCCATGACATACCTTTACACATTGCCCTCTCATGAGAGTTGGGACCCTACACACATTTTGTACTGCCTCGTGTATTCACAGGCTCACCATCCATTCATATTTGCACATACGTGCCTTTCCTGGTGTTATGGATTACGAACAATTTGTGGGTTACAAGTGTAGGTGGTCGCAACATGTACTACATTCCGTCTGTTTACAATGTTGATGTAGCACTTCAACCATGTTATGGCCACTGGTATAACCCTGCCTCTGGTGTGAAGAGCGGTGCTCTACTCACAATTGTGCAGCTTTATATGACATACGCTGCAAGCACTTTATAATTCCTTACTTGCTCTGGATTCCCTTCACAACCCTTATGTTTGCTTTCGTCTTTCGGCATTCCTTACATATCTATACATATATATCTATATATATATATCTACATATATATATATATATATATATATATATATATGTATATATATATATATATAGATAAATAGATATAGATATATATATATATATATATATATATATATATATATATATATATATATATATATATATATATATATATATATATATATATATATATATATATATATATATATATATATATATATATATATATATATATATATATATATATATATATATATATATATATATATGTGTGTGTGTGTATATATAGATAAATATGTAGATATATAATTGCATATTTCTCTTATGTCTGTGGATATTTATCTATACACACATCTATCTATCTATCTATCTATCTATCTATCTATCTATCTATCTATCTATGTATATAAAAGTTACAGCTGTACAAGACAACATACATTTGCTATGCTAATAGCTGCGTATACCCGTGCAGGTGCACTTGCATCTACTTATTCTGAGTTACATATGTTTACAGGCACTTCTTTGGGATTACATGTGCCTTATTCCTTATGAAAGTACCACTTTGATGGAATCCGGTTAACGGACCCATGCAAACGCGGTCACCGTTACATGTATAAATGTTGGCTTTACAGCACAGAGGCATTCATTACGCAATCGTACTTGAACCGGGAATGCCTTTACGTTGGGTGGATGCTGTAACCACTACACTATTGGTGTTCTGGCTCATTTATATGTATACCCATGGTTCATAGCTACTCTGACATACGCCTCACCGCTTCCCTTACACAGCAGGCATCCATTCTCCTGCTGGGAAAACCGCAGTACTACAATTAGGACATTCCCTGTTTCCTACTGCTCTGGACCCATGATGCATGTCTACTCACTCCAAGGTTATTCAGAACTCCTACACTTATAGTCCTCGCACTTATGCGTGTTTGATTGTCAGGCTGTTCATGTGCTGGTCCAGGTTTAGGCTCGGCCAACTCGTGACTAGAACTGCCCTGGTGCTGTTCAAAGATTAGACGTAGCACATGGGCAGAGTTAGTCCAGATTTTAACATTCTACATTTGTTTACAGACGCAGGTGTTTGGGCACCTCTGACCACATTATTGGGTCAATGCTACATAATTTAGGGTGGTGAGTGGTTCCACTACATAATGCAGGTTGGAGGGTGGTTTCCATGTGTTTTCCTTCCCATTTGACTAGTTCATTCATTTATAGATACAATGAATATTATTGTGGACATCTGTTATAAATTCACTACAGGTATGCAATAGTCCTGTCAACAGATGTGACAGTTGGTTGGTGTACTTATGTGTATGGACCACTGTGATACTCGGGGACTCATTTCTACAGTGACAGGGACAAGGCTATCACTCAAGGACAATCACGGACACTTCTACCATATTAGCACTATTAACTTGGAACGTGTTGACAGATTCGTAATACTACTAATTTTCTGCAGTTAAATGCATCTATTACTCTTCATTGTAGTAAGTAGTCATTCTCATTCAACACCTTTCCCCCAAAGGTCACTGGCTTTGTGAGTGGTTAAGAGGCTGGCCAGTTATTGTGAGAATGCTCTGACCATTGGTAGCGTTGACATTGTCATATGTACAGGTTGGGATGTATTCTGGTGACTAGGGTTGCCACCTTTTCAAATGGCCAAGATGGGACATTTTCGGAACACACATCAGATTTTACAAGCCGACACATACGCTCGGTCAGTGCAAAGGATAGAACTTTACTTATTTGCCTACATAAAAGCCTATTGTTGTAACGGTTTAGTTGCTTTTTCTGTTTCTTGTAACATTTAGGTATTTTAGATACTGAAATAATTATTTTCTGCAACTATTACATAACATATGGGACATAATTATGTCCTACAATCCCAGGACATTTGCCATTTGTAATGTATTTTGCAAGGACACAACTGTCCAAAGCGGGACAGATGGTAACCCTACTGCGGACACCAGATTGTTTGGGCCAACACATAGCCACGGTCAGTGCAGGTTTAGAACATTCATTTGTTTCCTAGCTGTGAGCCTTATACCTTTGGCACTTTTGTTGTTTGCCTGTTTCTTCTACAAATTACATTTATTCTATCCTGACGTGACCGCTTAAGGCAACTGTTACATGCAGTATGCTTCATAGTTATTTCCTACAATCACAGGACATTTGGCATTGTATCATTGTCGGTCAGGTCACACCTACACACACATTAATTGTCCCTCACACAGTGGATCAGGGGGTATCCTGTTTACGTCAGTGCCTTCATCACCCTTATACCATGTGCCACTATGCGAATGTGTGCAATATATTCTCTCGTTTATTCGTGTCGGGACACATGCGTCACGGGCAGGTGTTACATCCTGGGTAGTAGGTTCTGCATGACCATCTAGGGCTGGACAGTCTCGTGCACCACTACTGCACATTCCAACTTGTGTCCAGATATCTACAGGACTGGACTTCATGTCTTCATACCCATTCTAATGTTTACACAGGTTACTTATCCCATGACGGATATCCCAAAAATTGAACAAGACCAAAACAAGACAAATACCGACCATTCTTCTGGCATTACGAAAATGTGCTGGGGGTTTTACATGCAAGGGATACATAGTTTGCAATCCTGAAACTGCCTAGGGTGACACTACCTACTACATATGCGTAGTGGTCACTATGTGTAGATGCGGCTGCACCAAACCAGTAGACCAAGTATGGCTGGATTTGGTGGATGTTCAGGTATGGGAGCGGGTTGTGTGCTGTGGAGGGGATGCTGGGTAGTCCATTATGCATCCAGGTGTGTTGCATTTGATATGGCCAGTTCCATCAGGACCAATCTGTGGGTATGTGCCGGTGACATGTCTATACATTTGTATCGCACATTTTAATATTCATATGTTTGTGGGATTGTGTTCTACAGTATGGCCTGTCTGGTTGTATTGCAGATGTGTATACATGTTTTTGTGTTTCTTTCTGCTTCACCCGCTGCTCCCTCATACACCTCCGGTTCACCTATTCTGCATACGACACAGTGTCGCCTTGGAGGATTATACTATTACCCATCCCCCCACACACACATATTCCTGACACGCCATCCCTCACTGCTTTGTTTGATGGCCCATGACACGGTCAAGGTAACACATTGCATACCCTACATATGTCAGGTACCTGTATGGTTGTGTGGACTACCCTGCCATGTTTGACTTTCCACATGCTATACCTCATGCACATAGGTACACGCCCATACTTAACTTTCATGACATGGTTGGTATACCCGGGTAATACCCGTTCAACTGTGACACATCCTGACAAGTTCAGCTTGGACCGCTGATGTGCGGATTTTGGCCGACTGTTCTAATCATTGGTAGTATGCCACCTTTTCCTATGTCCAGGATGGGATATATTCTGGACACATATCCGAATGTACTGGACAACACGTACCCACAGTCAATGGTATGGATAATACTGTTCCTTTCAGCCTACATGTTGCCTTATTGTTGTAGCAGTTTATATGCTCCTTCTGTTTCGTTTACATGATTATTCTATTTCCTATCACATTTGGTATGTGAAATACAGACATACATATTGTATGTGACTATTACATGCGTTGTAGGATATAATTCAGTCATACGGTCGCTAGATATGTACATTTATCGTGTTTTTTGTTATGGACACATCTGCCCAGCTGTATACCCTCCCTCACAATATGGGTCAGCTGGTGACCCTGACCATTGGGCAGGACGTACCTATTGGCGGCCTGCTAACATATGATGCATGTCACTTCTACTTGGTATAACTATCTACACTGCATTGGACTATGGGCACACGGTTTTCAATGTCATTTGTTCGTGGGATAGGGACCCGTTATTCCATACCGTGCATTTGTGTTTGTTTCTTCATTTTGTGTTCACAGGAACTGTCTTGCATGCTTTTCATATGTTTCAGTATCCACAGACACTGACAGATGTGATTACTATTGCTTGCAAATTGTTATATGCAAGGATTTTAGGTTGCACGTCGACAGCTGACATTTCCACGCCTCCGTGCGGAACTTCGACACGCCCTATGCACTCGCGCTCCTTTCCTATGGATGTGGCTGTGGCGGCAGTGCGCCTTCATTAATATGCGTTTAGCGCTACTGCTCCATCTTCACGCTGCACAGTCGGCGTAAGCCTAACGCTGGCCTTGTGCCGAGCTTCATGAATCCTGGGGCATATTTATTTGCCTGGAGTTTATGGCCATTAGTATGTCAACAGGCATTTGTTCATCAATACCCTCTTGTAAAATATTGGCATAACTCACAGATTCTCTATGACCGCTCACAGTTCATAGGCATCAGCCAACGTTGTCAGCCACAGACATTCCGTTTTCCTTTGTATCATGATTAAATTGATTCCAAGCAGTAGAGGACCCAGGACTGAGTTCTGTTGAACACTGCTGCTTACAGATCAACTATTAAGAGGCGGATTCCCCTATTTTGACTATGTGTTTCATCAGTGAGCCACTTAGTGTCCCCTATAATGATATTACTGTTGATGCCTAAGTGGATGCTTTTGTCAATGATGCCTGAGTGAGAGATAGAGTCACATGTCTTGGCTAAGTCCAGGAGGTTGCATTCCTTGATGTCTCCTCACCCAGGTCCTCTGTGTCTGCCTCTGACATGTCCACCAAGTTTAACACCAGCCATAATCTCCATGTTAGAAATCTAAACTGGGTACAGTTAACTGCAGATTTTTATATGTTTGATGATCAGCTCCATGATGATTTGCCCCACAGGCGTACAGATATGACTACTCAGGCAAATAGGGCTATATTTCCTATAGTCGGTGGATGCACCACCTCTGTGCAAGGGGATAACTGTTGCTGTTGTCCAGTCAGCTGGGATGCAGCCATTGGTGACAGTATGATTGCAAGGAGTTCCCAATGGTGTTAGTAATCCTTGTTGGATCCCATGTAGGACACAACCTAGGATTTTAGCATGTCCAGTAGATGCTGCTTATCCCCCATAGAGAGGCAGTTATGACCTGCCCTGTAGATATAGAAGGTATGCGACAGGTTGTAGGAATGTGATGTGGCACATGTGGTGGGGAAAGGGGAGTGAAGTTGACGCAAATCTTGTGGGACAACAGGTTAGCTATGAATAATCACCCATTATATGTGGTATCATTAAGTACTAGTTCACTGACAATCTGTGCTTTTCCTCTGAGGTTACACATGTGACTACACTGTGTGTTGTGGTTCTGCTTTGTGGTGGAGGCAAATTTTGTCATATATCTTGTCTGCACGATGTCACAACATCACTATGTGCTTATTTTAGCTGAGGAGATCATGCCTCCATTTTAGTGGGGCATCCTCACTCCAACTGTCACACAGCAATGTTCACCTCTTATTGTACAGCCTGCTAATGGCAGTTGTCCACCAGGCAGGTCTGCTGTGCCATGAGGAGCTCATTTTCCTCCTGTCAGGTACAGCCGAGTCTATGCAGTTGTACTGCTGCTTACATAAACCATGTGTGTAGTGCTCTGCATACTTGCCTGTCTCATCTGAGGGGGGAGGTACATTCAAACTATGTAGATCATCCCATAGGAGAGAATAAATTGTTTTATTGAAGTATATTACTGTATTTTGTGCAAGGCGGGGTAGATCTGGTACTTAGTTTTAATGAGACTGCTATGTCATCAGATCTTACCAGGGAGGACCTCACAGTGGGGAGGCAAACACATGATGCACTTTGTTGGCTTCACTTATGGGGATGTCATGCCACTGGTTCAGGGCATTGTAGTTAACAACATGGACTAATCTTTAGACAAGTGAGCTTCAGCACAACTGAGCAACATAGTTGGGTGGTTACTTAATTTTACCCCAAACTATGGTGTACTAATATATCTTGATAGACACAAGTACATTTAAATAAGCACTATGGGTGTCTGGATTCATGGAGCTGTTCCTGTAGCTGCCAATGACTTGACTAGGTGCCTTTCCAGCAGTGAATACCACCTGCAGTGTCTCTGGGAAATCACAGTGTTTTACAAAATCTGGATGTGTATCTATCCTTAATGAATATGTATACACCACCTGTATTACCTTGCACACTGTTACTTTGAGGTCTGAACATGTGAAAGGAGGTGTAGTCTGGTATGGCTGTGGTGCTGTCCACAGCCTTAAGCCAGGTGTCTTTGACTGCACAAATGTATGTATATTCCAAGGTGGGGACACCTTCCACAAAGTGAGGCTTAGTGTTGCCATTCCCAGTGTATAGCAGCATAACTGTGATATTGCAGGAAGATGACGTTCTCATTGAAAAGGCTTTCCTCCAGGCAGTGACTATAATATGCACTGTGGGGGTGTCAGCAGCCTTGGCCAGTGCTCAACATTCCAAGGGTGAGAGATGAAGCCCATCCTTGGCAAAGCTTTGAGGTCTGTTGAGCAAGTCATCCCAGGCAGACATGTACTGGATCCCTTTACAATGACATCACACACTAAGGCATTTATTGATGTCCATCATTTTCCATGTGCATTGAGCCATCATCCTAGATGAGGGTCAAATGCATCTGAAAGCTATGGGCATACCCACGAGAGACACAGAATGTCTAAGCTCAGTCATGTGTCTGCATACAGTCCAGTGACATATGTCTCTAGTCGTGCACATCTGCAGGAACTATGATGTCATCATTATGTTACCTGATATTCCTTGAGTTGCAACAATGTGTGGTGCGGTGTAGCATGTCAACTCACAGACAGCTAACTATGACCTTTCCCATATGAAGCCTGGTGACACAGACATCAATGTGTCTAACAATGTAATCATCTATGAATAATAGGTCTGATTTTGTGTTTTGCTTCAGGTGTTTGACTGGTGAGACAGTGGTGCATGAACTACTGTGTTCTCCAGAGTTATGATTTTCTGAGGTATCTGTTGCTTGGGAATGTGTCTGCTAAGGAGCTGCACACATGCTGGTGTGTGTGTGATGTGGGTGTGGGTGGAGCAGGAGGTGATCTGTGCATGTTGGCAAAATGCTCATTGCCATATGTACTAACTGCTGTTTGAGACACCATGGAATCAAGGTTTGAAATGCAGTCACATCTGTCACATGTTGTGTTTGTGAGGCATCGGATTAGGGGGGCACTTTTCCCATCTCATCAGCTTTAATTGATAGTGTCATTAGCAATACAGTCATGCTTGTGTTTATGTCACAGCAGACCATCATAAGGCAGCATCATAACAGATGGTGAAATGTAACATGTCACCTTTATGTAGGTCCCCTAATGTAACACAGCATCTGACAGTGTGCCATACAATGATTTACCAGCCATGTGGACCTTGGATTGACCATAATTCTGTTATTAGGCTTGGTCTCAGTACCCTACCTGCAAATGTGACACTGTGCAAGTCCTGCAAAGTTAGGGCTATGTTGTCCTACCCTTGGGGTTGACAGCTTGAAACACAGTGTTTGTAGGCACTCCTTGCAGTGAAGCTATGGATGTCCGTGTATGCATGGAGAACTTGTTCACCTTTGCTGATATTACATTGGCCTTACAAGCATACAATGCCTGTCAAGCAACCAGACAGCAAACTGGTTGTTGTGTGACATGATGTGGGAACACAGACATGTGTTCCAGGTAGATAACTGTGCAGTTTCACATATGTAGGACATGTGGCAGGTGGACACACTTTGGCCAAGGGTGGTCATTCCTCTGCAGTTGGCCTCAGAGCCATGTCATGCAAATATCCACCATGAATATGTTGAAGGGCAGGATGCATGAATTGCTGTGAATGTGTCACATAACATGGATCACTGCTGCTGTGCAGCTCATTTCAGCAAGCTTTGACATCTATGTCACTGGACATTGTACATTATATTGTGATGCTGCAGCTGTGATCCTGATCATCATCTGGTCAGTTCCTTAATGGCATTCCAGCAACTCTGGTACAGAAGGCATAATACATGTAAAAGCCAACTGAATTCTCAGGTAGCTAATCAAGGCATCTACCTGAAGAAGGGTATGTAAAGGCTACAGACCCTTTCATGCTGTGGGATATCTGTGTGGATGAAAAAACAGGCTGTGTCCTGCTTCTCATCATGAGTTTCATAGTAATGTTTTGCGTGTGATGACAGAAAATGTATCGTACCATGGTATCCATGTGAGAGTGGCTGTGATGAGACCATCATTAGTCATAGCCAGGACCCAGAAATTCAGGGAACTCCCCTGCGTTCTGCATTTTTCACAAGGTAATTGTGTCCTTTCAGTACACATCATTTGAGTAGTGTCCAGCTGCAGAATACCTGTGTAAAACCTCCAGCATTACCTTCACGGGGTATACATATTACCCTTCCCTCCATTGTTTGTCAGTGCTCTGTCCAGACACCTTGGATGACTCTTTTCTTGGAACATGATGGAAGTAACTGCAATACTTAGTTGCACAGATGAAAACTAGCATGCAGTGCCAAACAGTGTCCCCAGATCTTTCAGTCATCTGTGTAAAGCCATGAAAGAAGTTATCATGGAAACAATCGGTAACAATGTCGTACACCAACTGACACTGGACCAAAAACAGTTTGTTCTGCTCAAGGGCAAATATTGCCTACCCTAACTGGTGGACCTCATTGAGTGTTAAACTATGCAATGAATGAGGGGAATATGACTCACTCTACCTACCATGGCCTAACAAGGTGTTTGACAATATTAGACCATCAGGCAATCAGGCATTGCTGATAACTGTGTAGGTTATTTACAAAGTAGTATGTCAGCTGGTGGATAGACAAGTGTCTGATAGTCATAATCTGGGATGATAGTATGGGGTAGTCCAATGCTACAATGAGGCTAGTCACCAGTGGACTTCCTCAGACATCATTAATGGATTACACCTTCTAGCCATTCCCTTCTCTGCAGTCACGGCCACTATCAGTGACCACTGACTGACTACATTAGAAGGTGATTGCAAATTAGGAGCTGTTACTGAATCCCACACAGAACCAACAGTTATCAAAGATGGCCTACGACACACATTCAGTTGTTAAACTAAAACAAAAAAATGAAGGAAAAAAACCACACTGAACCAAATAAATTATAAAAGTTAGCACTTTCGTTTACTAGGTTAGCAAACTTCATCAGACAAATTTATAAAAGAATAAATACCATTTATATTAAACAAAGTAGTGACATTCAGTTGTTGTCAGAGCCACTGCCAAATAGTAAATGACAAGGCCTGTACAATGCTGTCCTTTTGGAAGTCATCCACCCCTGGAAAATATAGTAGTATCCACACACTGCACACAGTTGAGCCATAACTCATGGACATATGGACACAGAGAGTAATGTAGCCTTTGACTTTCATTGGTCTGTAAGATGTGGGGAATCCATTCAATTTTGTACAAACTATACAGAAAGGTATGGCATGTAAATCCCAGACTGTCATTGTTATACTGTATTTGGCACTCATCACACCAATCATTGAGTGCAATGGTACCTTTGCTATGTCATGACACAGGCATATCTTACAACTGTAGCAGCCACACAGGCTCCAGGTTAAACCAATACATATTGTAGATAACATGTTCTATGCACACTGTCCCAAGACCGCTGATGTGTAGTCTGTCTCCTACATGCTTTGGAGGGGATGTGTATGGCTGCCATACAGGGAGGTGTCAGATCCCACTGTGTACTTCCCACTTATCCAAGACATGACTAACACATGTGTTACCCATTCTACAGACCTACAGCTTCACTGTGGTATAAATAGTACATGCTGGACAGACAGGAATGTAAGCCAGAACTACATCCTATATGTAACAGGCTCCCCATGTATGTGAAGCACACTTCCGCTGTAATGCACCTCATGGGCAAGTTACTCAGTGAGATACAGAACAAGACAATCATAACTGGTGTCAGGCAAATGTTTGTACTGGACACAGGAAATTTGTAAATGAGTCATCTCCATCACTACAGCTTGTAAATGTGTTAGTTCCCAAAATCCTGGTGACACTTATCATGGTATCAGACCTTTTTAGAGATTAGGGATGCAAGATTAGGCCAAATGATGTCATTGTCTTTGTTGGAGTGTTATACACATATGAACCTATGGAACCATGCACCTATACTGCTGTACCTTTCTCAAGGCATATTTCTGCTGTGCTGACATTCCATCCTGTGCTGTGACATTTATGGGTTCATTGCTGCTGTGTATCCATAGGTGCCCCCCACTGACTCCTGAAACTGGAACATAAACAGGTCCATGACACACCTTTCATTGTGTAAGTATACAGCCATTACAACATCATACAACATAAGGTACACAAAATAATGTGGCTTAATCATTTCAAATGTCAGCATACAGTATCTGTCAGTGACCAGTACAAGTGGCATGACAAAGGCAACAGTGCATTACACAATTACATATTAATTTATATAGTCACCCTCTGCATCAGATGTATAGCTTCATTTCCCTACATCAGTGATGAGGATGATATGGAAGTGGCACAGGTATCAACACTTGCACAGGATGTTGTGTGGGGGTGCCAAAGGCCTAGTCTGACCCAATTGCTTAAAAGCATGTGTGTGAGACAGGAAGGGAAGCTGGCAAGATGGACCATGGAAATGTGCTCTGTGTGTCTGTAGGTCACCTGATTTTGACAGTGGTGTTATGAGTGTGTGTGTGTGAACACAGTCAAGCTTAGTGCTAGCCCTATATGTGTGTATGTTGTACAGCTTTGAACCATCCACCGTCCTTGCCCCTAAACACAGGAACTGGCTTTGCCAGTAGTTGCACTGGCACCTCCATGCCCAATGTCAGAAGTAGTGAAAGTACCTGATGGTCACTGCTGTCTGCTGGGACCATGTCCTCCATGGGAACAACCAGGACCACAAGTCCATTGCCTGCCACATCTTGGTGTGGACAGAACATCACCCTCTGGAGCACTGTATGTACTGACACTATGGTAGTGTGATTGCACATGGCCACGTGGACTCAGCAGATGGAGTTGCTGACCTACATCCATGAGTCTGACACTCAACTCCAACCAGATATTCCATCACAATGTGCGTTCCAAGAAAGATATTCTGCGATCTGTCTCAGACAAATATCTTTCTACTGCATTGGTGAACCAATCTAGGGTATCATTAATGCAGTGGAGGCAGTCACTGATGTCAGACTGTGCTGCATCCATAACCCTGAGGATTCGCCTGGAGTCAGAACGTGCCTGTACCTCCATGTTAGCCCAAAACATATACAAAGTGACCCCTGATGAGACAAATCAAACAGGTGGTAGAAGGACAGCAGGCCTCCTATGAGCACCCCTATCAATCTACATGTGCGTAACCTCACCAGGTCCCTGGCTATGGCCAATGCCAACACTCACAGGAGCCATAGTTGCCACATTTTCCTGTTCATTGTCACCACCCTTTGACTTTCAAATATCCGTGGCCCCTGGGAACTGGGTATACTGACTGTGTACAGTGATAAAGAGGGCAGAAGAGGGATGCAAACCTCTGTGACAGATTCAGCCCCTGAAACCCTCACCTGTGCCTTATCTTGGCCACCATCATCATCATCAAAGTCTAAAGAGACACTGACATCAGGTTGTGTAGGGGAAAGAGACCCCCCCCCCACAGTCACCTGTGATAAAAAAGTGAAAAGTAGTACATTGATAACTGGACTATTATGCACTGTAGTACTATGTTGCAATATATGTAAAGCTGTATAGACTGCTGTCACTATTACAGACCTGTTCAACTCCCAACATCATATAGTAGAATATGAGGACATTACTTTTCCCACAAACATCTGTAGTTACTTGTAAAAAAAAGCTCTTTAAACAGCAATCTTATCAACAATAATGAGGTACACTGCTGACATGTTTGAAGACTCTGCACAGTTGACACATATGTCAATCTGTAATGTCACATGTATCAGCGTGGTCACACCTACAAGGTATAGGTTTGACTATAAACTGAGTACAGTCAGAAAATATCTATGCAGTTGGCAATCATGTTGACAGTACAGCAATCCAGACAGCAGGCCTGGGATGACACTTTAGGGAATACATTGCAACAAATCTACATCTGTGAGATAAACTAAAAACAACAGTCGCTGGTACTAATATGGCTCCGGTACAGTTCTTTTGTAAAGTCTCTATAAACCAAGTGAATGCTCACCACGTTGAGTATGAACAAACTATTTTGATATGTAAATCCAAAAACAGTAGATAAATCCACAAAACTCGGATGCTGATGTGCGTATAGCACTATCACAGCTCAGTCTCTCTCAGTAAGAAATCACCACGTGCAACAGCTGTGATAATCAAATTAAATTTTTAAATTTGATTATCACAGCTGCTGCACGTGGTGATTTTCGCTGGGAGAGAGACTGAGTCGTGATCGTGCTATCATCCCCATTCGACTATTGTGTTTTTTTAACGTGTTATTGTTATTTTACAATTTCAAAAAATTTGTTCATAGAACTGCACGACTGATGTTTTTCGACGTTTGGTTATCTCTCGATTTTGCTGGTACTATACCCCGTGTTTTTGGATTCAGTTTGGTTACAGTTAAATCTACATCTGTAACAAAACAGTGTTGTGCTAACCAGGAGCAGGACCATAGTCTTGTCTAATTCCTGATGGACCTGTTAAAAGTTGAGGGAGAGGTAATGTAAACACCAAGCATGTTGCACTATAACAGGGTAATACATCCATATATTTCACATTTACAGTAGCTGCTAAACTAATTGTTATGTCAGTCAAAAATCTGAGCATGAGATTCATACTGCAGTTAAATGCCCCACCAAAAACAAACACCTGACACCCACGTAAAAGTATGTACACCCTGGCACACTGAATGCCACAGTATTGTAATGCTGATCAAAATAAGCCTACCTCCTGGATGCTCTTCTGGCATGGAAACTGTGGCACCCACATCCATGATATATAGTGTGATGGATGCCTGGGAGCAGTTGTGTGTTCCTAGGTTCATCAGGAATTCCTCAGTGGCTGAGAGTGGTTGTTCTGCCTCAGGCCCTCCACTGGAGACAGCACGATCCCTGCCCACATCTGCTGCTCTTCTGTGTGCAGCATTTATCATATCTGTCACATGGTATTGAACCTGCTCATATGTCCTGTTCTGGTGACCTATGATGTTAATGTCATGGACAAGGTCAGCCCACAATGCTTCCCATTGTTCCCTGTTTTGCCTCCCCCTGGACAGTAGGAGTTCATGGTGTTGATGGAGGCCTTCTAGGATTATATCATTCTCAGCAACGTAAAAGGGGTACAGCATCTTGCATGCATTTTTCCTGCAAAACAACAAAATGGAGACACATGTCAGGATCACATGCATGGGAGTACACTATGTAGAGATACAGCAAAAACAGAATGGCTGGCAGCATCCATTGCTTGATTACACATGTCATATTCCACAGTGTGCAAACTTACTAGGTATGTGGATACAACTAAGTTACCAGCAATAGTCAACTATTCCTGTTTGTGCCATGACAGATACTGCTGTATGATCACATACTCAATGCAGAAGTCCATTGTAGTGTGTACTCTAGAGGCAACCCCAGATAATGTCAAAACAACGGTGCCAAACAAATAGTATGTTATTACAACCACTATAAAGGGACAGTCTCATGAGACTAGTGTGCCACATTGACAAAGAACATTTCACCCTTGATGTATCATGCATCCTCTGTAGGTGTAACAATCTGGAGATCAATCACATGTCATCATTACAGTTCTCAGAAAGGCTTAATGCTGTAATCCCCATTCCCCCTATGTATACTGACCCATATGCATTGTGTTGTAAACAAAAAGGTTACATACCTGATGGATTGCAATACTCCTCTGTTGATATGTGCAGATAAATAACATTTTTGGCAATGCATTTATTGTGTAAAGAAAGTCTCATACAGACTGATTCCCCAAGCTAGCTGTTTGCATTTTTAACATGGTTCTCATTACCAGGTGATTGGCTCTTAACCAATCTGTGGTTCTGAAATGCTAATTACAACTAACACAGCTGATTTGCAGTATAATCAGCCAATCATGACATGCAGCCACTGAACAAGATATAAGGTTTTCATGTAGATTAGAAGCCCTTTCTGATATGTTGTGCTGGACATTACTGGGGTCGAGATATTACATCATTGCAGAGGGTACATCTGTAGCAGCTACTTTTACATACAGATAGGCATAGGGAGAGAGTGCGAACACGTTGGAGGACAAGAAGTGTAAGAGTAACTGTGGGAGCTGTGGCAGCCTTGTTATAGAGGCAGAGTCAGATTGAGGGTACCCATTCCACTGCAAATTAAGGCATGTATATAATGTATGTTAGGCAACTGTATCACTAACAGAGTACTAGGCAACATGTTGTGTCCTTGAGCAACCTAGGTGTAAATATAAGATTATGTCAACCGTGTTGGCAACTGCCAGGCCATGTGTTACATTATAGTAGTCATTTGGAACATGTGTGCTTGCAGTCCTTGTTAGTAGCAGGACCTCCATATGTGTTTGCTAGTTGAGCAGCTGTGCTAATCTGTAATATCATTATGAAATGATTGTGTCATGTACTCTGATATTATTCAGCCTTATTTGCATTACTTAAGTTAAACTCCTCTGTGAATGCATATTAATACACAACCTGACACTTTATGCACTTTATAGTGTTGCTATAGGGATATGTCAAGTGTGTTTCTATCTACAAGCCTTTGACTTCTATCACTGAAAAGCAGACATTGCATTTGAAATATATTGTGTGGATAAAGAGTGCATTACTCAGTCATTCATTGATGGCTTCAAAATAATGTAATTTAAATGCTATACACCCCTGGATTTGAACCCAGGACCATGTGTGGCAAAACTTACTGCTTGCAAAGCATTTAACAGACTGGGCTACTGAATCACTGCTATAGCAGCTGTATTTGTGAATATAAGTGCATGCATGCAGGCTGTGACATACCTCCATTACATCCATTATTATGTGCCTGGCTTTATAGGGATGTATATATCCACCTGAGTCCCAGGTGAACATGTATTTTGCCATTAATGTTTTAGCAGGTGTACTTCTACATGTTGCTGATAAAAGTGCATATTTATCTGCTATTAGAGACCTCATCTACATTCATTCTTCTGTTTGTGGCTTTCTACTGATGTAGTCCTGTACCAGACTCCAAGTTACACTCCCAGTTTTTCCATTACTCTTTCAGTAAGTTTGAGCAATGCGGCATGATGCACAGCTCTGGTTACACAATCTTAATGACAGTAACTTGCAACTACTATGTTTTGATTAAACCAAATGTTTTAATAAACAGCTAGTGTGGTAGATTAATGCAGTAGTCTGCAGGTGCTATGGTCTTGGGTTTGAAATGGGGGACAGGAATTTATTATCATTTAAAACACATATATCACTATAGCTCCATTTAGCTGAGCTTACAGACACTACTTTATGCACAACTTCATGCAACGTTGCACAACAAATCTTTAAAGTAAGAAAAATGGGGAGATAGGACAGTCTTGTAATGGGGTGCAAGCAAGGGGAAACATAGTGAAATGCAGGTAGGGCTATGCAAGAAGGGTGTAGGTAAGAACCATAGCTATCCATTTCATCATCAGCAACAAATGTGCATTTTGACAGAGTTTGTAGATGAATTCAGACTGCCACCCCCATAGAGAGGGATGGTGACAACATAACTGAGTTGTCAAGCCAGTTGGACCAAATTACGTGTGACCAGTGGACACATTTGTGAAATGGAGAGCTATGTATTGGACAATATTTTTTTTGGAGAGGTGCCCATTTTTTTAAGATGAGAGTAGAATGTTGGGGAAGAGATACAGGTATATGTGGGGGAGGTAAGTTGGGAAGGTGAGGAAGCTTTTGCAGACAAACAAGACAGCAGACAGGGGTGGTGTGTGACAGAAGAGGGGATGAGCATCTTGGATGGAGAGGGTGTTGTAGAATCCCAGTCTCAGGTGCCTCCACAGGGTAGCAGTGTGACTCAAGTCTCCACCCATGAGACAGTTGGCACTGCTCCTTCACTGCCCCTGGGGTGGCAGTGGTGGAGGATGGGCTCCAGGGTAAGTTTGCCCCATCAGAGTGATGAACATGCCCTCCATCTGGTGCAAGTGACATCCAAAACCTCGGCACACTATCCTGCACACCAATCCTGGTAGTTTGTCACGGGGTGACAACAGCACACCCTCCACCACTGCTCCAAGTGGGGGACCAATCCCTGGCCTGTGGGGTGGAACTACCCAATGCTGCAGGTAGTGCAGCGGCAGCAGAAGTTGCACCACCAGGCTGCATCCCAGACATGCTGGCCCCTGTGCCATTGCTGGAGGAGCCAAGGTAGCGGGGGTTACCTGGAACCACCCTACTTTGTCACTCTGTAGTAAATTAGATATAATGATATTGATTATACAAATACATATTAAGGTATATATCTGTGGAACACAACAATAAACAACATAATGGTAAGTATGTTACCAGGAAACCAGTATGAAATAAACCATAAGGCCAACATAACAGTTAGTTTAACAGAATATATTAATATTAAATCATGATAATAAATAACATTAATAAACTAAAGAAGATAAGGGGTGGAGAGAGAGAGAAAAACATACCATTAGTGAATTTGCAGATGATATTAATAATCAGACTACTAATACATACTTCTACAGGTGTGCAGTGTCGGCTGTGAGTACAGTGACTCAAATTCTTGTATAGATGATGTAGCATGTACATGCATCTCAAGCTGTTAGCATGGGAAATTATGGGCCAAGCATTAACGAATGCATGTACACAACTACACAGAACTGTCTCACATAATATGCACATACATAACTACCAAAGTGTTCTTTAGATGTATTTGCAAATACATTGCATTCCAGGTAATCATTTATCTACTAATCACAGACCAGACAGATTGGGCAGTTGACATTACATTAAACAAATCATGGCAGTTGAGAGGTATGTTTGTGTACATTAAGTAGAGTAGATGCCCATCCTGTCTTAGTTGGCAGGTATGGGAGTAGAACCCAAAAGCTGTGATGCCAGGGGACTTTGCACATAATGTAACAATTCACTGCACTGACATTAGAACACATATGCAGTGAATGCAGCCCTATTGCAGTTATTTGAACACATTACATATCAAACCATAATCCTACTTTACACTTTATTGTTATTGCTCCTTTGAATCTGTGAATTATACACATATCTGCCCATAATGTGGGCTACCTTACCCATATACTTTGTTCCTGAAGTGGGAGGAATACAGAGCATTATTTGAATGAAAGTGGCTAGAAGACAGCCCTGAACCATACTGTGGGTTGTGCAATACTTTTTTCAGGCAATTACTTTTGCATTCTTTATTTATTTCAGTTTTACAGTTGACTGCAGTGACAGTAGAACATACATGCAACGAATACAGCCCTACTGCACTTATTTGAACACATTACTTATCAAACCACAATCCTGATTTACACTTTATTGTTATTGCTCCTTAGAATCTGTGAGGTATACACATGATATCTGCCCATAACGTGGACTACCTTACCCATACACTTTGTTCCTGGAGTGGGAGGAATACAGAGCATTATTTGACTGAAAGTGGCATGGAGACAGCCCTGAACCATACTGTGGGTTGTACTTGTACAGTGCATTTACCAGGCAATTACTTTTGCATTCTTTATTTATTTCATTTTACAGTTCTCTGCAGTTACATTAGAACACATGTGCAGTGAATACAGCCCTACTGCACTTATTTGCACACATTAGTTATCAAACCACAATCCTGCTTTAAACCTTATTGTTTATTGTTATTTTTATTGTTTATTGTTTATTGCACTACAGTTATCAGAAAATATCTGTACTTATCACACTCACAGCGCATCCTGGCCAGGTGCCCCGTGAGAGACTGGACATTGTGAGCCAGTTCAACTGCAGCTGTTGGAAGAGAAGCACACCATTATGCATGCCAGTTTTGAATAGACTCAGCTTGTATTTTAGTACAGTAGTAACAAACATACTTACATATCTGTGGAGCATGCCCAACCCTAGCCTCTTGGACCCAGGTGTCCAAGGTTTTCCTCTTCCTTCACTTCAGGCCATTATAGAGGTGACAACACTGCTCACCAGTGTTGGCGATACTAGTAGCACCATTAAGATCCCTGGCCAAATGATCCCAGGCTTCAGCTTTACATTCTGAGCCCTGGTAACCACCAGGCAACAGCCGGAGTTTGTAGTTCCAGACCAGGAGTCCAATAAACACTCTGGACTCCTGCACATCACACTTTTGCACCTGAAAGCATGCTCCCTCAACAACACTGCCAGGCATATCAACATGTTAATAAGATTCCAATGAATGCTGCAGAATTCCTGCCTACTGGTCCTAATATAGGCTATTTTCCCATCCTTACACATCATACTGTAACATTCAAGAAAGCGCTGCATTGCTTAGCATCACGTAAACCAGCTTACCAGAGCTGAGCATCAAGTAAGCTTACACAACCGTGTTTTAGCGAAGCTTAGCAAGGGCAAACAAGAGTAGACAATAACCATGTTTAAGCAGTGCTTAGCACCACATAGCTTTTCCAAATGTAACAGTTTTGTTTTTAAATTAAAGCACCCTTTAGGTCACCCACAGATTTCCACAGCAATAAATATATGACTGCTGGGGACTCAAACCTGGGACCTATTATACTTTAGGTTGTGATGCTACCCATTTAGCTACTTGAATAGTGAGGAAACCAGTATACCGTCACACATACTGCTAAGCTACCTGTTAGCATTGCTAAGCACCATGCTGTGCAAACGACCATTCAAAAAAATAAATAAATAAAAATAATACATTTAAAAAAATGTAGACAACTATAACTAATAAAGGAATGAATGAATGAATTAATTAATTAATTTATTTATTTATTGCATCTGTTGACCGGGAAAGTCCACTGGACCTGGAGGAGCCCATTTTCTGTGGAGGCCCAGGGAGAAAAGCTCCACATTATTACATACAATTAATAATATAAGACATAATTAGCAGAGATATAATTTCATTAATTACATACAAAGGACAAATTATGTAAGTGAGATCATAAATAGAAACTGAAGTATAAAAGTCAGCTTAGAACAAGAGAGTAAGGATGCAGTGTATCTGAGTTAGAAAATAGTATATACATGTGAATGTGTAGGATTCAAAGTTGGGGAGTGTAGAGTTCATGGTGAAAAGCAGGTGAACAGAAAGAGTCAGTGTGACAAGCAGGAGAGAGAAAGAGTAAGAAAGATACAGATAAGAATAGTGGGAAAGTTTAGATAATTGAAATAGAATAGAGGTTCCAGAGTGTGAGAAATCAGGTGTATGGATTTTTGTTTGGGGTACAGGAGCATAGCCAAAGAGAGACAAAATGTGATTTTAGGGATTTTTTTTAAAAGAAGCAGGCTTACTGATAATTCTCAGTGAAGGAGGAAAATTATTCCATAACTTAGAAACAGTATAGGAATACAGCATATAGCCAGCTGAGAGTTTGGGTTTCTCTATAGACAGCAACATTTTGTTTTCTGACCTGAGATAGCAATTGGGCTGGTACATGGTCAGTATAGATGAGAGGGAAGGGCAATGTTCAGGTTGGAAGATTATCTTGTGGGCTGTAGTTAGTTGTAGGCAAGTAAGATGGTGGTGGGATTCTAGCCAATTTAGTTGATGCAGTGAGGAGCAGTGGTGGGTAGAGTATTTTGTGTTTGTAGCAAATTTGGCAACTTTATTGTAGCAAGAGTCAAGCTTATTTTTTAAGGAGGATTCTAGGTTGTTGAGGATGGGAGCACCATAAAGCAGAGATGGAAGTAGGAAGGATGAGGCAAGGGCCTTTTTAGAAGTGAGACTGAGGAAATAGTTATGACGATATAGGGTACCTAGCTTTTGGTGGGGTTTTTTGATGTTGCTTTGGATGTAAAGGTCAAAGGTTAGTTTGTCATCAATGATGACACCTAGCAGATTGGTACTAGGGACAACTTCTAAGATACTGTTATTGTAGGAGCTAACTGTAAAAAGAGATTTTTTAATAGGGCTAGTTTTTGTGGAAGTGAATAATAAAAGTTTTGTTTTGTTGGGGTTAAGGGCAATGTGATTCTGGGATATCCAGTGCTCAGTGGAGGTAAATGGTTAGGTTCATAGGTTCATAGGTAGGTACTAGGCTATCAGCCCAAGGGCCTAAGTAAGCCTAGCCAACAAGGTTCCCTGGCTTACGCCACCAAAGAAAGTTAATTTCCTGTGCCCCTGTTGAGCAGAGCCACAGAAGTGATCCCCGGGGTGTATTTCCTATTTCCCATCCAATCATCAACATTTTTCTTGAAGAGTGCTAATGAGGAACTTTGCTTGACATAAATGGGTAGCTTGTTCCAGAGCATAGGAATTCTCTGGAACAAGAATCTATCCCTCCGGCATGTCCGTTTGTTATGTTGACAAGGTTTAGGTCCCTAGAGCGTATAGCTCGGAGGAATTGTCATTTCTTAAGGTGTATGAACTTCAGAATGAACTGGCTCCCCACTTAAGCACCATGTTCAATCATAGCCTTGCATCAGGTTGTGTGCCCACTGAATGGTGCACAGCAACAGTTATCCCACTCCACAAAGGGAGAGCCACCACTGATCCCGGGAACTATCGACCTATTAGCCTGATGAGCCTGGTGTGCAAGGCCATGGAATGTATCATCATCAAACTCATAAACAAAGACATTGGTAACCTCCAAACTCTGGATCCCACCCAGTTCAGGTTTGTGAAAGGCAGATCATGCCTCCTGAACCTGATCGATTTCTTTGAGGCAGTCACCAAAGCCGTAGATGAGGGTAAAGTGGTTCACGCAGCCTATCTTGACCTCACCAAGGCTTTTGACACCATTACCCCATTCTGGAATTATAGCTAAACTCACTAAACTAGGTATAAACCCCTATGTCACAAGATGGGTTGCCAACTGGCTCAATGACAAAACCCACACTGTAAAAGTTGCAGACTCCAAATCTGACCTCAAAGCAGTGACAAGTGGAGTACCACAGGGTTCTGTCCTGGGACCTCTCCTGTTTGGTATCTACTTCTTTGAAGTACAGGCTAACACTAGAAGCCTCTGGCTAGCTAAAGACTGCCAATGACTGCCCACTAGAGCCATAGTCATATCCCCTAATGATGGGACATCCTACAGAAGGGCCTCTGAGACAGATGCCTGGTGTCAGTCAGAGCCATGGCCTCAAGCTCAATGTCAAAAGTGCAGGTGCAGTTGTCTAAAAACCATGTACTACATAGGCAGCAGATAATGCACCACCTCTAACACGACCGAATGTGTGATAATCTTGGGTGGGCCCCACAGTCTTAGTCTCTTCTTACATTAGTATTCACACAACAATAGGCAAGTCCTCTTAGCACACACACACACCATCAGGAAAAAAAGTCCTCATGGGAAAAAGAGGTCATCTCATTAGACTCACACTCAACACTCACCCAACCCATTAACCAACACCCACCCTTTTGGAACCCTCTCAAGAGACACATCTAAAACAACTGGAAAGGCCTCAGAAATAAACAAGAAGATTTCCCAGCCTCAAACAGATGCCCTATACAGACTGTCTCAAAAACTCGTTGCTACTCAGTTGCATAGCAGCCTACTCTGCTGTCTCTGCCTAGCTATAGCAAGCCTGTTGCAAACCCAATCTGTTGGAGCTGCAACACCCAGAAATCCCAATCCCTCTGAGCTACATGCTCATGGGACAACCCTGCCGTCACCACAATAAACAGAACATGCCAGAGGAGAAGATTCCTCCTAGAGAGAATAAATACCTGATAACAAACTACATATCTATATCAAACAAAGCTCCTCATTAGCACTCTCCAAGAAAAATCTTGATGAAATCAAAGAAAAAAAGAAATTATTCACCCCTGAGTGGCACAGGAAAATAATTTTCTTGGGTTGCAAAAGCCAGGGTACCTTTTTGGCTGGGCTTGTATAGGCTCCAGGGCTGATAGCCTAGTACCTACCTATGAACCTGTACCTATGGCCAATTTAGAGTGCCCAATCAATCAATGGGATGCCTTTGGAATGTGGATCGAAACTGGAACACCTAGAGAAAACCCATGTGAATGCAGAGGCAGCATGGTAACTTTGGACAGAAGGCATCTCAGCCAAGAATTGAACCGGAGAACCTCTTGCTGTGAAGTGACAATGCTAACCACTGCACCACTGTGCCACCTGCTCATCTAAAAAACAATTCATAAAAAAACTATCTTAAGCCATGGTAGACTTTGAAATATCTTACATGTTTAAGGGAAAGTTCTTTAATCTGACAGGCAAATTTAACCCTCCACTTCCTAAAATTAAACATAATGGCAAATCATTTTAAGTTATGTTGACATAGCTAACTTGTTCATTGAAACTTTCAATCTCACACTCAAAACCTCTTGTCACTTGTATAAATATTGACATTACTCAAATAGAAGCTTGCTTAAAGAGTTACTACCATCCTTTCAATTTACTTGCAAAATTCTGCTAAAATATATACAGATGATTACAACATGCCCTGTTATGGATGACCATTATCACACAGCCAGAAACTAGAGTTCCTAAAATCTTATCATATCCCCACTTCTGTGCACGTAATGTATAATGTATGTTCCACAAATCATGCTCTAGTGGCAGTTTCTTAGACTTGTGCAAGTCATCCTCAATAATTCCCTTCCCAGAGAGAGATGTAATCTTTTATTCTGTCATCCCACACGTGGCAGTATCTTGTCTCCATTGTCTAAAATTCTGGGGTGAGAGGTCTCTTCAGAACTCATCTGTCTAAATGCGTGCAGCCTACTAAAGTCAGTATCATGACTTTAGAATGAGATGTACTAATGTAACAAGCACTTTGGCCACCATTAATCACATTGTTTATGATATGAACAATGACAAAGTAACTTGAAGTATTTTTCTTTACCGCATGTAGGCATTTGACACTATGCAACACCTACACTTCTCCAAGAATTATCTTGTTTCACATTTATATCCACCTCACTAAACTGCAGGAATCACTACCTGTATTGGTAATGCTACAAACTCTAGATAGGCAGCTGCTTTTCTCACAGAGAGCACAGTAGCACAGGTGTTCTCAAAGTTTCTGTATTTGGAGCTTTTGTTTTTCACTATTTTTTACAAATATTTTCAGCATTATTCCTAGTAATATAAACACATTTTTCTGCTTTGATGATTTAGTAATATGATCCTGATATAAATCACCAGCAAACATCACATCATCTCCTACTGACCCCCATATAGCAAGTTATGACTGGTGCTTTTTGGATTTTTGCTTCATCATCAAGGTAAAAAATTGAGCCCGTGATATTTGGAACTGTCAAGCACTTCTTCACCTTTATTACACTGTTTTTTATACAGAGCACTGTTAACAAAGAAAATACAAAACCAAATCTATATATTATACACAATAACAATGTTAGAAAATGGAATTATAAATTATATAAAATACACAAACAAATAGAGAATATAAAGCCATAATTCAGCCAATAAAAATAACACTTGCTAAATGCCAAAGCATGAAAATAAAGTGAAAGAATCCCGGAAATGATCCATAGTAGAGCTGCTAAATTCCAGCACAGAAATATAGAACCTGAGGGGTCTATAGAAAAATTGGGTAGGCATAATGGTTAAGGTGTTTGCCTTGCAGATAAAATATGCAAGGCTTGATTCTTAAATGGGGTACTTACCTAGGCCTAAAATGTCTCACAAGTGCAGTTAGCCTAGTACTGACCCATGGACTGACCTATGGATCATTGTTATACACTCCAGAAGGCATATGGCAATAGGTTCTATAGGTGTGACGTCCAAAAAAGCAAAAGAGTGTTTATAAATGTACCTGGAAAAGCAAAACCAGTTCTAGTGCAATACCTGCTGAGGATAATATTGCATTATAAGCTTCTTAGGTGGAAGAAAACTAACAATGAGGCTTAGCAATACAACAACAAACTAGTAGTACGTGTATGCTCCTCAACATAGGCATGGTATGCTGGTAATGTTAAGTACCAGAAAAAAGCCTGAACACAGGGTTCTGCACTAGTTGTCCTCAATCAGTCTTTGTTATTCTGTAGTCTCGGGTAAAGGAAAGAAACTAGGTCATAGAAAACTACAGGGAACTTTCCCATGCCTAAAACCTAGTTCTTACCCTCCCTCTAGGTAGGCTTCTATACTGAGCCCAACATGTTAAATACCTTGATCTCTGACTTGACCATCAGCATACTTCCACAATCTGCCTAGAATTCATAGCAACTAAACTGAATGCTATGTTGTTGTTTGTGCCATAAATGCACATCTGCTTAGCCATAAAGTCAAGCTAACCAATACAAAAAGAGCAGCACCAAAGATATTTGAAGGGAAATACAGGCAAAGGAATCTGGAAATGGAAAACTTTACAATACAAAAAATAAGGAGATTAAGAGGAAAAGTAGAAAAAGAGATGAGTAATGGAGAAGTCAAAGAAATAGAAATTGAGGTTATGGAGCAGCTGCAAAGAGAAGGATTTAGTGTAGAAAATCGAATGCAGAAAGCACCACAACAGGACAGAGCAATGGATATCCAAATTAAGGGGATACCAGTGGAATAGGAAGCAATTGGTCAGGTGCCATATCAAGATATTTTAGAGCCTTCCACAGGAAACCAGTATAAATGTTCACTTGAAGCTAGACAGCAAAGGAAGGAACAGGAAACTGTGGAAACTCTGATGCAGTCAATGTTGAGGAGTGATAGGCCACTAAGTTCCCATATGATAGAAACAGATAGCACAGGATAAAGTCAAAGAGAATATGCCACAGGAAGATGCTATAGAATCTTCAGTAGAATGCCCCCAGGAAACGGAAAATAAGTGATGTGCCCTCAGTTTGGAAGAAAATGAGTTAAGAGAAGAGTTGCTTGATTTAATAGACATAGACAGATATATTAAGGTTAATGAAACAAATAGACTGCAGAAGGTTAATAAAACCCCAAAAGTCAGAAGTTTGATAAAACTAATGAACGCAGTAATTAGGACTGACTGTAGAGATCACTGCGATATAACAGAAGTAAACAGGATATATTACTGTGCTGCTAAATTAATAACTAATAAAGTTCTACCACAGGAACACAGGGTAGCGAGAGAAAGGAAAGGGCAAAAGCGAATACAATCGTGGAAATATCAAATGGAGAAAACTATAAAGCAGCTAAGACAAGAAGTGTCACTGTTAGAAGATTATAGAAGAGGGAAAAGATCAACAAAAATACTAAGAAAGATAGATGAGATAAAAGCAATGCTCAGTATTAGAACAAACCAGGACCTATCATGTACTATCACAAATAACAAACTAAAAATTTCAGCACAGGTGGAAAGACTTAGAAGATATGAAGATAAATATAAAGGAAAAGTACGAAATGAGCACTTTATTGATGATCCAAAAAAAATTATAGAGAATTGGGAAATAAGGTAAAAGGAATTGAAAGACCACCAAAAAAAAATAAATAGAAACATTTTGGAGAAATATCTATGAAGATCCTGTGGAACATAAGAAAGATGCTAAATGGACAGTAGAAGTAAAAGAAAGAATAAGAAGGTTAAAGGTACAGGATATGAAATGGGATGAAGTAACAGCCAGACAGATCGAAACAAAGTTAAGAAAAGCCTGTAACTGGAAAACTCCAGGCCCAGATGCAGTACTTAATTTTTGGCTGAAAGTATTAACATCTTTGCAAGAGGATTTAGCCATGAGTAAGAACTATTTATATCCGCACCCCAAACAGACACCACACTGGTTAACAAGAGGAAACACAATGCTCTTACTTAAGAGTGAACCAATAAGCTACCCTAAAAATTATACACCAATAACTTGTCTTCCAACGACATATAAACTATACATGGGAATTGACGCCGACAGAGATTATAGTCCTTTAGAAGAAAACTCAATTATGGCAGTAGAACAAAAGGGCAATAAAAAAGTCCTATGGAACAAAGGATCATTTGTTGTTAAATAAAGTTATAGTGGAGAACTGTAAAAAAGGGAATAATCTGAGTATGGCATGGATTCAATATAAAAAACATTTGATAGTATCCTACATTCATGGATAAAAGAGTGCTTAAAAATGTATAAGATACACCCTACACTTATTGACTACATTACAGTAGCCATAAAACAATGGCAGACTACTTTGCAATTAAGCCATGATAAAGGACAGATTATTATCCCAGGGATAAAAATTCAAAGGGGGATATTCCAGGGTGATTATCTGTCACCATTGCTATTCTGCCTAGCAATTAATCCATTAAGCTGTTTACTTAACACCTTAGGTGATGGCTACAATTTGTCTCCTAGAAAACAACAAAGTCTAATGACATCATCTTCTCTTTGTGGGTGATTTAAAACTGTATAGCTCATCACATAAGGAATTGAAAGCACAGCTGCAGGTTGTCAAAACTTTTTCAGATGATATTGGAATGTCATTCGGTATTGATAATGTGCAAAAGCAACCTTTAAAAAGGGAAGACTGCAGCACCAGGAAAACATCAGTTTGGGACAAGAATGATATAAAAGAACTTGAGGGAGTGTATAAATACTTGGGAATTGATGAAGGATCAGTAATAAAACATGAACAAATGCGAATAAAACTCAATAAGGAATACTTTAGAAGACTTAAATTAATCCTGAGAACAGCATTGACATCTAGGAACAAGATCCAAAGTATAAATCAATTTGCTCTTCCTGTCCTAACTTATAGTTTTGGAGTGATAGACTGGCCCCAAAAAGTGCTGGATCGATTGGATATTAAAACAATCATGCTCGCCAAATGATTTATAAAAATCAGTGTATACCAAGATTATATATTCCCTGTTCCAAAGGAGGGATGGGCCTCCTTGAAATTCATTACATGTATAGATCTGCAATTGTGGGACTCCACACATATCTACTGAGCTCACAAGATCCAAATGTAGTGAAAGTTCTGAAACATGAGGAGAATAAATCTAAGATGATGTCTCTGCTTAATTTAGCAGAAGCATATCAACATCAATTAGGAATGGAAATCAAACCAGAAGTGGATAAAACCCAGGCAGCAACTGAATGTGCCAAAACACAAAAGAAAGAATATAAGGTGAAGGACCAGATGAGAAGGCAAGAAATGTGGAAAAAATATATAGTTGCAAGTATAGAAAACTTCTCGAAGAGCCTTATGTTGATCAAGAACGAATGCAGGAATGATTAAAGAGAGGTGAATTCAAACCAAGAAATAAAAGGTTAATATTGGCACCCCAAGATACTGGGCTATGTACATGCTGGTTTACAAAGTCCATTGAACTTGTGGGAAAAAACGGATATATGTTGCTTTTGTAAAACCGAAATGGAAACAGTCACACAAACTGTTGCTGGGTGCGATGCATCAATTGCAGAGGGACTGTATACTGAAAGGCATAATAATGTGGTGAGACTGTTACACTGGAGATTGTGCAAACATTATGGTATCAAAGTGGCTGAAAAACACTGGAAACATGATCCACAAAGAATCATGGAAAATGAAGTCTTTGTCACATGGGATCACCCAATACCAATAGTTCAAAAGATAGATGATAGAAAACCAGATATAGTAGTACAAGAAAAGAAGACAAAAATAGCATTGATCATTGAAATCGCTACACCCAGTGACTACAGTGTTGTGTGTAGAGAGAGACACAAAGTCATAAAATACCTGTATCTGCAAGCAGAAGCAAGAGTCATGTGGAAGAAAGATACCCAGACAGTTACAACAGTAGTAGGAACAACGGGTCTTATAAAAAAAATATTTACAGTCATATTTAGATATGCTACCAATTCATGTAACCCCAAACAAATTGCAGATGGAGTCATTACTGGGCACATTGTGGGTGCTGTGAAGAGCACATTTGGCTGACATCAAAGAGTAAAACAATACTAATTTCATTAACTTTAATTGTACTTTGACTTAGGAATGGGGTACATTCCCATCATAGTATTAGAATCCCAAAAGACTTGGAGAAATTTAAAAATGTCAGAAGCACCATTGGAAAAGGAATATGCCTCCCTGCCATACAGAATGGCCAAGAATACTGATTTATGGTTCTTATAAAAGTCAAATTCCTTTTAATGACATTACATCTGGCCCAGTTTGCCAACAAGGTAGGTGTTGCATAGTGTCAAATGCCTATATATGGTTAAGGAAAATGCTCTTAGTCACTTTGTCATTGTCCATATCAGGAACAATGTGATTAATGGTTGGCAAGGTGTTTGCTAGATTAGTGCATCTCATTTTGAAGTCAAAGTATTGAGTTTAGTAGGCTGTATGCATTTAGACAGGAGAATTTTGATGAGACCTCTCACTCCAGAATTTCAGACAATGGAAAGAAGAGACTAATAGGCATGGGAATACAGAATAATAGATTACTTCACTGTCTGAAAGGAGTTATTGAGGATAATGGGAGAATTAGAAGCTTAAAACTGATTTAAAAAGGAAAATGTGGAACATGTTAACAGGTCCAAATACCAGGTGGTGTGTCTGAGGAGAAAGGAAGTCTGAATGCTGGCATCAAAGGTAGAATTAGTGGAGCTGCAGCCAGTTGTCAGAGGTAGTGTGACAGAAGCATACCAAGGAAGCTGAAAAGTAAGGTAACAAAACAGTGGTGATACATTTACCTTTGTATGGCATAATAATATGGGTAGTGAAGAAAGAGGAGTTAGAGAAGTGCCCGAGGATGCACACTGTGGAACAGATGAAAAATTGAGGACATTGTAGCATAAAACAAAGTAGCCCCTGTTACACAGAAAGCCAAGGAGAAGATATTATGGTAGTTTAGTTATACGTGCAAGAAAGTAGAAGAGAATGTGGTAAAATAGATTTAGGAGAAACATAAACAAGGCAAGAAGGTACTATAAGGCCCAGGAAGAAAATCAATGAACTGCATCTGAGAAGACCGGAGACTGGTGGGCATGAATCTCAAAGAAGGCAAGAGAGTGTCACTGAATAATGAGACATTGTTTCATTTGCTGTAATTCTCCAATCCATTTGAAAATGGAAAAATGTAAGTTGGTGATTATGATAATCATGATGATGATGGTTTTGTTGATCTGTGAACTATTCCAATGCTTTTTATGTATCATTTCTGTTCACTACATTGATTCCATTATAAGGTTTAATGCATCTGTATAAAGGTAAGATTAAAACAGATTCTCTGTTCACTATACTCATGGAAGCAAACAGACAGCATAAACATAAATGTAAAAGTAAATGCAAGTTATATTGAGTGAATGTTCTGGAAAACAATGAACATTTCAAAGAAGATCTTGATTTCCCCCATAAAACTCAGAGTGTCCAGATCTGAGGTATTCTGTTGCTTTTTTTCCCCCCAAGAAATAAGGGAACACCTGAGTCTTGTGGAATAAGCATTATACTAATTACAGTAGTCTTTAAGTCCTCTTGAATAAGACCTGCGGGTGTATTGTGCAAACTCTTCACTTATAATACCATTCAAAAGTCTTACTTAAGATAAAAAGTTAAGTTAAAGTTAATAAAAAGATATGCAGAGAAGGGAGCAAAGTGCAGTATTACTTAAGATAAAGAGTTAACATTACATCCTGCTCCCATCTCCGCAAAGCTCTTTACCTGGAACATTATTTAAACTTTTCTGCATTCCTCATGAAGAAAACATCTGCTCTTGAACTGCATCAGTCAGTCCTTAAATCCAGCCAATAGTATTTGTATATCTGGTGTCTTTCTACTCAATGTATTTGTATATCTGACCTAATATGAAATCATGGCTTAGTGAAACTCTTACAATAAAACATACTTCTATTGTCACTTGAAGCTTCAATACCCAGGCTTCATTGTACCCACTTAGACTTTCCAAATAAAAGCAAATAAATAAGTAAATACTTTACTGAACAGAACCACAGTACTGAGCCTTCACTTAGATCATGGCTTAGTGAAATTCTTACCATAAAATATTATTACTGAATGACACCATGGTACAAAGACTGTTAATATATTGGAGCTGTTGAGCTTTTCTTCCAGGGCCTCTGCTAAAAATGGGCACCTGGCCCAGTTGGACTTTTCCAGTAAACAAATGGAAATAAAATAAAATAAATATAAATATTTTGTAAGAAGAGAACAAGTGGCACTGGCTGGGATGCTCTGTTTTTGTGTGTGTTTGCACACATACACACACACGTACACACACACACACACACACACACACACACACACACACACACACACACACACACACACACACACACACATATATATTTGACATTTTTTAATGAGAATAGTCCATCTGAGAAAAAGCCCTTTTTCAGTGGAGACCCGGGGAGAAAAGCTCCTCAGTACAAGAAAGCAAGAAAATTTACAAAATTGAAGATGAATACAGTGAACATTTTACAATAAAACAGTTAAGAAAATGTAGATAAAACTCCACAGTACAATATAAGAGGCATTATAACACTGAAGAAAAAACATAGCAATGAAATATACAATAAAACATTTGAATGAATTTACATAGCACAGTGGGTTATCTTCAGAGGGTAATATTACAATGCAGAGCAGTTCAGTGAGTTATGGAGTTATGGTAGTAGAGAAGGGCGGAACAGAGAGGACAGTGATAGAGAAAGGGGTGGGTTCATGTGGGATGATTACAGAGGCAAATCCATGTCCTATTAAGATACCTTTTGAGAGGTTTTTTTTGAATTTGTGGATGCAGGAAATGTTTCTAAGGTTCATGGGGAGCTTGTTTCATGCAAGAGCAGGGAAGTAGCTATAGAGATTCCGTCCAATAGATTTTTTAGGTTTGTGAATTCATAAGAGACATTGGTCAGAGCTTCTGAGGGATTGAGGGGTCTTATCGAGGGAGACAAGTGAGGAAATGCTATGGCAAAAGGAGGGCTTATTCAAAATAGTATGGATAATGAGAAGTTGGGTAAATAAGAGTTGATTGGGAAACTCTAGCCAGCTGAGTGTCTGGTGAGCATGACAGTG
Organism: Protopterus annectens; assembly: GCF_019279795.1. Taxonomy (NCBI): domain Eukaryota; kingdom Metazoa; phylum Chordata; order Ceratodontiformes; family Protopteridae; genus Protopterus; species Protopterus annectens. The sequence goes on from NC_056736.1 coordinate 14,673,580, forward strand.
GTGGGATCTTGAGGGCAGATTGGCTGCAAATCTAGCAACTTTGTTGTAGGTGATTTCAGGTTTGGAAAGTAGCAAAGACTGCACGTTTGTTAAAATCTTAGAGCTGTAAAAGAGGTTGGGGAGAAGGTAAGTTTGGGCTAGTGAGATCCTGGAGTTGGGTGTGAGGAACCTTTTGTTTCTATAGAGCAAACCAAGCTTTTGGTGGGTTTTCTTGATGCAGTTAAGTACATGAAGGTCAAATTTTAGCTGATCATCCAATATTACTCCAATCAGTTTAGTGTGTGATTCAGCTATGATTGTAGTGTTGTTGAGGGAAGAGATGGTGAATGAGGATTTAAGATGGTAAAGGGGTTTGGGGAGAAAGAGAAGAAGTTTTGTCTTTTTAGGGTTTAGTATGCGTTGGTTGTTAGTGAGCCATGTTTGAGTGAGGTTGAAATATGTTTGTGTCAGGGGACTGTCAGCAATAGAAATGATGGTGGAGTCATCTGCGTACTGTATGAGGGAATACTGAGGAAAGGATGTGTGATGCTGGTTAGTAAAAATGTTAAAAAGGAGGGGCCTAAAATAGAGGCATGAGGGAACCTATTTTGATGGGGAGAAAGAACAGAGAGCCATTTTACAGATTGCAGTCTGTCTGTGAGGTAGCTACTGAACGAGGAGATGGTTGCTGAGGAGAAGTTGAGTTGAGAGAGTTTGGAGAGGAGGATGGTGTAAGAGACAGTGTCAAAGGCTTTTGAGAGATCTAAAAAGATGCAGGACACTAGTTTATCATTGTCTCTAGCTAAGGAGCTGGAGTTAGGAAAGGAAATAAGTGCAGTTGGGGTGCTGTGGTAGGGGTGGAAGCCATGTTGAGTAGGGGTAATTTAGTTTTCACGAGTAAGATAAGCTGAGATTTGTTTATAAACACAGTGCTCAAGAATTTTGGAGAGGGGAGAGAGTATGGCAATAGGCTGATAATTAGAGAACTCAACAGAATTTCCACCTTTGTGAATTGGTATAGTGTGGAACTTTTTCCAGAGGGCAGGAACAGTGGATTCACTAACTGAGCAGTTTATGAGTCTGGAGACAAGATATGCTATGGAGTCAGCAGCAGCTTTTAGGAAGAGAGGCGGCAGGTTGTCAGTTGAAGGTGAACCTGGTTTAAGTCTGATAAGAAGTTTTTTGATGCAGCTGGTTGGAATGGGTTTTAGTGAGAAAGAACTGTTTTGCAATCGGGGGGGTGGTATGGGGTGTGGGGGTGGTTGAGTGGACAGTTTGCATAAATTTGCTGATGGTATCTATGAAGTATGAATTAAAATTAAAACAGTTTCAAGGGGTGTGTTATTGAGGCAGGTGTTGGGAGTTGAAGTATTTCCTGGGTGGAGAATTTTGTTGACAGCATTCCAAAATGTTTTAGAGTTCCTGGGTTCAGCATTCTTGGGGTGAGAGGTAGTAGTTCTTTTTGTCAGAGTTTATGTGTTTTCTTGTTAAATTTCAGAGTTCCCTATATTGTTGTTAGTGTGTGGGAGATTTGGTCTTAGTCCAGAGTTTCCAGGCACAAACTCTGTTATGGATAAGAAATCGAGTAGAGTAGGAGCACCAAGGGGTACACCCTGATTTGACTCTGACAGTTCTGGGAGGGGCAAGGGAGTTCAAAATGTTTAGAAAGATGGAGTTGAATTGCAGGACAGCTTCATCTAGAGGTAGGGAAGAGAGGAAAGGCCAGTCAGTAGCAGAGAGAGAATTATTGAATGTATCCAGGTTGAAGTTAGTCAGCATTCAGTTCTCTTTAAATTTATGAGGTCTAGAAAGGTGGGGGGGGGGGATCTTTGGACACGTACAGGTGAGTGGTCACTAACTGAGTCTGGTAGGGATTTAGGGTAGTGATAGAGGTTAGGCTTAGAGGCATGTATCCAATCCAAGATAGAGCAGGCATTTGTGGGTTTATAAAGAAAAGTGGATGAAGAGATAATTTGGGTGTATGCATATAGGTTTATGCTTGTGTTGGGAGAGTTAGAGATGAGGGTGGGCCAAACTGATGTTAACGTAACCTAGTATTATTGTTTCATTATATATATTGTCAGACATCTATAGTAGGATTTGTTCTAAAAGGGGTCTGTTCTCTCCAGGGGGTATATAGATGGCAACTATGGTTAGCGTTTTATGATTGTTGAGTTTACAGTTTGCAATAATGAGTTCAGCCGGGTAAAAGGAGAAGGTGGGTTAATTGGGAGAGATATGCATAGGAGGTGAGAGTACATAATGGCCATGCCTCCACCTTTTTTGTGCGTTCTGTCTAGGCGAGGAATGCTGTAACTGGGGAGGGAGAAATTCTTTGTCTACATTATGTGGTTTGAGCCATGTTTCAGAGAGACTAACTATGTTGGGGGAGTACTGGGCTACCCAGGTGTGGAATTCAGTTATCTTGTTAAGAATGCTATGGATGTTGATTGAATAGAAAAACAGATGTTTGAGACTAGGTTTAGGTACCTGCTGAAGTGTGTGTGAGGTACAGGTAGGACTTGATGAATTAGAGTGTGGGCCAGGGATTAGGTGAATGTCACCTGAGAGTTGACAAAACAGTGTAAGAAATTTCTCTGTGTGGAAGATTTTCAGTCCATATATCTCTAGTTAATCACTGCATATTAATCAGATCAGACAAAAGTAGTAGACGTAGCAAAATTAAACTTGTCTTAAGTAAAACAAAAATAATAAAAATATATATAATTGTATAGAATTAGTAAGTATTTGAATGTAATCCAAGCAAGGCAGGCAGTCTGTTTCCAGTCAAAAATATTTTATTAAGTGCACAGACAAGCGATCCAAGTAAAACAAAAATAGAGTAACAGTTTCCTCACAAGCTTTCTAAATATATATATATATATATATATATATATATATATATATATATACTTTTTATCAGGCAAGGGAGTGGTTTATTGTGCTGTAAAACAAAGTGTTATTGGTACACATGTTAAATTCACATCCCTCCCCCCATCAGTGTTACATTCAAGCTGGTCCTGCCCTACTCAGTAGGTGTCATAATAATATAACCCTTATGTACTTTAAATAAAATTTATAATGATGTGGTACCTCTTATTTACCAGATTATTAAGTATAAAGTCTGTGATTTTATCCAAGACAATATACTACATGGCTGGAAATATATAAATCTTAGTCCATTTGGCAATCAAAAACTATATATAAATATAAATATATACATATACACTTTGCATGTAAAAAATCAGCTGTAAAACTCATATTCTATTTTCATAACCTATTGCTAAAAATCACTTTCGCCCTTCTAGACTTCTTCAGGTCTGTGTACAAGAACCCTAAAACCTATCTATAAAAGTATATATAATTGTATAATTAGTTAGTATTGTTATTACACATAATTTTGAATAAAGTCACAAAAAGAGAACCAGAAAAAGAAAAAAAAATTATGATGATGGAAAAAATATACACATAAATTACAACTGATTTAAAATGGGATTTAAAACCAACTGGTAGAATAACATAAAATAAAATAAAATTAGTCATGTAAACAATGTGGCAATTTTTTTTAAGTTCCAGTGCACTTTTAATTGAACAGTAGTAGTTTAGTCCAAGCTTCCTAAAAGAGTTCAGCTTTAATTGCCACATGAGTTCATGTTTCTCCAGAATATTCAGGATGTCTCCTTCAAGGTAACCCATGTCTATGCAATCTAGGATCTGGTACTTAAAACCTGTGTGTCTTTTATGAAGAGAAAGGTGTTTGGCTAGTGCATTATTTTTACATCCAGCGTGGATTTCTGACAGATGACATGAAATCCTATGCTTGAATTTATTTACAGTCTTGCCCACATAGAATGCACCACATTTATTGCACTGTCCCCTGTAAATTACTTTTGTAGTGTTACAGTCAACCCCTGCACTGGTCTTAATGATTTTCTTTAAATAAGGGCAATAAAAACTATCACCTTGCTGTATAAATATACAAAATGTACAATTAGTTTCACATCTCCTAGTGTTTCCCTCATACGGTCTAGGTTTAAATTCAACAAAACTTCTAATGTTCCTGCCCTTCCTATAAACAAAGGATGGGTCTTCACCTAAGATGTTAATCAGAAAAGCGTTTCCTGTGACAATGTCCCAGTTTTCTTCAATAACATTTTTGATACTGTGATAATCCAAAGTGTATGTCAGGATACAGCTATTTTTGCATTTGTTATTCTCTGTGGAATTTCTTAACATTCTCTTCCTGTGGAGGTTGAGTGAAAGTTCTTCAGTCTATTTCAGTTCTATAATGGGTTCCAGGATGTTTTTTAACATCTGACTTTCATAGCCTCTCATTAGAAAATCATTCTCTAAGTTGTTCAGGATTCTCAAAAATGGTTCCATCTCTGTGGTAATTCTAGCTAATCTATAATCTTGGGACTTCACTACATTATACTTGTTTTTTGTAGGATGTAGACTTTTACTGTGGAGTAATAAGTTAACCCTTGTTGCTTTTCTGAATAGATCAGTGGCGATTCTGTTATTGTTGGTGTCCTTGGAAATCTGCATATTTAAGAAAGTGGTTGAAGTATAGCTATGGAAAGAGGTAAACTTCAGGAAGGGGGTTGTTTGAGTGAGGTAAGTGATAAAATCTCCAAGCTGCAAGGTGTCACCTTCCCACACAATAAAGATGTCATCAATAAAATGTAAGTAGCATGTTATGCTGCATGTAGTCTGTGTTGTGTAATTTGACTGATAAATATATATATATATATATATATATATATATATATATATATATATATATATATATTTTTTTAGAAAGATTGTGAGGAAACTATTACTCTATTTTTATTAGTCTGTGTTGTGTAATTTGACTGATAAAAAGTATATATATATATATATATATATATATATATATATATTTAGAAAGATTGTGAGGAAACTATTACTCTATTTTTGTTTTACTTGGATCGCTTGTCTGTGTACTTAATAAATGATTTTCGACTGGAAACAGACTGCCTGCCTTGCTTGGATTACTTTTGAATACTTACTAATTCTGTACAATTATATATTTTTTATTATTCTTTTTTTTTTTTTACTTAAGACGAGTTTAATTTCACTACTTCTACTAATTTTGTCTGATGTGATTAATATACAATTTCTTACACTGTTTTGTTTTTGGACCCACTACACTTGTTTAGTGGGTTGTTTTGAGACTTTAGGGATACCACGGAGATTACTTGTTTTTTTTTTTTTTTTGGTACTTTGGTCTCTGAGCCCAAGGATTTTGTTCCATCAAAGGATCCCTGAATTGGTGTGCAATTCCAGCATTTTAAAACAGGGATAATGATAGGCTAAAAGATTTACTAACTGTACCTATCTGGAATGATACAGAAGCAGATTAGATACAAACAGGAACAGAAAATGGACAGGGAAGAATGGGCCCAGAAAATATGAATTCAGAGACATTTTCTAAACTAGAAAGGCAACTGAAACACATGCAGGGTCTCTACTGGGCACACATTTATATACAACAAAGCATAGACAAGAAGAGACTATGCAGGGAACCTAGATTGAACAAAAGACCAATGTGGAAAAGTATGGATGATTCACTTTCTAAGGAATGGGAAGATAATTTAGGGGATACCAGCTACAAACATATTCGTCTGCTAGTAAGGAACAACCTTAGTGTACAGGAAGTTACAAAGGATGACATCACATCTTTAAAAACAACATTGGAAAATGAGAACCACAACGACCTAGATGCTAAATTTGAGCTACTTAAAGAAAGAGTGAAAGGATATGAGCAGTCCATTAACGAAATAATGATTAATAAAATAAAATGAGATCAACTGGACAAAAATAATCCAGGGAGACTTACTAGGTGGTACAATAATAATAACAATAACAACAGGAGAACCAACAACAGACAAGGTTTTAGTTATAACAGGGGATATAAGGGAAATTATAACCATGCCAGCAGACCTCAACTGGATTTTCCCAGGGGAGATCCTCGCACAAAACCAGACAGGGGCACAATACAGGACCACCAGGAGGCTGACCCCCCAACATCTCATTCTCTACTATCCCAATCCCCTCTGGCTATCAACACTCCACAGAAGCCTTTGACATCACAGAAGGATCAGGACAGGAACTTAAGCCACAGAGGCAACCAGAACCGACAAAGAGTTCTACAGTATGAATTACAGGACTACCAGGACAACCGAGACCACAGACAATCCAGTTACCAGGATCAGCAGCACCTTCATAGAGACCAGTTTCTTCAGGAACACCAATATCAAAGGCACAGACATTAACCACCACACCAATACCAAAGCCAGAACCAGTACTAGTAACAGAACAAGAATGACGACCACGACCAGAGCCCCAGAGCTTGTCCCTCTTACCAGGTTCCTCCCTGCCACAGCCACAGTGAGGAATATTACTACAACCCACTGAGATTCCAGAAAGCAGAGGAGGAATTCCAGAGGTCTCATACTCTATCCACAAACCCCCAGGGAGACAGGAGAACCAAACAGTGGACAGGGGTGAGGGAGATACAATATCTGGGCAATCCTGACTGGAACCCCAACTACAACCCAGGTCCCAGGCTCAGACGGAGGAACCAGCCACAATAACAGGTACAATAACAACAATAACAGGTGCCACAATAATAGGTGCTAAACTTATCTGGAATCACTCTGTTAAAGCACTGACTGAAGATGAAAAAAGTGTGTTGTCCAAAGGACTTACTTTTGTACCAAGCTGCAGGAGTGAGGTTGCTCAGGTACTGATAGACCTTAAAATGTTTGTGAGGAAGCTCAACTTAAGGGTACAGTTTCATAGCAAAATTAATGACGTTGAAAATAAGCCTATTGATGAAACTACAAAAAGGCCTAGCAGCTATTGTTCACCACTACATCAAACATTCACTGCTTTCGAAGTGAAATGTGAGATGGATATCAGGAAACTCCTTAAAAAAACCTCCTAAGAAAAAACTTTATAACTTAACACAGGGAGAAAGAAAAGCATTACTTGAGCTAGGCAATGATAAACCCAGGCGTGCAATGAAGGCAGACAAGGGAGGAGGTATACTTTTGACTGACACCACTTGCCACAACCAAAAGATAGAGAACATGCTGGAGGATTACAGATTTTATGAGTTATTTACCAGGGATGACAGAAAAAGAGCATATGATTTATGGAACACTAATCATACCACATTATGGGAAGAAAAACTTATTACTGAAAATCTTTATAATTATTTATGGAGCCAATGCCCATGTTTACCTTACTGTTTTGGAATACCAAAGCCACACAAGAACAGAGAAGACCCACCTTATAGACCGGTGGTAGCAAGTGGAGGTTCCCTTACTGAAGCCATAACCATTTACCTTGATTACTTGCTGAAACCTTTAGCAGAAAAGAATGTCATGCATAAGAGATTTAATGGATTTTTGAAGAAAATAAAAAACATTACAGTGGAAGCTGAAAGTATTTTATTAACTATTGATGTGGAATCCTTGTACACAGTGCTCCCTCACAGTTATTGTATAACAGCAGCTATATAGTCTTTTAAGAAACATAATCAAGGTACACAGGCACAACTGCAAACGTTAAGCAAGTTCATTAATCTTGTACTGGACTTCAATTTATTTACTTTCAATAGCAAACACTACAAACAAAAAACTGGTATAGTAATGAGGGCTGCCATAGCTGCCAGCATAGCTAACATAGCCCTGGGCAAATGGGAGGAGGACTTTGTGTTAAACAACACAGACTACATGCATCATATCACATGCTATTTACATTTTCTTGACAACATCTTTATTGTGTGGGAAGGTGTCACCTTGCAGCTTGGAGATTTTATCACTTACCTCAACCAAACAACCCCCTTCCTGAAGTTTACCTCTTCCCATAGCTATACTTCAACCACTTTTTTAGATATGCAGATTTCAAAGGACACTAACAATAACAGAATCACCACTGATCTATTCAGAAAACCAACGAGGGTTAACTTATTACTCCACAGTAAAAGTCTACATCCTACAAAAAAACATGTATAATGTAGTGAAGTCCCAAGGCTATAGATTAGCTAGAATTACCACAGAGATGGAACCATTTTTGAGAAACCTGAGCAACTTAGAGAATGATTTTCTAGTGAAAGGCTATGAAAGTCAGATGTTAAAAAATGTTGTGGAACCCATTATAGAACTGAAAAGGACTGAAGTACCTTCACTCAACCTCCCCAGTAGGAGAATGTTAAGAAATTCCACAGAGAATAACAAATGCAAAAATAGCTGCATCCTGACATACACTTTGGATTATCACAATATCAAAAATATTATTGAAGAAAACTGGGACATTGTCACAGGAAACCCTTTTCTGATTAACATCTTAGGTGAAGTCCCATCTTTTGTTTATAGGAAGGCCAGGGACATTAGAGGTTTTGTTGAATTTAAACCTAGACCATATGAGAGAAACACTAAAAGATGTGAAACTGTACATTTTATATATTTATACAGCAAGGTGCTGCAGTGATGCAGCGGTTAGCATTGTCGCCTCACAGCAAGAGGTTCTCCCGTTCGATTCTCGGCTCCATCGCCTTCTGTGTGGAGTCTGCATGTCCTCCCCACGGTCAAGTGATGCTAAAGACATGCAGGTAGGTGCGAGTGTAAATGGGCATGCCTTCTTTGAAGGTTGGGCATTGGGCTGGCAACTCGGCACCGTAAAATCTGCCAATCATGAGCAGACCCGAGTTTCACTGTGGTGACCACTAACCAGGAAAAGCTGAAAGACTTTTTATACAGCAAGGTGATAGTTTTTATTGCCCTTATTTAAAGAAAATCATTAAGACCAGTGCAGGGGGTGACTGCAGCACTACAAAAGTAATTTACAAGGCACAGTGCAATAAATGTGATGCATTCTATGATTGCAAGACTGTAAATAAACTGAAGCGTAGGATTTCATGTCATCTATCAGAAATCCACACTGAATGTAAAAATAATGCACTAGCCAAACACCTTTCTCTTCATAAAAGACACACAGGTTTTAAGTTCCAGATCCTGGATTGCAAAGACATGGGTGATCTTGAAGGAGACATCCTGAATATTCTGGAGAAACATGAACTCATGTGGCAATTAAAGCTGAACTCTTTTAGGAAGCCTGGACTAAACTACATCTGTTCAATTAAAAGTGCACTGGAACTTAGAAAATTGCTACATTGTTTACATGACTAATTTTATTTTATTTTATTCTACCAGTTGGTTTTAAATACCATTTTAAATCAGTGGTAATTTAACTGTATATTTTGTTTCCATCATCATATATTTTTTCTTATTATATTTTCTTTTTCTGGTTCTCTTTTTTCCACTTTATTCAAAATGATGTGTAATAACAGTACTAATTATACAATTATATATATTTGTATAGATAGTTGTTTGGGTTCTTGTACACAGACCTGAAGAAGTCTAGAAGGACGAAAGTGATCTTTGTTAACAATAAGTTATGAAAATAGAATATGATTTTTACAATTGATTTTTTACATGCAAAGTGTATATGTATATATATATATATATATATATATATATATATATATATATATATATATATATATATATATATATATTTTTTTTTTTTTTGAATGCCAAATGGACTAGGGTTGATATATTTCCAGCCATGTAGTATATTGTCTTGGATAAAATTACATACTTAATAATCTTATTAATAATCTGGTTAAATAAGAGGTACCATATCATTATAAATTTTATTTAAAGTACATAAGGGATATATTATTATGACAGCTACTAAATAGGGCTGGACCAGCCTGACTGTCACACTGATGGGGGAAGGGATATGTATTTAACATGTGTACCAATAACACTTTGTTTACAGCACAATAAACCACTCCTTTGCCTGATAAAAAGTATATATATAATTAGAAAGCTTGTGAGGAAACTATTACTCTATTTTTGTTTTACTTGGATCGCTTGTCTGTGTACTTAATAAAGGATTTTCGACTGGAAACAGACTGCTTGCCTTGCTTGGATTACTTTTGAATTCTTACTAATTCTGTGCAATTATATATTTTTTATTATTATTTTTTTTTTTACTGAAGACGAGTTTAAGTTTGCTACTTCTACTACTTTTGTCTGACCTGATTAATATCCACTGATTAACTAGAGATATATGGACTGAAAATCTTCCACACAGAGAAGTTTCTTACACTGTTTTGTTTTAGGACCCACTACACTTGATTAGTGGTTTGATTTGAGACTTCAGGGATACCACAGAGATTATTATTTTTTTTTTACCTGAGAGTTAAAGGATGTTTAGTGGGAGGAAGAGAAGTTATATAAAGGGTAGGGTAAGGAAATTTCTGTATAATTCTGAGCAGTGAGGGGAATTTTGGAGACAGTTTGGTTTTGGGAAGATTGAATTTGGTACATGAGAAGAGTGAGGGAGAAAAGGGAGAGGTGTAGTGGCTGCTGGTGTCAATTGTGTTATGTGAGGAGGTGGGAAAAGAGGGGAGTAGGTTTAGCTGAATATGGTAAGAAGTGAGGTTGCTTAGGAAATGAAAAAGGAAGGGTAAGAAAAGAGGAAGGAATATTATATTATATTATACACACACGCACGCACACGCACTCACACACACACACACACACACACACACACACACACACACACACACACACACACACACACACACACACACACACACACACACACAAATACATATATACACACATGGGAACTAGCCCTTTGGTTGAACTTTCAGAATATTAAACACTTGTAATGGTGGCATAAGAGATCAAGTAGTTGATAGGGAGGACGGTTAAAGAAGAGATTGGGAATTTGCACTTTCCTTTCTGTTGTACAATTTCAGAGTTGATATGCAACAAATATGTTTTTTTTTTTTGTTTTTATTTTGTGTCTTTTAGTATTTTGAATTTCATTTCTTTTAAGAGTGATTAATTTTTGTAAGATTTTTTGAGTATATATATATATATATATATATATATATATAAAGATGTATAGATAGATAGATAGATAGATATTAACATGCAGATATGGAACATGTGCTCTAATGTTCTTGCACTAAAATTTTTAAATCGTTTGTGCTTTAGGCATTACTGCAAATGCTGATACAAGATAGATGATCTGTGAGCCTTTCAATTGTTAACCTTTTACCCAAAAAAAAATAAATAAGCATACTGACCTATGCCTGAATGAGTAGCTTTGCTCATTAGAAATTCCAAACTCATTTATTTCTGGAACACATTTTAAAGGACACGTATAAACAGCTTTTGTTTAGCATTGTAATTGATTTTTTTGGAGCTAAACGGTGATACCTCATTTCTTCTCCTTAATCTGTTCATTAAATAATTACTTTCAACAGTTTATACTATGAAAAAGGTAACAGCATGTGAATTTGGAAAGTACTGTAGAACTGGACACATTATTTTCTTTCAAAGCAACAAATATGTATTATCATTTGTGTGATATCTTGCATCCATGCAAAGTATATCATATTGGTTCAGTAAAGGTGAATGATGTACAGCTTTGATACTTTTTTCAGATATATTTGCCACTTATGTTTTATTTTGCTACAGCAGAGTATATTCTTACAATGGAGTATATTTAAATTTTCTACACTACATGAATTGTATAAATTATTAATACCAACATGAGTAATTATTTCTTTGGAGTAATAGAAAACAGTGGTTGTTCATAAAATCACACTATTGTATAAGGATTCACAGAAATCATCTTTTGTTTTCTGCACTAAAACAATATTTGTTAAAAAATGAAGACCAGCTACTACTTCACTTCATAATGGGGCACAAACTGCTTCCACATGATCATCTTTTTGTTTTTGCAGTAAACATTTTTACCTGTATTAGCGTACTTATTCCTATTCATCATTAGGAATCAGGAAAAAAATCAACTAAGAAGAAAAATAATGATGCTATGTGCCTTCTCATAATAATTTTTTATATTCTGAAGTCAAATGGTTTCCCAATAAAACCATGCATCAAGGTTAACTACTGCTTTTCACTACTGCAGTACCCTTTGCATAGCCACAGAGGTGTCATATCATGTTAAGTTTATGCAAACTACAATTGATAGGTTGGCTATGGATTTCATCCACATTAGTACAGAAATGAAAACACTGCTGTTTTCATGGGCTAAATTTGTCTGTCATAGTACTTAAACTAATACAATCATTAATACAATTATTAATAAAACAATTAAGATATTACAAGAATGTATATGTCCTATGATGAAAGTATTAGAGTCATTTTCTATAATTTATGTGTACAAAAATAATTAAGAATGCCATTGTATTATATTATGGTTTCTCCATTACCATTACTATCATATGCAGCAGCTGCATAGAGACCTGGACTGTTGTCAATGGTACAGCCTGTTGTACCCCCACAGGGAATAGCAGCAACAGTGCTACCACAACAAGAGGCACCCAGCTCATCTGACTCACAGCCTGCCAGATTTGTCTCAACATATCGACCTACCTGCATCAGTTAGATCTGCTCCGGAGGCTGAATCACTGGTACCTAGTGGGAACAGTGTCAGTGGAAGTGGCTATTTTTTCACTCATCACAAACTGACAGAGCTTGTGGTGGAGATTCTGGTTAGGAAGTGCAATTGCTGCATCAGCCATATTGAGACCATACCTGAGTAGCTCTTTGAGACAATTCTCTCTCCAGTGTTACCTGCAGTTACTGAGGCAGGACCCTGTGGTAAATGCTTGCAGTGTGCGTGGTAATTTATTAGTTTGTGGAAGCTGTCAGAAAATGCAGCTCTGCATGCCCATCCTATTCACAAGCTCATTATTCCCCCTTTCGTTTGTGTCTATAACTACCCCTGTTATATTATGCAATCCATTATCTGTCATCTGTTTCTCTGATGTCTCCTTCACCATTGTGTTTCTTCTCCCTCAGCATTTTACCCCAACATCCTGTCAGTCATGGTGATCTATCTGTCTGTCTGTCTTTTTCTGCTACCTAACCTCCCACTCTTACCAACCTCTTATATCCCCTGACCTCCTTTTCCAGAGTTCTCCTCACAAAGAAAAAAGGGGCATCTGTTAAACAAAAGTGCACCCCATACATAACTATCAACATCACTCATATGTGTATGTAATTTACACAAATTAATTGGTTCAACTCATCATCCTACAATGTGTTTGATTTTGACACAATACTTGCAATGTCATTATCCAAAAATTTCTAAATTAATTCTGTCAACATGATTATTTAGAAAAAAAGTTGAGAAATATGATCCTACACCACTTTTTTCATGATGATTCCAGAACTGCCCATCTTGTGTTCTGCCCTCCACTTGCTTCTCAGTTTCACCTCTGTACTATCCTTCTATTTCCAACCTTTACATATATTGTACCATTTTGATAATGTGTATTTTGAATCAGTTTTTAAACACAGACATTGCAATAATGTTTTTATGACCACTGTACACATGAGCTAACTTGATGTGCGACAGAAAGCAATAATGGTTAAACATAGGCTGACATGATTTCTTTTACTATAACATCGTCCATGGCTCATTGTACAACTATAATGATGTTTAACTTGCCATTATTTGAAGAGTTGTGACTCCTGACTATGGGAGTCTGGTTCATATTATTCATTTCACAGTCTTGCACAAAGTTGCAATACTTGCTTCAAATGTATACTTTCTGACAACTGCTTATAACTGTTTCTGTGGCATTAGTAGCAAGTTCACAACATAAAAGAATATGAATTAAACAAGCAGGAGTTTCAGTCCTATACTGTGTATTTAGCATCAATGTGAATAGCACTGTATACCATGCAGTAATGACATGGTGAACGAATATAATGTAAGATGTTCTACTTGTATGTAACAGTCTGGCAGGTGTGAAGTTTTCATCACTTAAGTGTTGTTGTCCCTTTTAACCCTCCTTATTTTCACTCACACACATTGTTGGTAATGTCAATGTTGTGCTTTCTGACAACTGTTGTTTGACTCATCTGGTGTCAGTAGCTGGTACACATTTTGTAAAATGTGATGTTAACTCATTGCATCCGAGTGACGCCTTCAGGTGCATCTGCAGTTAACTCCTACTTACGCCTATGGGTGTCAAATATCGCTTATTTATTTTTCATCAGTCCAAACCATGCTATGTACAAGGCTTTAAAAGATTTCATCTTAAAGCTTACACAATAGCAAAGTCAACTGCATTAATATTAGATCTCTGTCTAGTACAGGTAAATAGATATTAACTGTTGTGCTCATAATATTAATCTATATAGATATAATTCTTCTTTTTTCTATAGCTAGATGAATAAAATGCTGCTGACAGTTTGTGTGTAAATTGAGTGGTTGCCGAGATATGGTAAACTGTTTACAAAATATTACAAATGTAATTGTTACTGCATACAACCTAGAACCTAAAAGAATACTACCACTATAAATATAGTTTGTGCTGAAGAGTTTGCCATTCACTTTTTTTCTCTGACCCTATGGTTCAGAGATAAGAACATTAGTTTAGTTTGAAATGAATTTGATTAATTTGATTCTGTCAGGGGGCTAGGGGTCCACCATACAGAAGTTACAGTGCAAACATCCTGAGCTGCATTGGAGTCAATGAGTTAAGCTGACAGGGGTCCAAATACACTGAAGTGGAACTTGTAGCTTTTTAATGTGACACATCATCTATTTGTAGTGATATTTGCATGACAGTTAGCAGAGATCAAATAAGATGTCCTTAAGTAAGCAGTGGGGAATCATGCTTCTTGTCATATAACAAAACTTAGGAAAGTCCTTTAAATGTGTTAAGAATTCAGCTGTTATCATGCCACTGCAATGGTTACTGACACATGACCCCAGGTAATAATGACATAAGATGATGCTAGTAGTTGCATATTCCTAACTTCCACATGCCTTTTTAGACATAGCATAATGTATTCATTGTTAGTTTATTAAGGGAAGATTTTGAGCCCATGATTGTTACATGATGTGCACAAGGTTCATTTTATCTTCTTCCACAATGTTCTAATATTCCTTGGAAATGTATGTCTAACTACAACCTTTAATATAAGCTCTTCTGTAGTATCACTTCCTAATGTGTTGGTGTGCCCAAGTCGGCCAGGTAGGGGTTCAAATCCATTATAGTCTATCTTGAATAATTCTGACAAAAATCAATATTTTCTACTAATAACCTGCCATACAAGAATAAGGTGAGGTAAACATGTGCATGTGTGAGTTTTCGTGGTCCACTCTTGTCATGCAGTGGTTGATGGATTTTAATACCCATCCCTGTTGTCTGGCATGCTATTTTCCACTGTTTGTTTTCAATGTTCAACACTATTCTTACAGTTCTATAAAAAGTATTTATTCAGACCTTTCTTTAGTGCTTGTTGTTAGATGGATTTGTCTGCTAACAAACAATATAACTGAGAAAAAAACAGGGTCTCAAACCCAGAAAGGTGTATTTTTGTTGTCCTGCTATCATGTGTTCTGTTCCCCTAAAATGTGTTTTGCAATCACCTTTTTTTTACAATGGCTTCTGCGGATATGTTGCTAATGCAGTGATCTGATGAATATATACTTAAAAAGCTGGTACAAATTGTGCTTTTTCCATCACCTTTCCTGCTACTGCTTCTCTGGCATGACCTGTTAATGCAGTAGTTTAGAACATATAAGTGACATGTGCAGGGGTTCAATTCCAATCATAAAGATTTCTCTTTTAGTGCTTTCATATATTCAATTTCCCTCAAAGTAAAGAATCATGTAATATGTGTACTTTTTGTGGGGAAACTGACACATTCTAACATAATTATCTTTATGGATTCTTCTCTCATTATTCAGATGGATAGTCGGATAATATGGCCCCTAAAATGATGGTAAATTCATGGTACACAGTAATTAATCAGTTGCACAAATGAGATAACCTTTTATTTGCATTTTGTTATGAAATAAAGCACAGCTACTTCCATTATTTTGACATCTGTGATGGAGAAGTGCACTTCTGATGAGATGTTTACTGTGTCATTACAATTGTTAAATTGTTTTGCATACTTTTGGTTTGTATGTAGTTTCATAAGTTTTCAGTTTGCTGACCACCACATTTCTGACATTTCCTAGATATGTATTTTATGGCACTTATAGCATACCTGTGTTTTTGGCACCTTTATGCAGTTTTATAAATTATCTTTTTCCAGACTATCACTTTTCTGACATTTCTCAGAGCAGATATGTGTTTTATAGAACTTGTATAATACATGTGACAGTGTCTCCCCTTGCTAATGCAGTGATGGAAAACATTTTAGTGTGGGAGATCTAAATTCAATTCTCTTTAGGGCTATTAAGATTTTTTTTTCTCACACTCTGTCTTCATATGAAAATGTAGTATATTTATGGGGTATGTGTTTTATGACCACTTGCACTCTCAGTTCTGCAGTGACTTACCTTGCCATTAGACTGCCAAATGGATAGAATTGCTGCACTGACCCTCTCTGGCTAACATATATTCCATTTTTAATGATATTCATGGTATACAGTGGCCCACGACTAACACTTCAGTGTTTTCTGGTATGATGCAAGTTGTTACATTATGGTACTATATTATTTTATATCCCATATCTTCCTTGAATAATTCACATGCTTCACATCTGTTGAATTGTCAAAGCACCTTCTTCAGTCTACCTTTCCAACAATTATTCTGTTCCACATTTCCATTTGTACTCTTATGTTCACATTCTCCATGGACTCTGTGATATTGTATAACCTCCTCTCCAGCCTCAGTGACTGTGTTACTTGCCTTTCCATTGTATACTTCTTTATGGATGTGTTTGTTGCTTTTGATCTCCTGAATATTAACATTTTTTTCATTTGCACTTGCATTGGCTACTGGGGGTGTTGCTGTATCATTGTTGTTTATTTTACCTGTTTCCATTGCAAAGTGGCCATGATGTGGTTCATCATAGTCTATCCATGGGTCTGTGATGTGTGCACCACAAGAATCTCCTTATCAAGCATACTGGCTTGGCCACATGCATATCTGATTAGCACTGCTGCTTTTTATGCTGGGAAGGTAAATAGTGTTGGCTTAGCCTTCATTCAGCTGCACCATTAATGAATCCCTGAGACATACTATGGTTGCAGAGCTCTAGAAAAAAATATTAGATGACAATGTAGAATTGACCTCTGCATTCAAACACAGCACATCTACAATGAATAAACACTGAAGATAGTGGATTGCAAAACTTATAAAATTGTGTAAGAAAAACAGAGGGTATCACATCTGTACAAGAAATATAAAACTAGCTGAAATAACTATATTAAACAAATTCATCAGGGAATTCCAACTTAAAATTAAAACAAGAAACATTTAAATATGCCTGTAGTCCATCTAGATATGAAGATACAAATGAATATTACAACTACATAAATTTATACAGGAGGTCCAGGGCTCCAAGGTCAATCCTGATACCTGGAGATGAAACTTTGACTAACTCAAAGGTTATAGCAATAGTATAAGTCAAGGTCTGAATGTAGCTAGCCCCACAGTGCCTCCTTGCATGAAATCTGATGAAAAGGTGTGTCTTGTAACTCAAAATATTATTAATGCATTAAAATATATATATAAAAAAATATTCCATGGGCCCTGATAAAATCCCAGCAATTATTTTATCAAATCTCATCATTTGACTAAACTCACTGGCAACAAGTTATTTTTAATGATTAATTAAATTTAGTCATGGAGGCCACAATTATGAAAAATATTTCACATAGAACCAACTTATAAAAAGAGGAAAAGAACTGACCGTATGCCTTAAGCCAGTTTTGAATAAATACTATGCATGTTACTTATTAGAACTCATGAAACAAGAAGACAGAATAATTGAAGAAATGCCCCCAGATCAATGTGGCTTAATGAATGGGTAATCAGATATGGTGGTATTCTGTGGCACAACCACCAAGGCTCAAGTTGTACACTTAATTCCTTTCCTCATGACACAATACATAAATCATTAGTTAATTACAGATGTAATTCTCATTTAATATACTGGACATTGATCGAACTGACAGAGAAAAGTCTTTGCAAGTTCAGTATGGTATACCACAGTGCACAGTTTTGCATACAGTGCTGTTGAATTTAGTATTTTCTGATATTCCAAAACATATGTCTCACTGACTAAATAATTATGGTTATGGCTGCAGTATCTGATTCACATATGTAAGGCTTACAAGTAGAAAACTCTTGTCTATCACAACTTTCTACATAGGTAGGAAAAATAGTATTACTTTTAGCAGAGGTAACTGCAAAAGAACATTTTTCAAAACCTTCAATTAAAGAATCACACAAAGATTTAATTATAGGAGAAGTGCAAGAAAATATTTATAATTGGAATATAACAGCCTCTTTTGTACCTAGAGAGTTGGTCAGCATAACCATCTTGAATCTATTAAAAGAAGTTTACTAAGAGAATAAAATCAGTGTCAAACCTAAGATATGAAGAAAGTTGGCAAAAGTTGAACCTTTACACATTACACCATCACTACAAGAGTAGTAGATTAATCTTTACATATAAAGCCTACATGAATGAGGAACTGTGAGCTGTTTTAAACTTGGCAATATACTAAAACTCAGACATAATAATATGAAGCTTTGCATCAATAATAACAGAGCAAAGTAAACAGGGCAATTTATCTCACAGTACATTCTGATTATTTGGAATAGGTTACTTCTTGTTTATTTGTGAGTCTAATACCATTTCTTTTTTCACAAAGAAACTTGGATAATTGAGAAGACACTAATGTCTACAATCCTAATTTTAAGGAGTCAGTGCTTCTCATGATCTTTAGACCTGAGCTCTGTACCCAAACTTATGAAATCTCCATGACAGGGACATAGTTGACTGCTACGATTTGAAAGGAGACATCACATGATAGCCTGTAGACATATGCCTTCCTTTCATAGAGTCAGGCTGGGTGTACAGAATATCTGTTGTAGTGAACACTAAGGATTGTGTAGCATTCATCACCCTTACTACTAGGACTTTCTAGAGTCTGTCAGGGAATTTTGGATTTCTGAACAACAAGGAAAGGAAGCTTCACTTTCAGTCTATCCATCTATCTATCTGTCTTTATATCTGTCTATATATATCTATCAATGTTTGTGTACCTACCTGCCAATCTGTCTAAAAGTGGATATGTCTAGGGTCTGTTGTTATATCTCTGCAGGCACAAGTGATTTTAGACGTTTGTGCATGTAAATGCTTCTTTATGTATATGCATGTCTATAAATATTTATTTCCTTGATATATATATATATATATATATATATATATATATATATATATATATATATATATATATATATATATATGTGTATATACATACACACACACACACACACACACACACACACACACACACACACATATATATATCTATATATATATCTATATATATATATATATATATATATATATATATATATATAAAAACATATATACATAGTGAGTATATCTATCTGTAGACTTATTTGGGCAGTTTGTAATGTTGTAATATCATTTCTGATCATAGGGGTGATAAGGGAGGTGAGTCTAGAGGAGTATCTGTAGGTTAGCAGTGGCTACAGTCATGTTACATTCCCAAATCTGTAGATGTTTGAGCAACAGCACTGATTCACTGTGTGTGATATTTTCTTTTATTTGTGGTTTTGTGACCTTGGCATTAGTGTATATATAAGAAAGAATGTGGGGTGAAGCTTGTCCCTTTGTAAAAATAATTGTTGTATTGATATCTATAATGTTTTCTATCAATTTTATTCCATAAGTTTTCAGTCATTTAAATTCAATGTTTTGCTTTATAGTCAAATGAACAACTCTTATATGAGCATATGCATACAAAGCTACAGTTATCTCTTGTTTTAATATGGCAATATAAAAAAAATCATCTTTGAGGTTTTTTTTTGTATAAATAGACACAAATATCTAAACCTAAAGCTATATTTATAGACGGAAAAATATATATGTTTACATAGGGCTATGCACACATGTGTAACTATGCATGTGCATGTATGATTATATATCTTTCTATATTTTACCTGTCTGTCAATCTATTTATTTTTAATCAGCTTTTGCTGCCAACCTTAGCTTCATCTATTTTGCCAGAGCATTTAGCAGAGGACTGAGGACTTAGACAGCACTATTTATTCTTAGCCTCGTCACAGCAAGCAGGAAACACTCAACCCACAGGAACCTAAACCAGTTTAAGAAAACTGTCATTTTTAAAGATATGAGCTATTACTCAAATCTGTGTGGGGATAGTATCAGACTTCTCTTTAAAGATGGCATAGAATGATTAAAATATAGTCTAACAAGATTCATTAAAATTGAAATGAAAGTTCTGCTAGTTTATCAGGCAGTGTATTCCACATGTTAAACTATGTTAATAATAGTAATAGTAATAATTATTACTACATTGTTTGGCCTGCGCTTTTTTTTTTTTCTTTGGTAGTGGTCATATGGAAACATTTACAAAAGTCCAGCCCCCACTAATCTTTTCTTGAAATGTAAGATGGCATATCTTGTTTTGTTTTCTACTCTGGCTCTTCAGACTTCTTTTCTCATATAAATTTAAGCTGGGAATTTTATGAGTTGAGATTTAAATTGACTTCATTAAGCAAATAAAACTGATTTCAAAACAGAAAAAAATGTGCTAGTAATACTATTTTTCAGTCATGTGGCAATAATTGATAAAATTGCAAAAATGTCTGGTCTGCCCCGAATATCCAGAAATCACACTTTGACAGGGGAAAAAGTGAGATAAAGATGCACAAATGCATCTTCAGTTTTAAAGACACTCATCCTTTTCTCTCAGTTTTCTTTCTTAAGAACCGTAGTGAGGTTCATTTTGGTAATTTGTTTAATTCAAATCATGGGTGCTGGTTGCAAAGCCTTTACTACAGCATGAATAATTACAGCAATCATTGTATAGCTATTTCTACATTCCATTTATATAATATGGTTGACCATTATCTGTAAGGATATTCAATAGGGCAGCTTTAATTACTAATTAATGATTTTGATCATTGATACCATATTACTCTCATGATATGCACAGAGCCAGATCCAGCATTAGGGGACCAAGGCAGTTACCAATGGCCCACTGGCTGGGAGGTGGCCCCTGTTGGCTGGGGGAGGGCTCATTGGCCAGGGATTAATTATTTTTTAATTAAAAAAAAAAAATACGTATTTTATGAAGGGCGTTCTTTAAGAATGCCCTTTGTGTCCATTGTGTCTGTGTGACTTGTTTACAAAATTGTCTTCTGGGCATGCAGAATTTGAATACAGGTAGATATTTCGACTGCACTCCAGGAACAGACAAGTAAGAGGTAGATTTCTAGGTGTCTGTGTGTGTATAAGAGGTAGCTAGGCAGGAGTGTGTGTGTGTGTGTGTGTGTGTGTGTGTGTGTGTGTGTGTGTGTGTGTGTGTGTGTAAGAGGTAGATAGGTGTGTGTGTGTGTGTGTGTGTTTGTATATATAAGAGGTAGAGAAGTAGGGGTATATGTGTGAGTGAGTGTGTGTGTGTGTGTGTGTGTGTGTGTGTGTGTGTGTGTGTGTGTGTGCGCGTGTAAGAGGTAGGTAGGTAGCATACCTCTCAACTGTCCAGATTTTTGCAGAATCTGATTTTTCCCCATAGATTTGGTGTGCGTCTCATAAAATATATGATCTTCTGGAAAATCATTGAAGGATGAAGTTACTAAATAATACAGACATTTGAGTTTCAGACTCCATATCCTTTAGAAAATTGCATACTAACACACTCCTTTTATTCTACCAACATTTGAGTTTCAGACTTCGTATCCTTTAGAAAATTGCATACTAACATAATCCTTTTATTCTATCAACTTTCTGTATTCATGAGAGCAATATTTAAAATCTGTCCGTGTTTATTTTAGGATTCATTCAGATTTCTTGCACTAAGATGTATATAAGGGTGTGTATGTGAGAGTGAAATGTTCTAGTCAGGGATAGTAGGTGGTTAGTATGTTCAGGTTCAAGCCCTGTACCTTAGTTACAGGAAACAAGAGCCTTAATCCTGAACCCCAATGACCAAAGAGGGAGGGTGATCCACTGCCCTGCCTAGGGCTCCATTTGACCTTGATCTGGCTCTGGATGTGGAGGCTACACTACCTCCCCGTCTGGCCAAGTATAATATTCAAAATCTTAGCACTGATAAGTGCATAGCCTTGCTACCTCATATGTGAAGGATATACTTATTTGCTTTTGCCTTCCTCCACTAGTCTGTCATCACCGGGCTGTTAGCTGATCTGGTTGACATAGCCTGGGTCTTCCAGTATATAACTGTTTGTCCCTCAAACACTATTTTCTACCTTAGTGGTTTTGGGGTGATCTTCTTTAGTTTCAATAAAAGTTTCCCTTATGTCCAGTTTGCATAAGCTGACTTTTGGTGACATCACCAATGAAAAGTAATTGTGTTAGCCTTGATTGTTTACTTGTTTTAATACTTATTTTATTTATGTAAGTTGGTTTCGACTTTATTTTACTGTCTTTATTTTTCACAGTGTGTTGTTAAGCAATTAAATGAAACTTAACTTTAACATGAATAGTATTAAACATATATCTTCTTAGTGACTAATCAGTAAAACTAAATTTGAAACAAACTGAATAGCGTTAAAGATATTCTTTCTAAAATGCATTAATCACACTGCTCATATTAAGATATCAGGACATATCAGCTCTCACCATTTATGACATTTTGATTTATACAACGTAAGCTCCCTCCTAGGGTCTATATTAGAACATTGAATATTTAACAGTTCGAATCACTAAAGGTCAGCCTTTAGTGATTGAACTGTTAAAACATCGAATGTTCACAAAAAAATAAATAAAAACAACAAAAAAAACTAAACGGTGTAGGCAGTGGCGCAAGCCCCCCTGCACCTCCAACTTCCCCTGCTACTTAAATATACCAACTCCAAGACCGCTCTACATTGAAGTAAATGGAACTCTCCCCTTAAGGAGATTTCTTTTTACTTGTTCAATGTTCTGCAGTTTTGCTATTCTCGTGTCGACAATGTCAGATTCAACATTGTCGGCTTTTGAGAATTTAATATAGACCCCCTCCTAGAAGTGTGATATTCAGTCTTCTGAGGGCTATATCATAAACAAATAGCAATTCAAACAAAATACAAAAAGATAATTTAGAAATTCACTGTTACACATTTAAAGCATCTGCTGCTAGTTAGATTTACTGACCTGCATACCTTATGATGAGAGATTTGGCAATGTATATGTCACCCTTAAAATTTTTATATACTATTCTTGAGATAACTGAACCCCAAAGCAATGGGATTACTCTCAGACTAGGTGTACGTGCCTTCATATCATTACTCTCAGCTCCATTGTAGGGATAACTACCGTCCTCAGAATTTTCACAAGCACCCAATAATAAAACAAAATAATTTGAAAATCAGTAATAGGTCATAGACATTTTCTTGGTAGGAAGTATACGAAATGTTACTGTTTTATGAAAAAAAAAATAACATTGTTTGAAGCTCTTGGTATGTATAGAATGGAGGATGCAGCGCTTAAAAAAGATTTGTAGCAAATAAAATACAAAATAAGTCATATTTTTGCTGTACTTATTGATCTGTCATCTATCTTTACACACACACACACACATACACACACACACACACACACACACACACACACACACACACACACACACACACACACACACACGCATTCACAAACATATTTATAGGCAATCTTAACCCTACTCAGGGCACAGTTTCAGTACTTAAAGAAATTCAGTTTTTAAAGTGATATATCTACCATCATACCATGAATCTATAAATACACTGTCTGGGATGTTGCCCTGATTCAGAAGAAAGAACACTTGCATCCCTTTTCTTCCAAGATGGTATATAGCCAGATGAACAATATGCAAAGTTACAGTGTGTGGGGCAGACTCCTCTCATTTGGGGTGCAGTGGAGCTGTGAAATAGCATTTCATGTCAGTAAAGCACATCAGACAATAAAGAAGATAATGTGACTGGGCAGTGTCATTGATATATATATATATATATACATATATATATATAAATAAATTCATATGACTTCACTGAAAGACCATTTCACTGACACCCATTTCACTGAACCCAAATCACTTAAAGTTCATTTCACCTAAAACTCATTTCACTGACAAGTAGTACTCTAAGGCAACTCAAAGGTATATGTCCTTTTCCCCACTGTAGTGTGATCCTGGTGTTAGTATATATAGTTGGGGGGGCACAGCCCCCACATTGGGGGGTGTTGAGGGCGTAGTCCCCCACACAGTTGGGTTTTACCAAATAATGTAAAACAATACCAGACAACAGAAAACTAAATTAAGTGTGTATGTGTGTGTGTGTGTGTGGGGCTATGTGAAATGAGTTTTAGGTGAAATGAACTTTAGGTGAATTTGGTTGAGTGATACTAATGTTAACTGTGTTCATGCCTGCCTACTTCAGCCAACAGAAACAGGAAAACTAATAATAAAAGCAGGGCTGAGGAATATGCATCTCCCAGGCATGTACATAGTTTTGTGACACTGCTCATCGCCCATCTCTGCACTAGTAGCATAAGCCTCATGATAGCCACACACACACACATATATATATATATATATATATATATATATATATATATATATATATATATGACTGTATATGAACTTGCTTTATACCCCATGACTTTTCTACAATATTAATACTTTCTGCCTATCTGGTTCTTTCCCTCACCTCAAATTCTTTGAATTTCTAAGCACTAATCACAAGAACTACCAATTTGACAAACCCAGTAATACAACTCCTTGAATTTTCAATGTTAAATATTTACTAATGCAGAGCATCTTTTATACTGTAATAGTTACTTTTATTTCATATAAATGTAAATAAATTAGCAAATGCATATCTAATCATTAATGTATATTAATATCTTTTCGTGTTTATTATACTGAGTATCTGTTTAAAAATAAGATGGGATTTTGCAGGAAAGGGCCTTTGATTAAATCCAGTCAGACAAACCCAATAAACAAAAGCAAAATAAATAAAATAAAATGCATTTATATTCATACATATCGGTATTTAAGCATATCCTACAATGTAACTAAGTCCAGATAAAATCACTTTAGCTAGCAGATCTAGGAGACTCTCTTTCTGATACCCTCCTTGTGGGAAAAATAAAGACGCCTTTTTGAAGTTTCAAGTACTTTATTGAGTTAAGTAGAAAGATAGATGAGTGTCGTTCTATTGAGATATATCATACATGATGCACATCATACATAACAATGTCAGTGACTTTTAGCTGCAAAGCCATACTATGCCACGGAGGTGTTTTCAAGGAAAAAATATTTCTACCACAGTGTGCTAGTACAGCAATTTCTCTCCACAAATCACTATATCCATGTTGTACTCTTCAAGAAATACACTGCAGACCTCATACTGCAAGGGAATTATAAAAACACATACCTGTGAAATGGATCACATGTCTAGGTGGGTTGCAATGATAAAAGAGTAGGTAGCAGACCAGAAGGGAAATGAAGCCAAAATGTCTACACCACAATTTGTCATACAACCACCTAAGCAAGAGTAGCCTGTCAAGTCCCTTGCAGCACACTGTACACCTCTGCATGAATACACAGATCTACGGCATAAGTCATTATAGCGATTAAGACCACATACCCCAAAATGGCCATCTCAACACAGACAGAAGAATACAGATAAATTAATCATGTGAGACAATGCAAACCTTCCACACATAATGTAAACACTCATGATGGGATAGCATGTAGTCAGATGACTGTAACAGATTTCAGTACTAAAATAAAAACACCCTGGGATAAGAGCAAATCTGTGCTTTTGTTACTCATATGCTGTAGACCACAGTACTAGCAAGGCATGTGACAGAAGCAGTAGGAGCAAAGGTGATTGGGATAACGTGTCTAGGGATAGTGACAGTTAATATCGGGATAAACGAAATGCAAATACTTGTGTGGGAACTCCTGCCTCTGCCCAAGGATATTTTCACCAGTATATGGTATTAGCAAAGCATGCTAACATAGAAATCATGAAAGAGATGCCTGGAAAAAACATTTCGGGGGAACAGAATAGGTGATATTATGGTTAACAAAAGGCAACAGACCTGTATTTAAACTCCTGTCTTTGTTCTAGGATATATTCACAGAAACAGGATACTAGCAAGGCACACTAACAGACTAATCGTAAAAGCGGTAGCTGCAAAATACATTTCAGAAGATCAGAGTACAGTATGTGATATCAGGATAAACAAAATTCACAGTCTTGAGATCAACCTCTTGCCTTTACCCAAGGGTATAGTCACCAGACTAGGGTATTAGCAACTAACAAGGCACAATAACAAAGTTGTTATAAAAAAGGTGGTTGCAATATACATTTCAGAGGAACAGAATAGGTGACATCGTTATAAAGAAAATGCACAGACCTAGTTCCAAAACCATGAATTTTCACACTGATATTGCAAATTCATGGACATGAATAAGATACACCACAGAAGTAGGTTTTCTGAAGAGGTATAAATGTACATAGACATTTAAAATTAAAAATAATGCTGCAGACAGTAAAATGAACATTGAACAGTAACATAACATAAATGGAGATTGAAATCAATCATCCACTCTATGAATCATTCCATGATTATAGCAAGGCATAGAATTAGTCAGATGACCATATCACATTGCCACAATTTACAGCTACGTGACATTATAAGCACATGGTCATCACTGCTGACACCATTCCACAAGATTAATCATTATAGCTTTCATCCCCTGCCTGCTTAACATACAATCTATTGATTTGAGTACTTAGTAATCACACTGCTGAATAAGTTGTATAACAATTGGCAGATAGCACACATTTGAAGAAATGTCATCAACAGCGTGTGTGTGTGTGTGTGTGTGTGCTAAGTCAGTATTACATGTCAACAACTGCAGTACACAATGCTACGATACACACAAGACTGCACTGAATCTCTGCTTGAATAATTAATATTCTCTTGACTTGTGCAATAAATACCTATGCCATAGAATAAGTTGTACTACAGTTGTCAGAAAGCAAGCAGACATTTGAGAACTTATTAGCATATACATAGTGCCCAGAAAGGGAATCTATGCTGTACCAGAGAAATAAGGTCCATTCCCAGCACAGTCTATTGTGTATTGGTATGCACTTAATCACCCTGCTGTAACTGTTTTCTAAGTGTATGTAACAAAGTGTATGTAAATTATGTAACAAAGCACACATGGTAAGTATTCTGTCACACAAGGCAGTGTCATACTATAGGGCACCACCAGATATATCCAGGTAACAAAAAGGTAACTTCAGCAGCCCAAACACAAGCTCTATCATATTTCTGGTTTGCACACAGGTGTGGTTGTAATCTTGTTCTGTTGAGTTATGTGGATTTCTCATTTGGATCCATAGCCAAGGTTCTAATCTAGGGCATATCCAGCATTTCCCACCGGATGCACCCATGGGAAATCACCCCTTTGCAAAATATTAGTACAAGTCACATGTGTGAATCATGGAAACTACACAGGTGGCTGGACACACATTGTAGATGATATCCTGTATATTACAGACCACTTGGCAGTTGATGCAGTGATACCATTTGTGATTCGCATACCTTATTCCATGTTCACCAGGAGAAGCCTTTATTTCAGTGTTGGTACAGTATGTGGCTCTCAGCACCTCAGGTAAATGTGCTAGGCATAGAAGTCTTACATGGTGTTTGTTCTCCTCTCAGGATATGTGGGAACCAGGTATGCTCCCTTACATACTGCAGCATGCTGCTGAGGAGGCATATGACTGTGGTACCATCACTGTGTCCCCAGTTGGTTGCTGGAAGATCCCTGTAGCTAAATTATGTAAAGCAACACAT
This sequence comes from Protopterus annectens, assembly GCF_019279795.1. Taxonomy (NCBI): domain Eukaryota; kingdom Metazoa; phylum Chordata; order Ceratodontiformes; family Protopteridae; genus Protopterus; species Protopterus annectens. The sequence continues at coordinate 14,701,539 of NC_056736.1, forward strand.
ATATTTCTTTCTACAGGGATGGGTACTTCACGATTCTCACATGGCTGCATACAACACCGACATGTCCACTACTCGCATGGTGTCCCTGTCCACTCTTTAGCAGTTTACAATGTTGGTATCATGGAGGACATGGCATGTTGAGCATGGTTAGAAGATCCTACGCCTTTGAGGATGATTTCTGGCTCTCATCCTGCATATAATTGTCTTCAGGAAAGAAACTCCTTTGTATAAATGACAGTAAGCAAATGTTTATGACCTTCAGTAACATTCAAGACAACACAGATGCACATAAAAGTATTCAAAAGACTTTGTAAAGGGAAGAAGTAGAAGAAATTGGTGAGAGGACCCTTCAGGTGATGATCGCAGTGAATGTCTTTTGCAACAATTATCAGATACCTAAATAGGACTACCATTTGCTGTAGGAGGCACAAAACCTCCAGACAAACCTGCCATTCACCTTGCATCTTTTGTTTTAGACTCCATGCAACTGGTTCACAAAATAGCTCATCTTTGGAGCACTACCTCATAGATATCTGCCATATGACCTTCAACATTTGAGGGCTTCATGATACACACAGCCCTCTTGCTCATAGTCGAAGGCACAGGAAACAAATGAACTCTTTTTTGATACACTGCTGTAGATATGTCCTCAGTTAATGTATTATAGTCATCAAATGCCCATTTTGGAGTACAGGTTTGTAAAGGCTTCCCATTGAAGCTTAAGAAAAGATTGAAGATCCTGGAGAAGAGCAAATCTCAAATGTAGCTTTTCTCCTTTAAACTTATTTTTTGTAGGGAAGGAAGCCCGCCTGCAGCACCCCCCCCCCCATTGTGAGGGGGGAAGCCACATCAGTCCCCTCACCGTATGTATACCAACTTCAAGATTTCCATACCTCAGAGAAAAGGGAATGTCTTAAGAAATGGCCATCACAGACTTTAAGCCCATTTTTCCAGCCATTCAGTCTCCTTGTTTGTGATTCACTGTAGCAGATCCCAACATTACAATTGGTTACCCCTTTTTAAGCAACTACTTTTTTCTGAAAGCTGTGGTGTTTAACAAATAAATCTTATGACTTTGAAGCTGATTGTATAGGAGTTATGAGTCAGAAGAAGTACCTTTAATTGTTAAGTATTTTAATGTAAAGTAGTTGGACTTCTTCACATAAATATGTGTTTGCTCAAACTTCAGAATGTTCAAGTTGTACTAAAAATGGTCTACATCTGCTAATAACCATGTATAAATTATGTTAAGCTAAAGAGAAAAGACTCTAGGCTGAATTCATTAAGGTGTCCAAGTACATGTCATGGTACATTTCCTTGATTCAGCCATATTCAGTGAGGGGGGCACTGAACACCAGGAATGATCCCTTAAAGTATCATAACAGCATTGACATTGTAATGGAGAATGAAGGGTAGAGGTGCTACACTAGGACCTAATGGCACAAAGAAGTGCAGAGGTGGGACAACCACAGGAGGACAGACAGGGTAGAAAAACGTACAGGGACTGTGGTGTGTTTGTGTGTGTGTGTGTGTGTGTGTGTGTGTGTGTGTGTGTGTATGTATATGTGTTCATGTTTATGTACTTGTGAGTGTGAGAGAGGGATTGGGGGAGGGGCAGCTACCACTGCCTACATGTGCAGCAGGTTACTACTGTGATGTGCAGTGCAGCCATGAGCTGCACATAGCAGTAATAACTGTGATTCAAGAAGTATTCAAATTAGCTGATGATAAATACTTAGGATTTATGGCTCATGTTAGGCACTCTAATGAATATGGTAGACCTTTTCAGTAAGGTCAGCTCAGGAATGTTGAATTATATCTGAAATTGGAAAGATATTTAACAGTTTAATTACAGATAACTCTACAAAGGGCTTGATTTCTTGCTGCTTTATGTGTTGGCTACACAAGTTTTAAGTTACTTGTTTGCATGTGGCTGTGTTAAGTTATATGGCTACAATTCATAAACACCCACTATGTGTGATTCAGGAAATGTTCTGACATGACATTGCTGGCTGGAAATCAAGCTACTCTACAGATATATTACTAATGATCATACAATGAGTTGTGCTGTATGCTAATGATGACAAAAAGCACAGTGGAGTAATTCAGAAATGTACTGGCCTTGTGCAGTGCTGAATGCTAATGAGGCAATTCAGGTGAGATGCATATGCTAAATAGCCATGTGCTCTCACCTGGAACTGCCTCCATTTGCTGACTGACAAATTCAGCTTAAACTCCCCCCCACTCCTCCCTGCCTCCACACATGAAACATCTACTAGCATAACACCCCCTACTATTAACAAGGAGCAGATCCTGGCAGCCCTCATTAAGGCCAAAAATACAGTCAAGTAGGCCTCGACAATAACCCAGGATGCCTTCTAAATAGCTTGCATGACCTATTAGGACCACTTGAGTTACTTTTCAGCTATAACCTCAAAATAGGCTTTGTACCATGAGAATGGAGGATTGCAATTGTTATCCCACTTCTCAAGAGAGCCTCAATATAGGCTTTGTGCCATGAGAATGGAGGATTGCAATAGTCATCCCACTTCTCAAGAGTGGACCATCAACCGTCCCCAGAAACTGCAGATTTATTAGTCTAATGAGTCTAATATTCAAAACAATGGGATTCAATTATAATGGAAATGATCAACAAAGATATAAGCAACCTTCAGGCACTGGACCCAACCCAGTTTGGCTTTGTCAAGAGATGGTCATTCATACTAAAACTGTTGGACTTCTTTGAGAAGGCCATGAAGGCATTGGATGAGGAGAAAATATTGCATAGTACCTACCTGGACCTGACTAAGGTGTTTGATACAATACCCCACTCTGGTGTAGTTGACAAACTCACCATATTAGACATAAACTATTACATAACTCACTGTATTGCCAGCTGGTTCACAGGCAGGACCAAGGAAGTCAAGATTGGTGAGACCACCTCTACAAAGAGGGGGACTTCAGGGCTCCATGCTGGGAGCATTCCTATTTGGCATCTATTTCTTAGAGGTAAAGACTAATGTCAAGGAAATTTGGTTGCCTAAGATCACAGAAGACTACAAACTGGGAGATATCACAGATACCCCATGACACAAACATCTTATAAGAGGGTTTAATGCAGACAAGTGACTGGTACTAAAGAAACATACTAAAACTCAATCCCCAGAAATGCATTATAGTGCATTTTTGAAAAACTGCCACCCAAGCTAATTACGCCATCAACAAGGCATCCCTAGGAGTTGACCCAGTAGTCAGGAATCTGGGAACACATGTTAAAAGTTATCTGACCTTTGTCCAACATGTGGACAAGGTAGTAAGAAAATCATTCTATGTCACCCATCTTATAAGTAAGGGCATGGCATCCAGGTTCAAGGAAGTAAAACCAAGTGTGTGTGGCACAGAATTTGTAAGATAAGTGCTTTCATCTTCTAAAACTAGAAAACTTCATTGGATCTGATGGAGTTTTCTAGTTTTAGAAGACGAAAGTGCTTATCTTGCAAATTTTATTTCAGCTTGTATCAATAAAAGCCAGTAGATTTTACTACAACTTTTTTTTCAGAGCATCTTTTGGTTGCACCTATGTTCTGTGCCACACAGACCTGGTTTTAGTTTGTCTTTCTGCCTTTCTGGTTCATAGGTTCAAGGAAGTCATAGTACCATTTTATTCAGCCCTTATCAGACCCATCATTGAGTATAATGTCGCTTTCAGCATGACCCTGACCAGACATGTACAACAGTTGGAATTCCAACAAAGATTAATTACCAGGAGAATTCAGGGTAAAAACACATTGTCCTAAACAGAGCACCTTTAAGCCCTATTTCTATACCTATATATATCTGTCTCCTACAGGTTACGGAGATGCGACTTATGCCTGTAATAAAGGCTTCCTTGGATTCAGCTCTGATAGACCTTTTGCACATCCACAAAATGAACAGCACCAGAACTACTACATTCAATTATTTAAATTTTGCTTGTGACATAAAGAAGAGATGGTGGCAAAACAGATGTGTATCAGAGGGTACGCATGCTCTGGAACTGGCTACGCATCCATGTGAAGCAGATTCCATCCTTAACCCTATTTAAGCATTACCTTGCCGAATGTATAGGAAATCAGAAATTCACCCCAGGTCTGGCCCCACATGTCTCTGATAGAGAGAGACAGACAGTAATGCCCAGATTAACATACCCCCCCCCACATAACCTCAAAAGTTTACTAACTAAAACACCCCCTCCTAATAAATTCCCATGAAACACTGCAATACATATGAGCTGGGTTGCAAGGCTAGGCTTATAAAGTCTCTGGTGGCTGTTAGCTTAGTATATCCCTATGAACCTATGAACCAATAAATCATGCACAGACACTTTGTGAATGCATTAGCAATGAACATTGGCAGATAATCATGTTCAAGCAGAGAAAGAAAATATGTTAAGGGTTTCTGAAGCCATTGTAATCCCATATCTGTCAGAATCTCTCATAGCAGCTGCAGCAGCTGATGTGGAAAGACTTTGTCTGTGAAGGCATAGTGTGCACCAACCACAATCAATAAATCGTGCCATCCCTGACACCAACGTTATGGATAATGGCAGAGTGGACAGAGGTTCCATACAACAAGTAATATACATGTGTCGGTCTTGTCAGCAGCCCAGTGGAATCATGGAGTACATATAACTGTAGAAACTAAGGTACATGTGTCTATACATATATTAGCTACAGGGACATTCCAGCAACCATCTGGGGAGAAAGTGAGGGGTATCCTAGGCATCCACCTCCAGAATTCTTTTCAAGTTTCTTAATCCACATATCCCTGGGGACAGAACAAACACCATGTAGTACTTCTGTGCCATAGCTTTTCTCCCTGAAGTACTGGAGCCATAACCTGTACCCTCATCAAAATAAATTACCCACCTGGTGAACTGGGAAAATGTTAGGTGAACTACAAAGGGTAGCATTAATCAACTGTGAACTTGTCTGTAATAATACACAGTGTATCATCTACAATGTAGATGCAGCCCACTCGGACAGTTTCAACAACTCCACTTATATGCATGTACCAACATTTTGTGATAGGTGACTTCCCACAGTGGCATGTAGTAGAGGATGCTGGGAATGCCCTAGCACCTTGGCTCTTGACCTCAATGTAAAATACACATAACCCAAGGTTAAACATCATGGGGAGGGTGAGTTTGAGCTGCTGAAGTCAAGATTCTGCTTCCGGGATGCATCTGGTGTTGCCTTGCATATGACCCTGCCACCTGAGACAAAATACCTATCATATTTGCAATGTTACATAATACTATGCTTAGAAAACAGCTACAGCAGGTTGACCCAGACTGACCAGGTGCAGGAAATGCAGTTGCCACCACAATGAGCAGCAGCTGAGACAGAAGAGGAGTCTGAGGAGGGGTCAGTAGTAAGGGAAGACTATGCCAGACAAAGGCAGGTATAATATGTTATAGAACTGTCTAAGAGGATGTGCATTGTCCAGAGCTTTAATATAAATTGGGGTTCCTATTGAAATGTCATCACTTGTAACTCTGTGTGCTGACAGTCCAAAAAAAAAAATCGGAAATGCAGAAGAAAAGCAAATCTCAACCATCACTCTTTAAACTTTTTTTTTTTTTTTACTGGGGTGGGCAAGACCCCTGGACTCACCCCTCCCCCCCTTCTTCAAATTTATATATATGAACTGTGAGATCACCATACCTCAGAGAAGGGATCATTACAAGAAAAGGCCATCTTGGACTTAGTATATGAAATTGCTTTTTTGGCAATTCAATCTCTGTATTTTGGGACTCACTCATGCGGGTTCTGAATTTTCAAATGGTTACATACATAAATATATAGGAGCTAAGCAGATACAGGCACTAAAAGTAATGCATAGCAAAACACCAGACCATGTTTACCTGAGCATAGGCTGTCTACTCAGTGCATCAGTTCATAGGCCTCCCAAGGTTTTGCTTTTCTTTGTCAGAGTACCCTGACCACAAGTTTGTGTGTGTGTAGATTAAGTCCAGCCTAAAACTACAGTGCACAGATAATGTACTGTCTTACATAGCATGCATATTATCAGTAACTGAGAAGCAATGACATCAGTAACAACATGTATAATTACACTAACATTTTAGTTATGAGCAGTGTAGTACAGACTGACCATGTTACAAAATACTTGATAGACTACTAGCTACTTGGATAATTAGTTAGTTAATTTGTTTTTATGCAGAGGATGGAGAGGGACACTTGACCTAATTCTGCTCTGTGAAATATTGCTTACTAGAATGGCAAAACAAGAACAGTGTTGCTATACTGTGTTAAATTGGAAGACAGTATCTATGTTGTTAAATTATTTATTTCATGTCAATCCAGGCTACAAACATTACCTCTGATTAGTACTGTATAGTAGTAACACAGAGATATATAGTATTACTGAAATAGGCTTAGCCATTAAACAGTAGAAAAAGAGGCAACAGAATTAGTGGTGTGATGCCAAGTTCCTGAAATTTCATACAACAGTCTGCTATATGTACCATCTAATTCCTTGATGCAGTCAGTCTAAAGTTTCACTTTTGATACTTCAAATATGTGAGTGAATTCAAATAAAAAACAACACAGCTGAGTAAATATAGCCAAAAAAATTTAAAGGCATCATAATAAAAGACACACTCATTTAAAATGCACATTGTAAAGCAATACAAAAAATATCCAAAGTATTTGGTATGTAGGGCAGAACTGCTCATGTTGCACATACAATAAATAACAGCCTGTCAACCCCAAAAACTAAACTTAATCATAACCATAGCCCAGTGAAAACCAAGCCTCAGAACCAAGCCCAATCAAAAACTTAATCCAGTCCTTAAGCCTAGACACAATAACAGCTGCAATACTTAACCTTATCCTAACCTCAACCATAATCTTTACACCAGACCAAAATTGAAACCTATACCTAAGCCAAGCCCTAACCCTTAAGCTTAAGGTAATCAAAACTAAAACTTAACTGCTATTCAAACATGTAATAATAATTTCACCGAGTTCAGAAAATGGAATCAAGCTTGAGCAAATGGTACTTTCTTCCAATACAGTACTTGAGCAAATCACTTTTGACCAGAAATTACACATCTAAATGTTCCATTACAAAGAAACCTGATACACATACAAGTGGCTCATTTGCATATAATATATTTAATATTATCTCCTGTTGTTTCAGGTTAGTGATTTATCACCCAAGAGAAATCATAGACGTTACTCAAACAGTAATAATGTAACCCCCACACACACCTTTAATAAGTTCATAGGTACAGAGGTACGTAAGTAAGTACTAGGTTAGTTCTGCTTGCAGGCCAATTTAAGCCTAGCCAATTTGCCTTTTTGGGCTCTAATTAGCCTATCACATTTGGCTAGACATTAGTTTTACCCGTCCAATGGTTGAAGATCGTATTACTCCTAATGAGAATAACCAGGATCATACCATAGATAATTTCAGGGGACACATGCATGGATTAAATCCTCTCTCTATTCGTAGTAAATGGGGTAGTCTTGGGGTAAATGTTCTGTTTCCCATCCATAAATCCATGCTGCTCTTAAATATGGACAGGAATGAATTTTGTTTTATGTAGATAGGAAGCCTGATCCACAGTAACAGTATTTTCTGTGAGACATACCTGTGCCTCCAAACTATTCTATTGATTGTTGTAGAAGAGGTTTAATTTCCTAGACTATTTCTGATGCCATTTAACTTACTGATGTGCAGTAAACCCATTGATACTGGGTTGAAGGATGCTTTGTATGCCACACACAGGTCATCTCTAAGCAGTCTGTAGGATACTGAGTACAGTGACAGGGCTTTGAAACTGTCCATGTAGGATATGTTACTTAGGCCTCATATCCTTTTGGAAAGGTATCTCTGTGAGGCATTTTTCAGTTTTTTCACGTCTAAGCAGATGTATGCCAATGGGATCATTATATTCAATGACTGGTCTATTGAGGCCTGAATAATGGGGGGTAATGACATCCCTAGGTCTAGACATAATCCCTTTTATTATAAGCTGTACAATAGAGAAGGACTTTCTTACAACAATGAACACATATTGGTCAAAATTTTGGTCACCATCCACATAAGTTTCCAAATCCCAAACAACTGGGTCAACTCTTAGGAGTGTATTGCTAATGTGGTACTTCCCCGGGATACAGGACTTCACAAAGGATTCAGTAATATGTTTTTTGTTATTTAGTTTCAGTCCATATTTTGGCTCGAGTTATATATTTGAGACAAACCTTCCTGCAGGCTGGCTAATACATTTCAGGATTTAGAGATTGTTCCTAGCTTGCAGTCATCTGCAAACTTAATCAAACAGAGTCCTTTGGTATTGTCATTTACTTCAGAAAAGTACACACCAAACAGGAGAGGTGCCATCATAAAACCCTAGGGGATTCCTCTAGTGGCTGGTCTCTTTGTGGAGGCAACTTCCCATATTTTGATTTCCAGACCAATTATGACTTCATCCATTGCTTGGTGGCCTTTTCAAAATCTCCACCAGGTTGAGTAAGCATAACCTGTCTTTGATGAACCCAAATTGAGATGAGTCTAGTGTTTTGACCCTTTCATTTGATAACCTTTTATTATAGCATGCTTCTTCACCCTTGACGTAGTCTTGTTACTCCTGTCTTGTTACTCTGCATTACTGCATCTCTCAATTAGTCGATGCATTTTCAACATTTTGTACCCTATTCTGTTGCATCCTACTTTTGTCAGTTACAAAACTATAATTTACAGCATTAAAGACAATCATCTATTATTTTCTTATGCTTTATACTTTCACCTGCATGCAGTCCTTTCAATTCTTCTCTTGCTTCTTTTTTATTGTTATATCACATTTACCATCCTGATTCTTGCCTTGCTGAAACTCACCCTTTTAGTTACTGTTTTCTTCACTATATTTATAGTTTGGGATTTATGTTAGAATGTTGAATGTCCATAACATCAATGTTCATAACAAAATGGTACAATATTAAAGTGCCAGAACATTGAGCATTATAACGTACACAACTTTTTACAGGGGGCAGGTCTCCACGAAACAGAACCACTAAGTGGGGAGCAGTGTCCCATACCCCTTGTTATTTATATATACCAACTCCAGGAGAAAACGACAGCTGAGAATGGGCAAAACCCCAATCCCAGTTGTACTGTGATCTTGTACAAAGTCATGCTAACACTGTGAAATATTGTAAGGTTCTCTGTTGTGACACTTTTATAATGTACAATTTCAGTGTTTTAGGATTGATGTTTTAAACAGCAATGTTATAAATATTCAATTACAAACACAAGGTGCAGGGTTTGATTCTCACATGGGGTAATTGGCTAGGCTTGTACTAAACCTATGAACCTATGATGTTCTGACATAGATCCCATACTTTATATATGCATTTCATAGAGCTGTTATACAGATACCTATAGCAATATGCTTACAGCTGACTTCGTTTTTAAATATTTATATCTGTCTAATTATAAATACTGGTTTTATTTATGTAAAGCTTTGTGAATGTTTGCATTCATAATGTCACACTTTTTATGATTTTTGCCTTATTGTCCCTGGATGTACCTGAAAACAGTATTCAGATCAATGATCCTACCTGAATAACAAATGTATAAATAAATTAATAAGTAAAAATTCATGCATTTCATTAGCTTTGCATTCATCTCTGCTTTTCTTTTAATCATTATACTTCTCCTAGCACAGCATGTCTACCTCATGGTTTCACCATCATTATAGATCTCATTTCCAGCCATGATCAACTGCAATAGTCAGCTTTCTTCAAAATTTCTCTAAATTATATTAAGCTGAGATATAAAAAAACATGTGTGCATAATATATAAAATAGCTGTGATTAATCACCTAAATTCAATTCCATATAGCATGATATATAGTCTCTTACATTTTATGATGTAGTACCTTTCACAGAAGCTATAAGTGCTAAAATAAATACTTTGCTTATAGATGAAGATTATGTTTATTTTCCTATTGAAAAAAAGAAGCAGTCTCTGACTGTGCAACATTTCAGCATAATTATGGAATATTTTCAGTAACTCTATCAGGAGCATTTCTCACTAGCAATAGATCAGTTATCCTAAAACTTTCAGTTCAGTCTGCACTTTTGGGTCAAATGACTGAATTTTGCTATCCTACAGACTGTCACTACAAGAAGATTTATACAGATCCCTAAGCGCAGTGAGAACAGACATGATTGTATTAAGCTACAGAAAGTTAACCCCGTGATAAAGAGTGCATGAAATGCATTCATGGTTGCTAGTTGTCTCAGTAGAAACCAATGTTCAAAAATTTAATCTAGATAATTTCTGCTCACATCTTCACTTTAACTTGGTCTTTTTTTCCCAGCTGGAAAAATCAGATTAAAAATGTAATGGATAATTTTTATTTCAAAATCACTTACATCACCCTTATTGGCAAACCAGATTACTTTGGAAATTTGACTTTCAGTCAGCATAAATAAAATGCTTATTTAAATATTAATTTCTTCTGATTGTATTACTTTTCTATTCTCCCTTGTGCAGATCAAAACACATGCATATTTTGAAAAAAAAATACTACAGTTATTTAGCAAGAAAAAAAGCTTCTGATCCATTATGCATTTTATTCCTGTTTTAAACACTTGAAATGTGTGTTATAAAAGGAATGAATGAAGATGCACCATAAGGCATGCTCCTATTCAAAATGCATTTTAATAATATGAACCTCTTTGTTTTATGGCTCATAAAGTAGAGTGGTTCAATACAGTCCTAAGTGTTCCTTCCTTTTGCCAAGGACAAATGGAGGCAGGGATGCAGTAATTTGTCTGAAATTAGATCTTCCACAAGGATGCTCCCGAAAGTATAAATTATTTCAAATATGCTTTTATAAGCAGTGATGTTTGCATGTAAAATTAATTTTGTGTATCCATCATTTTCTGTTTAATTTCTCAAACAATGTTGAGAGTTATTGTAAACAGAACTGAGTTTATTGACATCAAAAGAGCAATGCATTAAGATTAAAATAACCTGCTTCAGTAGCAGCTTTACTTTACACGTGGCTATAGAGTTATAACATGGTCATTTTCAATTCCTTTTTGATGCTGTGTGATTTCAAGTAAGCTTTGCAAGTTGTAATAAATAGTTCATATGACAAAAAGGTAACATGAATGGTTACTAGCTTATACATTCATTCATACCCCCACAATAGGTGATAATATCTTGGACTCGGTATTAACCAACATGAGTAACCACTGCAGCACTGCTACGGTATCATCCTCCCTGGTAAGATCCAACCATAAAGTGGTCACCTTCGAAGTCACTATCTGCCCTGACCCCCCCCCCCCCTCTAGCTAGGGTCGAACAAAAAAAATTCTCGAAAGCTGATTACAACCTCCTGCAGGATGGTATAAACAGCTTCACAGCCCCCACTCCCTGTGCAGGAACTATCACCAATGTCCAAATCTACACCAAAGTACTATATGAGCATTAATATAGATGCATGGAATCAGGACTACCTGACAGGACAAAATCATCCTCTGCAAGGAAGATTAAACCTGTCTGGTGGACATCTGCAATAAATAAACTATATAACTTAAGGAAAAAATGCTGTCCAGGACAATGAAGGAGCAGGAACCCAATTGGAAGCAATCTCTCCTTAGCCAACTTTGAGTAAAAATTGGCCAAATCTACTAGAGACAGTCATAAGGCCTTCTTCACATATGTTCACAATCTCGAAGGAAGCACCCAGATCTGTTCAGAACTGGTGGTCAAGGATACCACATACACAAATGCTGTAGATATAGCCAACTTATTGGCTGACAGATTTCAGTGAAAACTTCACCCCTCTGTCCCCCCATCAGTAAATCAGGGCATCCCCATTACCTGCCCCCCCCTCCGCTTATCTCTAGAGAACAGATCAGCACTGCCCTCTCAATGGCAAAACAATACAGCCTCCATGAGACCTGATAACATCCCAGGCTGCATCCTACATGAACTCAGGCATGAACTTGCAGCACCATTAGGCACCCTATTCAACCAAATTCTGAGTACCGGCTTTGTCTCAGCAGACTGGACGACAGCCACTGTCATCCCTTAACACAAAGGTGGAGCATCCACCAATCAGGGAAATTATAGACCCATCAGACTAACAAGCCTGATCTTCAAGGCCATGGAATGGATTATCATGGACCTCATTAACAGGGACATTGGCAATCGCCAAACACTCAACGCCACACAGTTTGGCTTTATTGAGGGGAGATCATGTCTGTTAAATCTGGTTGACTTCTTTGAGACAGTCACCAAAGCCATGGATGAGGGGAAGATGGTGCACACCTCCTACCTTGACCTAGTCAAAGCCTTCGACACACTTCCCCACTTGGGCATAATAGATAAACTCTCTCAACTAGGCATCAATCCATATGTTATTAGATGGGTAGCAAACTGTCTTACTGATAGAATCCACCTAACCAAAATAGGGGAAGCCACCTCAAGCAGTAAACCCGTAATAAGCTGCATACCCCAGGGATCAGTCTTGTGGCCTCTGTTATTCAGGATATACTTCTTGGAGGTGCAAGCCAAAACAAGTCTGCTATTGCTGACCAAGTTTGCAGATAACTGCAAGCTGGGCCTGGTCATCAATTCCCCAAATGATGTGGACATCCTCCAAGAGGTTCTCACCCAAACAAATGACCAGTGCCAGAAACATGGCCTCAAGCTGAATGTCAAAAAATGCATTGTTGTCCCCTTTGGGGAGAGTGATGTCCCTACATATTATCACATTAATAACAATGTCCTAAGCACACAATCAGTCATGAGGAATTTGGGCACCCAGGTTGATAGCAATCTGACTTTTGACCACCATGTTGCTTCCTTTGTAGAGAAAGCTTTCTACATGGCCCACCTCATAAGTAAGTGTATCTCATCCAGGGACAAAGAAGTCATAACATCCCTATATTCCTCTCATATTAGGCCAATTACTGAGTACAATGCCCCCTTCAGTATGTACCTCTAAAAGCACATGCAGCAGCAGGAGAGACCACAGAGGTTCCTCACCAGGAGAATCCAGGGCCTCAGACATCTACCCTACACAGATAGGCTAAAAGCCCTATCCCTCTACTCAATTTCATGCAGACTTCTCAGAGGTGGCCTCTATCTGGCATACAAAGCAATCTCAGACCCCACCTTGATATTTACCTGACAGGGGGAATACCATGATCAAGAAGATGGTTTACCCAGGGTAAGACTCTTACGTTGCACATTTGAGTTGGGTTGACCCCTGTTATTTCCCCAAATGTGGGAAATTCAACTGCATAATGGACAAGCATATGCTACTGGCATGATCAACCAGATAGGATCACCTCAGTGGGTGGGTAGAGAGGAGGGGCCAGAGCCCGCACCTCCACCGACAGGAGGGGTCCGTCTCCCTGCAGAGGGGGCTGGTTATGGACTGGCAACCTTAACCTTGGAGGGCTGCAGTCCAGTGCAGATTGTTGCAGTGCTTAGAGCCAGAGAGAGAGGGAGGGAGAGAGCTCCTGCACTCAGGCCTCCTGCCAGAGTGGAGTGGCCTAGCGCATGACAGGACCCCTTCACCTCAGCCCGGGCTCATTGGTCTCACCTCAACTTTGATCCTGAGGGGAATGGAACATTTCGCTCCTCTACCCATGCCTCAGTCCTGGGGTGGAGAAGCTTGGCTCGCAAGCCATGACCCGCAGAACCACACCGCTGGGGCCCTACTCCAGTGGGAGTAGGTCAGCCTGATCGATCGCTGCATATCTGCAAGTTAAGCGCCACTCAAGTAACCCACAGATGTGACCTCAACCTGGTGTGTGACATCAATAAAACTTGTTGGCTGGACAGATTTGTGTCCCAGAGACTCCCCCATCTGTGGAATAGAGTCCCTCTCCATGTCAAGCAGAGTACCTCATTATCCCTTTTTAAGCTCAATCTGGAGTAACTGGATAAGAAACAGAAAATACACCCCTGGGATTCCACCTGTGTCACTGCTGGACAGAGGCTAGGGGTGCTAACTTGTCTAACCATAAGATAAACTCTTGGCTAGGCTTATAAGGGCCTCAGGGCCAATACCCTAGTAACTTCCTATGATCCTGTGTTCTTTGGTATGAGCATTGTCAGGGTTGCTCTGAGATCTAGAGTCTTTATCACAGGTATGATGCTGCGATATCATTACTGATACAGAAAGAAGATGCCTGCATTTTCTTTTGTATTCTATACCCTCATATTCCACTAAGTAGGATTCCAGCTGGGCACATATACCTCTCACTTGACCAATTCAGTTAAAGCCTTTTGCCATTTGCATCCTCATTGTCTCTCCTTCTTTTAACAGATCTAGAAATCTGCTTGTTTTATCATAGCTGGATTTTTGAGACACTTCTTAAAAAGTTGGGCTATGATTGTCTTGTTGATTTAGCATTAGGCACCAACAAACTAAAATTGATAGGAAAGATTGTTTTGATTTGCCTGTATAGAAGTCTCTGACCAGGCGAGCCAAGTAGATTGTCATAGGGTATATTTCTGAGATTAAGTAAATTCAAGAAGATATCAGTATTGTCACATTTTGACCTCTCTAGTATTTGCTTTGCACAATGTACTGCATTTTCAGAAAGGCCGTTTGACTGTGGGCATTCAGGACTACTAGCAGCATGGATAAAGTCTCACTCTTTTGCAAATCTCTAAAACAATTGAATGGTAAACTGGGTACCATTGCCAGAAATAACATTATGTGGACTACCATGGACTGAGAAATGATGTTTCATCTTAGTAATAACACCAATGGACGTTAAGTTAGGTAGCAGATTGATTTCAATCCAGTTTGAATAACAATCTACCAACACTAAGTAAAGTTGACTGTTCCACTCAAATATGTCAGTGGCTACTGTTGACCAAGGTAGTTCAGGAATTTGACTTAGCTGAAGTGGGTCTTTTGGCAAATGTGGCTTAGTACTGTTTCATACTGAACAAGAAGAAAGACTTTATCAATGTATTTTGACAGAGAAGGCCAAAATACTAGTTCTCTCATCCTTTATTTTGGTAGAATCAGAACCTGGGTGGCCACAATACAAAATTTGAATGTATTCATGTTGTAAGGAAGCAATAAGAACAACTTTTGGACCTTTGAAAATGATTCCACCTTCCATCAGCATCTCATCTCTGTATGGAAAATTAGGTTGCACTTCTGGCGGTACACTAGATTGCTTTGATGGGCATCCTGCATTAATGAAGTGGATTAACTTTTGCAAAATTGGCTCAGTCTTTGTATGATCTCTCATCTCATCAAGTTTCACACTTCCAAGACATCAAGAGTCAAAATTCTCTGCATCAAGCTGTTCCATGGTATTTCTGGGGGTGATTTGGATAAGGTATCAGCCAGTTAAAAAAGATTACCTTTTGTACAGTCCATTTTGAAATTATATTTTTGTAATCTGAGCATCGTTGTTTGTAGTCTTGCAGGAGCTGAATGCATAGGCTTCTTTAAAATGGTGACTAGAGGCTGATGATCAATCTCGATCTGGATAGATCGGCCATAAGTATAATCATGGAACTTCCAACTTGAAAAAAATGGCCAAAAGTTCATTCTCAATTTGAGCATACTGCATCTCAGTTTGAGTAAGAGTTCTAGATGTATAGCCAACAGGTCTGCCTTCTTGAAGAATAACTGCACCAAGACTGAACTCTGAAGCATCACAGGAAAGAACTACTGTTTGTGGACATCATAATATCTCAATGTAGGCAGGTTGGCATTTTACTGTTTGAGGTTATCAAATGCTCTCATGTGTTGTTCTAACCATGACAGGCAACATTTTTGCATGTTAGCTCTATTAAATGTGCTGATAACTCACTAAAGTCAGGGATAAATTTGCCCAAATAGTTAACCATATCAAGAAAACACCATAGGGGTTGGACACTGTCTGCAGCTGGCATCTCAAGAATGGCTGCTTGTTTAGAAGGTCTGGTCATAAGCCTGTACTGGTGAATAAATGACCTACAGTACATAAGCAACTTCTGGTAATCTGAATTTACATTTCAGAAGATTAAGCTTTAAGTTCACTTCATGAGCTCTGTCCAGAACTTTCCTGAGGTTTCTGTCATGCTCTGCTTCACCATTGCCTCCAATCAGTAAACCATCAACTGTTATTGCACATAGGTAGCCTGAAACAATTTGCTCCATTGCACGGCGAAAGACTTAACTGGCAGAATTTATTCCAAAAGGCATATTTTGGAATCTGTATCTATCAAATGGCATGCTGAATGTAGTCAGTAGTGAAGATTTGCCATCAAGCATCACTTGCCAAAATGAACTCTTTGCATCTAAGACAGAAAAAACAGTGGTGTTTGGCATGAGGGCAGCAATCTTCTTGACTGTACACATAGGCTGATAAGGTCTCTTTACTGCCTTCTTCAAGTCTCTTGGTTCAATGCATATTCTGATTTCATCTGAATTTTTCTTTTGAGCAGCTACCATGGAAGACACACACTCAGTTGGTTCTGTGACTGGACAAATCACACCTCACTACACCATATTGTCTAAGTGGACCTTGACTTTTCCTGCATAGTTTTTGGAACTCTCCTTGCTGGTCTGACCACTGGACAGACCTGTGGGTCTACTTTCATGGAGTACACAACTGGAAGTTTGCCTAACTTGTCAATTAACACATCAGCATACTCTGAGAAAATAGCATCAGTAAAGCTGGAACTGGGATATGTGCTCACATGATGTACTTCTTTAGTAAAAGAAAGCAGTTTCATTCTCAAACTGTCTCTGAGACCTAATAATGACTGCACAGGTCTTTGGTCTACATAAAATGGCAAGCTGTAACTGTTCCCAGATGAATAGCATGAAAGCACTACTGAGCCTTCGGTTTGAATCTCTTCACCTCTGTAAGCGTAAACTTTGCACAATCACCCAAATTAAGTTGCTCACCAGCTATCCCTTTAGCAAATGTTTCTCTGACATTACATTACACTTTGAACCAGTGTCTACTTTGAGCTCTGTGGGTTTGCCATTGATCAGGACAGTAAAAAATACGTTGTTCTTTGCCAACAAATCTACTGCATTAACCGTTTCACTAACCACTGATGCATCATTTACAGAGAAAGTAGGGTTGTAGCTCTTTACATGATCAACTTGTTTTTTTATTAGTAACTGAATGAGGCTTTCCTGATTTACAAAACATTTGAAAGTGGTTCCATTTTTTACACTTGTGGCATTGATGACCAAATGCTAAGCACTTGTCTCTTTTAGACTCATGACTGGCTCCACAATTACCACAGTTAACAATAAGACTTTACTTGGGTTTTGCTAACTCTCCCTTATACTGCACTGAGCATGTCTCTTTTGCTGAGCTAGTCTTGGAACTTGCTAGAAAATTATAGGGTCTCTCAAGTAATCCCACAGGGGATGCAGCTGCTGTGTCCCTAGGCCTGCTTTTGCTTGCCACATGTTGCATACTGTCTTGATTTGCTCTAGAGGCTGTTGAAACCATGCTCTTATCACTTACAAGCATACTTCAGTGCCTTTCTGTGAGCTCATGGATTTGACAATCTCTATGGCTTTGTTCAATGTCAAATCACTGTCATGAAGCAAAATCTTTCTCACTGCAGCACTATTAACACCACACATATCTGTCCTTTATTATCTCATCTTTCAAATCACTAGATCTGCATGTTTTAGCCTTATTTCTCAAGTCAGTGATATAAGCTGCAAATGTTTCACCTGGCTTTTGGTCTGTTGTATAAAATAAGTGCCTCTGTAATGTAACATTTGTCTGATGGTTGCTCATTTCTCTAAATTTATGTTTCAAGCACTCAGGGTCCTCTCTTGATTCAGCAGGTACAACAATATGGTTGTTTCCCCCTCTTCTGCATATCCTTCTTGTACATACACAAATGGACACTCTCTTTCAATTGGCCTCTGACCCAGCTAAGTTAAGCAAAGTGAATGGCCTCGCATGTGCATCTTTGTCACAGAAAGCTGCTTGTATGAAAATATCGTATTTATGCTCAAATACTCTCCAATTCTCTTCTATATTATGATCAAACACAAGTGGCCTACTTCTGCAAAATGCCTTTGACATATCAACACACAGTAGTGAAGTTGCTTGGAATTATGTACGAGCAAACAATGTATGCCAGACTTTTATGTCAGATCTTTAATTATGCCCAATAGTACAACAGATTCTTTGAAATAACTGCACTTAGACAAATAAGTCCCTGTAGCACAAGAATGCTTTAAAATCACTGTACTTTATGAAATCACTCCTTATTAATGTAAGAAATACTTTAAAATTACTGTACTTTGTGAATATGCTGTACACCGCAGAAAAAGCTCAGATAAACTGTATACAACACAGAAACCTTTCCAAATGGATGTACCTTGCAAAATAACTCTGTACAGTGTAAGAAATACTTTGAAATGTCAGCACTCAGCGAATAAATGCACACAGCATAAGCAACTTTTCGAAATGGCTGTACTTTGACTGCACTTTGCAATATAACAGTACTTTGCACACAGCAAACTCTTTGAAATAATTTTACCATAATAAAGCACACACTCTGCAAACACTTTGCAAACTCTGAGATACTTCAAACAACTCTAGTTATGCTTTGAATGTCTTCGATCAATGCGAAATAGTAGTTTTTGCCCAAATACGGTCTTTTACTGAAAAAAGTCTCCTTGTTCTTTAAGCTTAGTTTGCCCTTTTATTGTACTTGTTATGCCTTTTTAATCTCTTATCATGCTCATACTTTTCTTGTGCCTGTTTTACTTTAAACATGCTCGTTATATAAAACAAAGGCAATTCTGAGCCCCATATAAATATTTCTGCCAGTTTTATCAAATATTATGGTTTCAAACATTTTGTTTAATTGCTAATGCATTTTGTGCCTTTTGTTTGATTAATAATACGTTTTGTGCTACTCGTTTGATTAATAATGTGTTTTGTGCCTTACAAATGCTCCATTTCATTTTATTTGCAAAATAAATCATTTGTCCAAGTTGTAGTTACCATGAGTTTGTTTCTGGTCCTTTTTTGTCTGTCTGAGCTCCATTTCACTCACCCAGCTCAATCTGCCTTCACCTTCAACTTTGCACATCATGGCTTGAAGAAGTTGCTCTCTTAATCCCATTTCTGACACCATGTTGCTCATCCAGTCAGGATAAAACAGACAAGCAGTTGTGGGTTCAGCTCAAGCAGCTTTATTACACACAAACTCATCAGGAAGGAGGCTTTGTAACTTAAACTTAAATAAACTTATAAACAGACTGACTACCACACTCATACATGTTAACACTCTGGCTGTTCTCTCAAAATGGCGCTGCCTGCACATGCTCACTATTTATATGCACATGCTTACATCTGGAATTATTTCTTAAAGGTACATACATACGCTCTGTTCTACACATGGTTTCCTGAACAGCAATTATATATGTGATTACACTCCTGCTCATCGTGCAAAAATGTAAACTGTGTGCAGGCTTTGCACTAAGCCTACACAAAGTTTATTGAATCCCCGGAAGAGATTCATCAGTGCAACTATTCAAATAAACAAAGTTCCATATTTGTTATCAAGCTAATGTAAATAACTTTAAAACAAAACATGGCAGGAGAGTGTGATGGGTACAAACACTTTTCATCATGCCACTATCTACAAAATGAATTCAAGCTTTTACATAAAAAAAAAAAAAAAAAAAAAAAAATTTCCACTTGCACATTATGACCAAGAGTCATAGAAATGCTGAACTGGGAGTGAGCCATCCTCCATGTTGATATCATTCTTGGGGGCAGGGAAGAATTGCAACTTCAGAAAAGTGAGCACAAAATGCTGTAGTCTCTCTGCTTACTACTGTGACTGTTTTGGAATTGTTCTCTCAGAGTAGAAGATCTTGGGCCAGCTTCTGTAATGGACTGTGCTTTGAGTATGACACTATGCCAAGCAGGTGCTCAGTGCTGGTGTCCAACATCCAGGGTTCCATCTCCCCCCATTCAGAGTATGCAAATTGGAATTGCCAGAGGCCTTCACATTTTTTCTAAGGGAAACAAAGTCATATAAAATAATGTTTAATATAAAATGTTCTATAGATAAGCTTCATAGTTGCAGCATTTCATTGAACTGAATGGGAAAGGGTGTTCTCAACTAAAATGCATAAATGGAATATGCAGTGATCTGTATCTTGTGTTGGGGACAGACATATGCTAAACACCTACGAACACTCTGCACACTAATCAGTTAAAATAAAACCTGTATAATGCTGCCACAGCCTTTGCAGCTCAGCAACACTGTAACAACTGGCATAGGAATAGATGAGCTGTCCTGTCAGCAGTACTTACCAAAATGGACCCATACTGCAGCTTTAGTCACAAAGAACAAATTCCAAATGAGTTACAAATGAGGAGTAGTACGCATAAAGGGGTATTAAGAAAAATACATTTAACTTTTTGGATGGTACTAATCATCCCTTTATAGCACTGCTAGTAGCAATGGTTGTAATGTATACAGCCATTCACTTTATGGGGCATTCTGTCTTTTGCACCAAAATAGTTTTGTGTGCATGCATGATTTTGTCTAATGTGAGTAGCACTACCAGGATATACCTTGTGCTATGCACCCTTACCATGCGTGCACAACCATCAAAACATGCTCTCGAGGTAACAGTATATCACAGAGCTTAGCAGAAAGTAACTTAACTGCAAGAGTACTCTATTGTCATTGGGAATTGATTTAATCTGTCATTACTTCCATAATACATAGGTCAACAGCTGAGTGTGCTTTCTGTGTCCACTGATTAAAAACACTTTTAAATACTGCAACAAACTTGTAGTGCAAGCTGTTGTATCTTTTGATCAACTATCTTGCTAAATGTCTCAACTCCTATACATAGCTTGAGCACAATGCTTGTGATGAAAAAATGGATGGTAGCAAAGACTTATATCATACCTACTTAAATCAAACATATGTGAAGATACAGCCTGGAGACCATGCTTCTGTCAACAAATAGGATGTTTAGGACAAGAGCTATGGCCTTTTGAGCTGCACTAGTTATTATCTTAAATAAAAAGATAAAAGCAAAGTTTGGCTTTAAGAGAGCATCATAAATGAACACTGCTGTCTTAGGATATAATCCTCACCAGCCACACACATACTGTCTCCAGCTGAAAAACGAATTAAATCATAGGCTCTTCAGAGATTCACTCACCTCGGTCTTAATCTGTTGACTTACAGTGCAATCATACCAACATTAACTGCATCTGGCTAAAAACTATTGCATACACATACACACATACAATAATTTCCAGGACAGACTAATAGTACACACACAATACACAATCTTTAACTGTATTTATGGTAGTTGACTGCCATCAATAATTCTAATTTGGCAGAACCAAGAAGCAATTACTGCATATTTTCATTTCTTTTTGATGAGGCATCTGTACTATTAAAATAAGGTCATTTTGGCTAAGCAGTATTTATTCTGAACACTGGATTGAACTATTTATAATTAATGAATATTGTGCTTTTAACTGTATACAAATTAAGAAACTATCCACAAGCTTTTCACATTAATTAAATATAATTCTTAAAGAAATTGGACAATACAGTTTAGAAAAAATATATAGACAGATATGTGATTGATGGGAGAGACATAAAAGGATCTGTTTTAAACAACTGTATGACATTAGACAGACACTAGCCAGAATTCAGAGACATTATCACTTACTACCACTATTTGGGCAACTCCATAGTGATCAATAGTCAATAATGATATTCTCTGATTCCAAGACATGGTAAAGCCACAATGTGCAATATTTTATTATCATTTCTTTGAATCAGAGAGTGTACTGTTAGACCTAAGCATGCTAAGTTCAAACACTCACACAGACAAGTAAACTGATACCTCAAACCTAACTCTCTGTGCAATCCTGCAATGTATGGTCCTACAGAGTGCATTCAATGTTTCTGAATCCCAGGGGCAGTCAAACTAACTAGCTAGTTTTAACACCTCTCTAACTTAAAATTCTTAGAATATATTTATTGAAAGTGCAGAACAGAAAAAAGCCAAGTAAATAGAAATTAACTTGTTTATATGAGGTAGTAGATAGTAACTCGAAATTAACACCATGACAAAAGGTAGCAAATATTCCTCAGGCACCAACCTCCAACTACCAAATGAACTGAAAATGACTGATGGAATGCATTTTCTAGGAAGAGACTTGTTCCACTTGGAAACATTTTTTTTTTTTTTTGGGACTCCGTGGACTTCACAGTACTGTCCTGACACCGTGTCCCTTATGCACATCAAATCTACCAGCATTCCTCCTATCCCTATGTACTATTCCAGTAATTGCTGGGGCTGGTCAAGAATCCTAACAATGTCCTGGGGACATGGCTATCTCTGCATCTATCCAGGGATTTTTCTATTTATATGTCTTACTCACTTTCACTTTTCCCACCACCCATACTTGTTAACTGTGTTTGAGGGCAACTGCCCTCAATGGATCATGGCTGTCCTTAGAGGATATCATTGATGTCTGCCCGCCCTTTTTCCCAGGATGGGCACACCCATTCCTCCCTGCTGCTCTATCAGTCATATGAGCCACAACTTGCACATTGGTTGGCTGGGCAGTAGTTAGGGCTTTATCCCTGTATACAACCAGAGCAGCTCTGCTCCACATAGAATCTTGAGGTTGTCTTTGAATGCATCAACACTGGGAGATTATGGAGTTATACCTTCAGTATAGACTTTTTTTAGCAAACCTCTCCCTCCATTAAGTCATGAGGTTCCAGCCTCCTTTTTTGTAAATCAAACAAATCAAATCTAAACATCAGAGATTCTGGAAAAGTCACAGGTAATGAGGTAATGCATTAAGTGACAAAAAGTAGTCAATTATATCAATATGAGTGTGTGTGTGTGTGTGTGTGTGTGTGTTTATGCATGTTTGCACATGAGTGTCTGTATAGATGTAGCTGCAATCAACACTTTTAAACTTTGCTGTCTTGCCATCTGAAGGGGGGATTAATTATAGTTTCTTGACATTTTACAACTTTACAGTAAAACAATACATGTGTGCAAATTTTTCATACTTCCAAGCTTTCCAGCATCCTTACCAAATATACTGGTTTTATATAGCTTTTCAACTGGTCCCCCCGCAAAAAAAAATAAACATTTCTCATTTCCAAAAAGCATATACCATCACATGTAATAGGGCCAGACAGCTTGTGATCCTCAAGCACTACTGTTATGTGTAAATCCCATAGTGCCAGACTGCTGCCTGCCATATTTGCTGTCATCTGCTAAGCACAGTGTCTTTAGTCTCATCATTCATGGTATCCTTGAAATAAATATATGCACTGATTTACAGTTGTAGCTTATTATGCCATTTGTTTAATTCTGTAGTGCACTGTATACATACTGACCCACGATTCTGTTTCTGAAGTGCACATGTGTCAGTACTGTGGAAAAGGTTCACATAATCAATATTATACTACAAACATAAGCCTGAAATGTTGCCATGGTCTACAGCATTTTTGCTCATAATAATCTATTATGCCTTTTCTATTTTAAAAATGTTCATATTTGCTATTTATTAATTTTATTTGTTTGATTATGAATTTACTTATTCATTTTCTAGAGTCCATACTATATTATTGTGCATCCTCATGCATGGTATAACTGATAACACCAGAGTTTACCTGTTCAGTATACACAGCTCCAGTCCTTACTGTCTGCATTGACTCCATTGTAGTTTATCAGATCCTTCCACTCTACATTTATTCTTTTCTCCACCTTTCATTTTGATTTGTGTGAAATTCCTCCTTGTGAAGGTAACTTTATATCCATTTCTTGTCCTGTCACCCTCTGCCTGCATTCCCACCTCCTGGTTTTAATGTACTTATAGCATTTTTTGACTTTTCAGTCCCCTTTCTCCCACCTTCTTCATTCTTGTTCTATTCCCCACATTCAAAATCCCCAAGTGGCATTCCCTTCTTTTTAAAAAATATCATTCCAGATATCTGATGACATTTTCCATACTTATGGGCTTATTCATAGAATAGTTGAGTATTCCTGCTCCTTCCTTCACACATCTCCAGCATGAAGTGATGTTCTTCCTTAACTCTTTTTCTAATATATTTACACGTGTCTATATCAGAAGATCGAATGCAAAAAATAGCGAACGCTCTTTTATCGGACTTAAAAACACGAAACCTTAAAATGTCAAAGGAACAGATCAGTGAATGTTTTCCAAGGGAAAACATTTGCTGATCCCCTCCCAAAAAAAAAACAATGTACATGCAAAATAAAGTGGGGGGCTTCACAGTCCACAACCCTCAATGTGGGGGGCTGTGCCCCTCACACCCCCCAACTTAAATATACCAACTCCGAGATCACACCACAGTGGAGAAAACAGCAAAATCCAGAGAACAGCCCATCAATTTTTTTTCCCTGGGAAAAAAATTGATGTTCCTTGCCTTCGATATTTTCAGGTTTTGCGTTTTAAAGTTTGATATAAGAGTGTTTGTTCATCTGATAGGAACCCTAAAACACCAATGTAACATTGATCATACACAGTATTACAGATAACACATTTAGCAGTACATTATGCTGTCTTTGGTGTATGCCACATTTTCAGTCATTACGTATTGACGTAGGTTTACACCTTCTGCATTTCCCCATGGCTGGTATGCATTCCCATCCTGTTTGCCAGCTCTCCATTGCCTGTATTGTGCAGTGTCACATCCATGTAATTGACCTGTCTTTTTTTTCAACCTTTGTCCATCTTGTGTTGTGATATTTGTTCAATCGGTACACCTGCTGTGATGTCCTTCTCCTCCTCTTTCCCTATCTTTACCTTTCCTTAACACACACAAAAACTTGCCTTGTCTGTTCACAGACACACACAAAAAAATTGCTGTCAAACATCCTGTTTGCTGAAAAGGCAAAGTATTATTAGTGTTAGAACAATAACATTGAAATATTTAGTAACACAATGTGGTACCACAGAGCATATATAGCAGTAGTTTAAGAAATATAGCTTTAGCAGTTTTGTTGAGGTTTTTGTTGGTATAGCAGTTGAGAAGACAGCCATAAAGGGGCTGTGTTGGCAGATTGGTTCATGTAGGTTCTTCATTTATATTTTTACATTAGTGAAACTCAACTTCAGAAGCCATTCATTACAATGATAGTGGGTGACTTGCTGTATGTATGAAAGTTTATGTATGGGGTTACTGTCTCTTCATAGGTTCATAGATTAGTAGTAGGCTAACTGCCCTTGTGCGCCATTTTAAGCCTAGCCAACTATCCCCTGTGAGATTCAAACCCTGTACTTTGCATTTGTTAGGCAAAAACCATAACCATTAGGCTACCCTCCCAACCCCAAGAATCAAGCTTTGCACCTTGCAGACTTGAAGCAAGCACCTTAACCACTGCACCACTGGGCCTTACCAATAAAGATTATGTGAAAAGATTATTGTATCTAAGGTGCTATAGCTATTTGTTTGTTTGTTTATTTATTTATCTATTTGATTTATTTATATATAATCTGCCCACTATTTTACCACTATCCTTAACTTTGTCTTTCACTATGCTCAGCATTAATCCCTTATTTCCTTACCTTCCCAATCACTTTCTGTCTAACTTACTTTTTCCTGTTCCTTAACTAAACTCCTACAAACCTTTCCTCAGTCAAGTAGTAAGTAACAAATGGTTTTATTGAACTAAAACTCTATTACTGTAAGGATATAATTACATCTAACATTACCTACATTATGAATGCAGCTTCCTTCTCTGAATCAATGTTAATATTTGTAACGTGTACAATGTTGTTAATGCCAGCAAATATTATAATTATCTCTGTAAGTGTTTTTTTTTTTGTGTTCTACCATGTAGTGGAGGTTTTCTCCAAAGGCCTCTGATGAAAAAAGGCTACTTCCAGCTCAGTCAGACTACTCCCAGTCAAAAAATGTAAAATAAATAAAATAAAATAAAAATAAATATTTATTAATGCATAAGTTAAATTGCTACCTTTTTTTTTTCTTTTTATTTACTTACTCACCTGCATGTTGATGTTTCAAGGCTGTTGATAATTTGCCTGTTTGGCAAAGAAGTGTGCCACAGCTTCCGAATACCTTTAAGCCATCCAAGATACCCTGTTTTGATTGGAAGTTAGGTTACCTAAGAGACAACATCCATGCCAACAATATTTCCTCAAACCTTGCCGTGCCATTCTAGCAGGGTATAGATATACTCTTACAATTGTTATTATCATTTATTTTTCTTTTCTATTATGCAATTCTTGAAAGAAAGTATATGGCACTTATATGGTCCCATACCTTTAAAAAAACTTTAGACGTTAACAGGATGATCTTCTGTCTTCAGGCCAAACAAATATTTTGCAGTGATCTGTAATGGGATTAGTGACTAGCTTAAAAAATAAATTAGATGCAGATTTTTTTACTGGTATAAACTGAAAAAGGTGCTTGAAAGACGTGATGAAAAAGAAAATTACTCTATTAAGTCAATTTGGAATTATAGCTAGCTTCTAAGAATTAAATGTCTTAGGGCTGGATTTATGAAAGCTTGCACGGAGTTGTAGAGTAGAGTAAGATGTCAGACAGCCAATATGTCTGCTGAGTGATCCAGCATCAGCCGGCAGGGGCGTGCATGAGAGCTTCTAAAGCTAGTCTTGCACAGAGTGTCATGGTATGCAATTACCTCATTTGCTGCTGAAAGCTATGCAAATGAGGTAAATTTGCAATCCAGGAAACACTAACCTGTCCGTGGAAGAGTAATGTTATCTGCAGACATGTACTCCATTGGAAACGGAGTACCGTTCTACAAATAGTAAAACAGAGCTATGACAGCTCCAAATAAAGGATGCATCCAGTTGAGGAAGCATGCCAATGGTCAAATATAAGGTCATTGGCATTTTTAAATGTTTAAAATGATTAAAATCTATTTTTTTTTCCGTGATCTCCAATGTTTAATCGTAGCGCAGTGCCGCACAAATGTGCAATGCTTAAAAAAACAAGAAAATAATTAAAAAATAGCCAAAAATAGGCATTTTCACTAAAAAGCTTATCCTGCCATGCAGGTAAATGGCAGGTTGAAGACAACATGGCCACTGAGTACTGGTTGCTAAGGGGGGGGGGGGCTCAGTGTGAGAGATGTAACCAAGCATTAGTAGGCAATCCTATGCAAATGAGGATAAGGATAGTGAATCCCAATTTTCCCCAGCATGTGATCCATGTCCCAAGAGTGTAAGTGTAGGAGTAGGTGAGTAGTAGAGTAGAAGATAGGTGACATCATGAGGGTGTGTGTCAGAAAGGCTGTATGCTTATTGGAGCACAGTGTCTTGTGTTTGCCCTGAGTTGCTCAGGATTGCAAGAGGTGTGTCTTCAGTTGTCCTTTTTAAAAACCAGAAACCAAAGGTGTACGCCGTGAATATATCTGAAATTTCTTGCAAATGTGCACACGTGTACGCGCATTTGCACCGCGCTGCCCCGAGCGGAAACAGAAAGAGAAAAGGAAGGAAAATAAGTAATAGGAAGTTAACCAAGGAGAACTAGCAGAGCTGCCAGGTGAAATATATCAGAATCAGCCAATTACACAGGCAGCAGACTAGCCCAGCCCAACCCAGCACTTTAAACTCTGCAAAAAGCAGTCTCCCCTGTTTTTTCCCAAGAACTCTGCAACACTGCAGTATATAAAGAGTGAAAACTTAAAAAGCTTACGTCAGACAAAATGTTAGGGGCTGCTCTTGCTATCATAAACCAACATGTGCAAGGTGGTGATGTTGTGAATGCTGCTGAGGATCCCACAGTGAGGAGAAGAGTGTACAAACCCAGGGTAACCTACCAGGGGCTACATGAGCTGGAGATAGTGGAGTGCTATAGGGTGGACAGAGACCTCCTGCAGCAAATTGCTGAGCTGTGCCAGCCACGCTTCACACACAGAACCAACAGAGGGGAACCCATCCCAGTGGATACCAAGGTATGTGTTGGCCTAAGAATACTAGCTATAGGTACCTTCCAGAGACCAACTGGTGATATGATGGGGATTTCACAGGCATCAGCATCCAGGGTACTGCACCAGTTCCTGGATGCCATGTCAGCACATGTCGGTGAGCACGTATATTTCCCCAATTCCCGTGAGGCATTGGTCAGCAATATGCATCTTTTCCACCAAGTAGCAGAATACCCTGAGGTAGTGGGTGCAATAGACTGCATTCACATACACATCAAAGCACCACCTGGTGAGCAGGGTAGGGTCTACATCAACCACAAGGGCTTCCCCATCATCAACTGCCAGGTCATGTGCGATGCCCAGGGAATAATAATGAATGTGTGTGCTGGCTGCCCTGGAAGCTATCACGATTCCCACATCTGGCATCTGACGCAGCTGTACCAGAGATTTGCCAATGGGTACATCCCTGACGGTCACCTAGTGGGGAATGCTAGATACACTCTGGAACCTTGGCTGATGACACCCATTAGAAATGCACACACACCCAAACAAGAACTCCATAATGAGGCACATTATTGAGCATGTGTTTGGGATGCTCAAGTCATGGTTCCGGTGTCTGGACACATCTGGTGGAGCCTTGCAGTACTCACCAATTCCATGTACCCAAATTATCATGGTATGTGCCATGCTACACAATATGATCCTGGGAAAACAGCTACAGCATGAACAGCATGGGGCAGGGCCAGACAGCCCCTCACCATTGCCAAGGCCTGCACAGGCACAATGTGACACGGAGGAGGAACAACCTGAGCCTGCCCCAGTTGGCAGAAGGAGGCATGCCCAGTATGCCCTGGCCTTGGCAAAGAGGCAATGCATAGCACATACGCTGACTCAATAGGAACCCTGGAAATGACACCTCTCTCTGACTCACACATACAGTGAAAGGGATGCCTAACTTGACACTACCTGTTTTCAAACATGTATAGGGAGTGTACTATATGCATCCGACATAGGCAGCCCTGCAGCACCACCTGAGGCATGAGTGCCCTATTTTAAGCAATATAAAGCACTGCTAAGCACATTTTACCAGTATTGAGCATATTTAAATTCAATTGCCTGCAGCTGCGCACCACACTAACCAACACAACATCGGGGAACGTTGAGCAATGTTGGGCAAAGTCGGGCAAAGTTGAGCAAAGTCGGGTAAACACGCTCACACCTGCTTTACTTTCCCTTAAGCAGTCTGGTCTGCCCAGCAAGAAAATAAAAAGCAGTGACAGGGCTCGAACTCAAAATACTGTGTACTATAGTCATAGTACTGAACCACTAAGCCATGACAGCATTTCACTGGCACAAACACAACTTAACTCACTCACACATACCAGTTGGGGGGGTCACATACCTAACAGTCACAGCCAGCAGGACAAATACAGACAAATGCAAACACAAACAAATGCTGTATCATGCTCTCTGAAGAGGCATATGAGTAACCTCCCCCCAGGCCTATGCAGACAGATAACAGCAGGCCAGGCAGTGTGATGTGGGTTGGGTAGGCTATGAAGTCATAAACTAATATGCATGTAATTGGAAGCTAAGTTCTGTAGTACAGTGGTATGCCTCAAGCCAGTACGACAGGCAAAAGTACAGACTGAAATGGAGTACCTGACATAGCAATGCAGGCCTAGCAAATGTGTATAAGCGTCAGGTGAACACTTCATCCTATGTACACCCACAGTAATAATCAGGTGTGCCCCCCCCCCCAGGTAGAAATGTACAAATAATAGCTGTCCCCACTATATGTAAAATGACTCATGGAAGCCCTGCAGGCACACTGTGCTTCCTGTGGATGTACAACACAAAGGTGAGCCCTGAAGTAAAAATCAACTTGATTTTCACACACATATAGTATATATGTTCATACTGGGCATGCTCACACGCAAACAAATTTAGCAAATTTCATACTGAAAGGTCATACTGGGCATGCTCACACACTTAGGCCATGTCTGAGTACAGCAGTGGGCCACACATTATCTGTCAGTTGCAGTTCTTACTCCAGACACTTGTCACTATTCACCAATCCTGCCTTCTGCACACACTGATATGAAAACAGACCCATATAATATATTGGACACCTGTCATAATCAACCTATGTACTCCAAGTACTTAAGTTGTTCAAAGAAAGTGAAAAACCAAAGATCATCAACAATTCTCCGATCAGTATCATCAAGAAACAATGAGCACTCCTAACATTATCCAAGCCATGGTCAAAGAGTCCATAGAGAACCATGAAGCTTTCTTTCGCTATGTCATAAATATCAATGTAAACTCATATATGTTCCGAGTCATTGCAAACTGTAAATGAATACATGTACATGACTGACATTGCCAACATCTTGTCAGACAGGTTCATACATATTTATCCACTTCTCACTGACAAAAGGACCCATTATCATACCTGGAGATCGTGAAAACCCAGAAATCACATATACAATGGTTAAACAGCTCTTTCCAAACCTAAAAACACGGCGTGTATGAGATAACTTGGTTTCTCTGGCTGTGTCATATGTGAACTCCAAAATAAACAGACCCTGCACTTGAACAGTTTGTTGAGACTCACTGTCTGTACAGGATATGAAACTGTTGAATGGGTTACAGCAACGTTTGGCACACTCCACGAGTGTTGGTGCACAACAGACCATCGGAACTATTGTGTTATAACCCTAATAAAGCCTGATGTGCAAGGCCATGGAGTCCATCATTATGGAACTCATGAACAGAGCTATTGAGAACCTACAAACACCCAACCCTACCCCTTTTTGGTTTGGTCAGGGGCAGATCATGGTTCCTAAACCTGCTAGACAGTTTTCAGGGCAGTCACCCAGGACATGCATCAAGGAAATGAGCTACACACGGCTACATAAACCTTGAAAAAATCCCTTTTCACACATCCCACACACGTCGCATCCAAAAAATCAACAACCTGTGCATAAACACATATGTCATCTGATGGATTGCCAACTGGGGCACAGATAGATCCCACAAGGTAAGAACTGTGGTCTCCTGTTCAAGCTGGTAACAACTGCTGTCCCCCATGGCTCAGTCCTGGGACCCCTCCTGTCTGGTGTATACTTTTCAGAAATACAGTCAAACACGAGGGCTATGTTTAGCAAGGTTTGTGGATGACTGCAAAAATGTTGTCATATCGATGTTTGGGACAACAGAGACATCCTTAAAAAGGGTCTCAGTCAGACAGATGTCGTGTCAAACTTATGGGCTCGAGCTACAGTCATACAAATACACATAGGTGCCAACACCCTAAATATGGAGGTAATAATAAGGGATCTATGGACACATGTGGATAGTCATTACTACTTTGAAAAACACATTCACAAACTAGTTAGAAAATCATGCTATATGTTCCCACAAACTGCCAAGGTCTTTGCATGTAGGTCAAAGGAGGTTCTCTCTACTCATCAGTTATCAGACCCATCATAGAGTACCACAACACGCTTGCGATGAATCTGACTAGGCACCTTCAGCAGCTGGAAAGACCACTGACGTACCTCAACAAGAGCATTACTGGCCTCAAAAAGATGCCCCATGCAATAAGACTGAATTTAACTCAATCTGCATTCTGTTGCATACTGTCTACTCAGGTGATCTCTGCCCAACAGACAGGTCCATGTCCAATGCAGAACGGTTGTACATGTGCTATCTGAAGTAACCCCAAGCTCACTGTACTACATGCTCTAGGGATATCATCATCACAAACGTTGCTGTAACCCATTCAACAGTTTCATATCCTGTACAGACAGTGAGTCTCAACAAACTGTTCAGGTGCAGGGTCTGTTTATTTTATATAGCCCACCTAATCATGAAGGGATTCACATCTAGATCAGGGGAGGTCATCGTACCTCTTTACTCATCCCTCATCAGGCCCATAATTGAGTACAATGCCCCTTTTGGGATGTACCTTACCAGACACCTGCAGCAACTGGAAAGACCCCAAAAGTACCTCACCAAGAGGATCAAAGGGCTCAAACAGATGCCATATGCTGCCCGGTTAAAGAAACTCCAGCTCTACTCAGTGGCATACCGCCTGCTCAGAGGCGATCTGTGCCTGATGTATAAAGCCATGTCCAACCTGGAATTAATGGACATGCTGCACCTCAGAAAATCCAAATCCCATCGAGCTGGCTTCGAGAGACTTGAAACTCAGCACTGAAATAAATAGGACATGCTGGAGGGACAGATTCATAACCCAGAGGCTCCCTTCACTCTGGAATAAAATCCCAGTCCAGGTTAGGCAGAGTCCCACATTGACTCTCTTCAAGAGGAATCTTGATGAGTGGATGGGAGATCATAGGTTTACCCCGGCTATCACTTCTGTGTCACTGTTAGACAGAGGCACAGTATACTAACCTCAAAAAAAGGCATAGCAAAATTAATTTAAAATGGGTGGCGAAAGCCAAACACACTCTGGCTAGGCTTATAAATGCCCTAGGGCAGATAGCCTAGTATGAACCTATGAACCTATGAACAATAAATAGAACATGTTGGAGGGATACATTAATAACTCACAGACTTCCCTTTCTTTGGAACAGGCTCCCTCCCAACCTACATTAAGCTGAGTCCCTCAGTGACACTCTTCCAGAGGAGCCTTGATGAGTGTTATGTGAAACTGAACTGTCACACCATGGATCACTTCATCAGATCTACTACACAGAGGCCTAGGGAACTAACTCCATGGGTGGTGATAGCTGCACACTCTGGCCATACTAATGTATGCCTTCAGGCAGATAGCCTATTACCTACCTATGTACCTATATATATATATATTGTCGCCTCACAGTAAGACGCTGTCCGGTTCGATTCTCAGCTAGAGTGTCTTTTGCGTGGTGACATGCGTGAATGGGCGTACCTTCGTTGAAGGTTGTGCATCAGGGCTGGTAACTCGGCATGTAAAAATCAACTACCACTCATTAGCGGACCGGAGTTCTGCTGTGGCAACCCCTAACCATGAAAAGTCGAAAGACTCAACATATATATATATATATATATATATATATATATATATATATATATACACATATACATATATGTGTAGGTGATGGATGGGCAGAGGTGTGTGTAAGAGGGTGACCATGACAGGGAGCCATCAAGGACTGCCCCACCCAGCACACATCCCAATGGCACAAAAGACATGAGATGCACATCTCACCCAGTGTACATAACAGCCACCAGTATCTGTAAGCATTACAGTGTATGTGGTCCATGTGCCTGCTGTACAACATGACGGTGCAATGAAGTACACATCTACTATCTGTAGACATGTACCTGTCACATAGTCTACTACATACCTATGAACCTATCTTCAATAAGGCATATGTTAGCCTAGGCAAGTTGTGCAGCATTCAACACCCCATTGCGTAGTCTCCAAAGCCCTCATTCTAATAGTTAGTACCCTAAGCCCCTTTCTAGTGGGGCTGCTGATGTGATGGCTGGCGTGAATTGTCTGTTTCCCATCCACTCATCAAGGTTCCAATTGAAGAGTGTCAGTGAGGGGCTCTGTCTGATGTACACTGGGACTCTGTTCCACAGTAAGGCAACTGTCTGGGATGGTACTCTATCCCACCAGCATATTGTATTCATTGTTGTGATGAGGTTCATATCCCTGGAGTGTGTAGGGTGACTCAATTTTGTTATTTGAAGATGGAGCATGCTCAGCAGTTATGTGCTGGACATGGCTCTGTATGTTAGGCAGAGTGTGCCTCTGAGTAGGTGGTACGCAACGAAGAACAAATTTAGTTTTACCAGTTGTGTTGCATAACACAACTGTTTGAGGCCAGCAATCCTCCTGGTGAGGTACCTCTGTGGTCTCTACAGCTGCTGGATATGCGTAGTCGAGGACATCCAAAATGGTGCATTGTACTCAATGATGGGTCTGATGACTTAAGAGTAGAGGGTCGCCACTACCTCTTCAGATCCTGTTGCAAACCCTTTGTTGATTAAGTGGGCCACATAGGATTTCCCAATCACTTTGGCAACATGGTTGTCAAAGGAAAGAGGACTATCTACTTGTGTCCCCACATCACTTATTACCTTACATCACTTATTACCTTGTCAGTTTTAAGGGGGTAACACCTATGTGGTAGTTTGTGTGTACTTTGTTTTCACCAAAGGGGATCACTATGAATTCCTCCACATTGAGCTTGAGGCCATGATTCTGACACCACACATCTGTCTCATAGAGTCCCTTCTGGAGAATATTTGCGTCATCCGGGGAATCTATTATGGAAAACACTTTACAGTTCCCAGCAAACTTAGTCAACCACAACCTTCCTGTGTGGGCATGTACATTTGAGAAGTCTATACCAAACAGGAAGAACCCCAGGACTGAACCCTGGGGGCCACCAGTTGTTACCGGTATAGAGTCTAACATGTAGCCAGCAACTCGTAATTTGTGGAATCTATCTGTCAGCCAGTTTGCAATCCATCTTGTGATGTATGGATTCATGCCCAGGTTGGTGAGTTCATCTATGATACCTGACTGCGGAATGGTGTCAAAGGCTGTAGTGAGGTATAGGTAGGCTGTGTTGAGCTCATTGCAATCATCTGTAGCCTGGGTAATGGTCTCATAGAAATCCACCCAGTTCAGGAGGTGTGATCTGCATATGATGCAGCCAAACTAGGTGTGCTCAACTGTGTGAAGGTTCCCAATGTCTTTATTGTTGACTTCCATTATGATTGGCTCCATTGCCTTGCAGAACACACTCGTCAGGCTCACAGAACATGAATGCCAAGGAGTTTTTGTGACCCCACCCCTGTGGAGTGTGAAGAACATTGCTGTGCAACATTCTATGGGTACATATCCTGTAGAGAGCATGTAGAGAGAGGTGTAAGTATCCTTGATGAATATGGATACATCCCCACCCTATGTGCTATGATCCAGGTCCTGATGCTGGAATGTATGGAATGAGAAGTATCCTGGTAGCGCTGGTGTGCTCTCTGGAGCCTTGAACTAGGTTTCTGTTACTGTACAGATATTAATATTCTCCATACTGAGATGTGCCTCGAGTGTGTGCATCTGGAGGCTGAGACGTCTGGCAATGAGTAGCATTTAGCTAACTTTGTGGTTATTTGTGTTGGTTATGAGGTTTGGTTTGTCCTAAGTGACCGGTGTTCCACACCTGAAGTCAATGCCTCATTGGATATCCACATTCTGGACCCATCCCCCATTAAGGAAACCATGTTAAAAATGTCTCCAAAGCCAACTTCATGCTTCTTAAGACAGAAGTGCTGAACTTCAGGACACCCATGCAGATGGACAATACTGTTACGACTATGGAGTCCTTCAAAATTGTACTTTATAAGCACTTACATGAGTGCATGCAGCGTGCTATCCCAAACAGAAGCAAGATGCTATCCTCCAAGAAAAGGAAGCCAATCTGGTGGTCCCCTGCCATAAACAAACTGCACAACAGAAGGAAGAAACTGTTGCAAAAGAGGGTAAAATCCCATGAGTGGAGGATCTCCCTGGTCAGCCTCAGGAAGAAGCTGTGATCCCTGATAAAATCCTCCAAAGCTAGTTACAAAAACAAAGTCGACACTGATTCTAAAGACAACCACAAAGCATTCTATAGCTATGTCAAGAATCTCAATGGCAACACTCAGATCTGCTCTGAGTTACAGCACAATGGCACTAAATATACAGACCCAACTGATATTGCCAACAGCCTGGCAGATAGGATCAGTGTTAACTTTACCCCCCTCTCACCCATGAAAGAGCACATCTCTATACCGGAAGAATGCAAAGTTGCTGTCATCATGGCTGCACAGGTAAAAAACACTCTCCAAAACTAGGAACACAGCATCCTTGGGATCAGATTACATCCCAGGCTGCGTTCTACATGAACTACAGAACAAACTGGCACCACATTTACATACCATGTTCAATCATAGCTTCACCTCAGGCTTTGTGCCTGCTGAATGGCACACAGCGACGGTTATCCCACTACACAAGGGGGGAGCCACCACGGACCCCGGTAAAAAGCACCCCATTAGCCTGATGAGCCTGGTCTGCAAGGCCATGGAACGTATCATCATGGAACTTATAAACAAATACAGTGGTAATCTCCAAACTCTAGACCTCAACCATTTTTGGTTTGTAAAAGGCAGATCATGTCTCCTAAACCTGATAGACTTCTTTGAAGCAGTCACCAAAGCCGTAGACAAGGGTAAGGTGGTTCACACAGCCTATCTAGATCTTGCCACGGCTTTCGACATCATCCACCACTCTGGAATTATGGATAAACCCACTAAACTAGGTATAAATCCCTATGTCACAAGATGGGTTGCCAACTGGCTCACTGACACAGCCCACACTGTGAAAGTAGCAGACTCCAAGTCCGACTTTGGACCAGTGACAAGTGGAGTACCAAAGGGTTTAGTCCTGGGTCCTGTCCTGTTTGGTATCTACTTCCCTGAAGTACAGGTTCTCATGCAGAATAAAAGAGGTCATTGTTCCCCTATACTCATCACTCATTAGATCCATTATAGAGTACAATGCCCCTTTTGCTATGTACCTCACAAGACATCTACAACAACTGGAAAGCCTGCAGAAATACCAAACAAAAGGGATTAGTGGCCTCAAATACATGCCATACACAGACCATCTCAAAACACTACAGCTTTACTCTGTTGCATATCGCCTACTCAGATGTGATGTCTGCCTAACATACAAAGCTATGTCAAACACAGAGCTGTTGGACATGCTCCACTTAAAGAAATCCCAATCCCTCCAAGTGTCGGTCCCAAAACCCAGACTGAAATAGAAAAGGAGGGGGTGCATCCATTTTCATAAAGGATACCCACACCTCCAGGTTAGTGGCACAGCACGAGGCCTTAGAGACCATGCAAGTGCAACTAACATTGGGCAAAGCTGCTTATAAGATCATAGCCTGCTACAGATCGCATACCTTGTCTCAGGACCCTCACTCAGTATTCATGAGAACACTGGGAAATATAAAGGTCCTACCAAACACCACAATATGAGGAGATTTCAACTACCCAAACATTGACTGGGAGAATTATTCAAGTACAAAGTCCTTTGCCCAATGCTTCCTAGAGTTTATAAACTCAAACGGCCTGGAACAGCTGGTCACCATGCCGACTAGAGGTGACAACATACTGGACCGGATCATCACCAACATTGGGGATCAGTGTTCTGCACCAGAGGTAAACCCCTCACTGGTAATATCAGATCATGAAGTAATCACGCTGGACATCCACATCCCGACCCCACTCCCCCCAGTCAACAAAACCACTGTGAAAAAATTTTCAGAAGCAAACTTCACATTTCTCAAGACCAAACTGGAAAGTTTCAAAGCCCCCTTGCTACAGGATAATGCTATCCAATCTGCAGAATCCTTTACAAGTGCATTCTGTGAGCATCTACAGGGATGCATGGATCAAGCCATCCCAATTAAAACCAAGACTCACTCCTCCAAAAAGAAGAAACTAATCTGGTGGTCCTTGCCCATAAATAAGCTATACAACAGAAGGAGGAAACTAACACATGATAGAGCAAAATTCCAAAAAGGAAAGGCATCACTGATCATTATTAGCAAGAAACTACAATCGCTCATAAAATAATCCAAGTCCAGTTTCAAACGAAAATTTGCCAAGGAATCTAAAGATAACCACAAAGCCTTCTTTACCTATATCAAACATTTAGGTGACAACTCTCAGATATGCTTTCAGCTACTGCAAAATGGCAAAAAATACACTGAACTAACTGACATTGCCAAAATCCTGGTGGACAAGTTCAATGCAAACTTCAACTCCCCTCAACCCCAAAAGGGCCCGTGTCCATCCCAGAAGAATGCAGAGCCCCAGACTTCATGGACATGCAGGTAAAAACAGCCCTCTCCAAAGCTAAGAACACAGCATCAATAGGACCGGATGGTGTCCCAGGCTGCATCTTACATGAGCTCCAAAAGGAACTAAACCCTCACCTACATTCATTGTTCAGACTCAACCTTACCACAGGCTATGTACCCAAAGAATGGCATACAGCAACATTCAACAGTAACAACAAAGGTGGTGCCACAACAGAACCTGGGAACTGTCGCCCTATAAGCCTGACAAGCCTGGTCTGCAAAGCTATGGAGCAAATTATCATGGAACTCAAACAGAGACATTGGGAACCTCCAGATACTGGACCCTACCCAATTTGGCTTTGATAAAGGCAGATCCTGCCACCTAAACCTAGTTGACTTCTTTGAAACAGTTACCAAGACCATAGATGAAGGGAAGGTAGTCCACACAACCTACCTGGACCTCACTAAGGCCTTTGACACCATTCCCCACTCTGGCATCATAAACAAGCTTACAGCTTGAACATTAACCTCTATGTCACGAGATGGGTGAACAACTGGCTCATGGATAGAACACACATGGTCAAAGTTGCGGGTGCCATGTCTGACTCTAAACCAGTCACAAGTGGCATCCCACAGGTCTCTGTCCTGGGACCTCTCCTGTTCAGTATATACTTCTCTGAGGTACAGGCAAGCACGGGAGGACTATGGCTGACCAAGTTCCCAGATGACTGTAAACTGGGGGCCATAATCGACTCTGTGGCTGACACAGACATCCTCAAGAAGGGTCTTACAGAGACAGATACCTGGTGTCAAAACCATGGCCTCAAGCTGAATGCCAAAAAATGCATAGTCATCCCATTTGGAAAAAACATAGTGCCCACGAATTACCACAAAAGTGGTAATCCACTAGGTATGGAAAATGTAATTAGGGACCTGGGGACCCAGGTAGATAGTAACCTCTCCTTTGATAATCACGTTAGCAAAGTGGTTAGATATTCCTTCTATGTAGCCCACCTAATCATGAAAGGGTTCACCTCTAGAACAAGAGAGGTAATTGTGCCCATCTACTCATCACTCATTAGGCCCATTATAGAGTACAATGCCCCATTTGGTATGTACCTTAATTGGCACATGCAACAGCTGGTAAGACCACAGAAGTACTTCACCAAGAGGATCATAGACCTCAAAGAGATGCCCTATGCAGCTCGACTAAAGAAACTCCAGCTCTACTTGGTTGCTTACTGCCTGCTCAGAGGTGATCTATGTCTGACGTATAAGGCCATGTCCAACCTGGAATTAATGGACATGCTCCACCTCAAGAAAAACAAATCTCTTAGAGCGACATGCTCCAGTGAATTAAACCTCAGCAATGCAATAAACAGGACGTGCTGGAGGGATAGATTCCTGTCCCAGAGACTTCCCTCACTCTGGAATAGAATCCCAGTTGATGTTAGGCAGAGCCCCTTGCAGACGCTCTTCAAGAGGAATCTTGATGAGTGGATGGGAAATTGTAAATTTATCCCTGGGATCACTTCAGTGGCCCTGCTAGACAGAGGCCCAGGAAACTAATTTAAAAGGGAGGTGAAAGCCAACACATTCTGGCTAGGCTTATAAATGCCCTTGGGCAGATAGCCTAGTACCTACCTATAAACCTATGAACCTACATGCTCTAGGGACCTAAACCTTGTCACCATAATAAACAGAACATACCAGAGGGATAGATTCCTGTCCCACAGACTTCACATACTCCAGAATAAACTACCTATCTATATCAAACAAAGCTCCTCATTAGCACTCTTCAAGGAAAATCTTGATTATTGGATGGGAAATAGGAAATTCACCCTGGGGATCACTTCTGTGTCTCTGCACGACAGTTGCACAGGAAAATAAATTTAATGGGTGGCAAAAGCCAGGGTACTATTTTGGCTGGCCTTGTATAGGCCCCAGGGCCGATAGACTAGTACCTGCCTATGAACCTATGAACCTTTGAGCCTTGCCTAAAAAAAGGTAATATGGGGACAGCACGAGCCTTGGCCAGTATTCAGAAGCATAAGGGCGACAGGTGCAAACCATCTGTAGTGAAGCAACAAGGCTTGTCTATCATGTCATCACAGGCAGACAGAGACTGGATCCCCTTTGAATGACACCAGAAGCTCAGCCAATTGTTGAAGTTTATCATCTTTCTGTTATATTGCAGTATCATGTAGGTGAAGGTAAGATGCTACTCGAGGTTTGACCCTGTGTGTGCCAGCATGTGGTGCATCAACCCATATATGATATGGTCATGGTCTATGCATACAATACATTCACAATACACCTAGTATGATAAGCCTGCTGAGGTTAGCAAATGTGAAAAAAACCTTTGTGCAAACTGTCAGCAAGTAATGTCTGTATTGCACCCTGTAACTCCATATTGCTTGCTGAAGTGTAAAGACGTACTTAGTTTGGATTAAGAACACCGCACTTGCCAACTGTGTGTGTGTTGCCCTGGGGAGGAGCAACCTTTTTGGAGACTACTCAAACACCTTAAAAGTGGTATACTCATCTTTGTCAAGTCCGATGATGTCACCATCCTACAAATATACCTGTGGAAAGGTGAAGTCCCAGTAATGTGTATAGTGTGTCTTGTAAAT
The DNA here is from genome assembly GCF_019279795.1 of Protopterus annectens. NCBI lineage: Eukaryota > Metazoa > Chordata > Ceratodontiformes > Protopteridae > Protopterus > Protopterus annectens. The sequence goes on from NC_056736.1 coordinate 14,742,050, forward strand.
GTGTACTGCTGTAATGTCATAATATAGTTATGAAGGGGTTTGAATCCTGCACTTGCCACCTGTGTGTGTGTGTGTCTCCTTGGGGAGAAGCAACCTTTTTGGAGACTACACAAACACCTTAGAAGTGATATACTCATCTTTGTCAAGTCCGATGATGTCACCATCCTTCAAATATACCTGTGGAAAGGTGAAATCCCAGTAATGTGTATAGTGCATTGTGTAAATGTGTACTGCTGTAGTATCATAATGTAGTTAGGAAAGAGTTTGAATCTTGCACTTACTGACTGTGTGTCTGTGCTACAGGTGTGTGACACCGTTGGCCAATGTGAAGTGGGTTTTGATTTTTCTAGTGTATGACATGTCACAATGGCAACTGTATGTGCATTACACATGTAAGGTAGCTGTGGGGCAAATCCATATACATACATGTGACCACAAGAATTTCATAGTTGGGTACTCTGCTTTTACCATGAATGAATGTGTTATCTTTGCCATAGTGTGCTGGCACTTTCCAGACCTTAGGTCACTTCTGCATGCTTGTCACAAGCTTAGTCACTGCAGTGGTCCCTGGGCTACGGCTTCTGTTTTACATCCACTCATCACGGTTTCTATTGAAGAGTGTGAGTGAGGGTTTATGCTTGAGGTATATTTGAAACCTGTTCCAAAGCAAGCAAAGTCTGGCAAAGATGACGAATCATTATAGGTGTGCAACAACCTCTGTGGATCTGCATGCAAACCCTTTATTGCTTATGTGTTCCACAGAAGGATTTCCAAAACCCTTTGGTAATGTGATTATCAAAAGAGAAATGACCTAACACATGGTTCTATGTATACATTAGTACCTGTTCCACATTTTGGTACTCTGGGGATACTTTGTTTTCAAAAAGTGGATAACTATGCTTTCTTAGGCTTATAGCTTTACAGCACGAGTTTGACACCAGGTATCTATCTGTATGATACCCTTTTGGAGGGTGTGTGTGTCATCTGGAGAATAAAGTATAGCCCACGGTATGCATTTTCATCAAACGTGGGCAGACATATCCCTACTGTGTTTGCTTGTACCTAAGAAAGCTATATGCCAAACAGGAGTGGTCCCAGGACTGAGTGCAGGTGAATACCACTTGTTACTGGCATAGAATAGTACATGGAGGCTGCAAATGTTACTGTGTGTCCTACATCTGTGTGTCAGTTGTCAAGCCATCATCTAACAATCGTTTATGGTCAGTCTGTTGAGGTTATATCTAATACCAGTATGTAGGATGGGTATGATTTGCTGGTGAGCTATAGCTTGGCTGTGTTGACCTCCCCTCCCTCACCTATAGCCTTGTTGACTGGCTTGAAGTCTACTAGGTGTAAGAGCCATGATCTGGTCTTTAGAGAACCTAAGTGGGTATGGTGCAGTGTTTGCAGGTTCATAATGTCTCTGTTAATGAGTTCCATAATGCTGTGCTCCATAGCCTTCCAGATAACATTGGTCTGGCTTATAGGGTGAGGGTTTCCAGGACCTGTTGTAGTTCTACCCTTAATCAATTTATGTTAACATTTGCACTGGGTGTGATGAGGGTGGACAGGTTTAATAATAAGTATATTACAGGGTCAGGATAGGTTTGAAGGTTAGTAGACCATGCCAGATAGGCAGGATTAAGTTGGTTTGTACATGTGCTGAGGAGGGATGCAGAGTATATTGTGAAATAGATGCTAAGGATGAAGCCATCAGATAACAGGAAAAGGGGAATGCCTAAGATGAGGTTTATGGCTGTGGTAAGAGAGGACATGCAGGTGGATGGTGTGACAGCACAAGATGCAGAGGGCAGGAAGACATGGAAACAGATGATGTACTGTGGTGACCCCTAATGGGAGCATCCGAAAGGAGAAGAAGATGTTGTAGCTCAACCCTTGTGGACTGTGAACACCACTACCATATGTCATCCCACATGTATGTAACCTGTATAGAGGCTCCATCTGGACAGAGCATTTAGGTGAGTGGTGCCTTCATATGTCAGCTTGTATATGACACAGCCAGGGACACTGTCCAATACCATTGCGACTGTCGTGTGCACCTTGTTAAAGAGATGTTTTGACTAGAGTGACTGTGAATCATCAGGTATTACATTCTACAGGTCTGGAAATGTGGCCCTTGTATAGCAACAGGGTGGTGAAATCCGCATTCAAACTGTCTGACAAGGAATTGGTAATGTCAGTCAGATAAGTGTACTTTGTGACCATTTACATTAACTGTGACCCAATCTGATATTTCCCCTGTAGATTATGAACAACAGTAAAGAAAGCTTTAGTGTTGTCTTTGGAATTGTTGCCATTTTGTATTTTGAAGCTTGCCTTGTATGTTTATTGAGGGATTGAATTTTCCCAGTGATACTGACCAAAGAGGTTATCCCTTCTTGGTATACAACTCTTTTTTGGTATAACATCACACCTTCTATTATATATTTAGTTTATGGCAGGGGTCCATGACACTAATGCACTTTTACTGTATAAGTGAGAATTTCTTGTGTTTGTGATAGCACAGTCCATGCAACCCTGTAGGTGAACAGTGTGCATTAATACAGGATTATGCAGCTGGGACAGTGTTAACCTTAGTAATGCAAACCAATGACAGATAGTAACAACAGCATCACCCACAGCACAGTGTCAACCTGTGTCATACACACACATGCGTACTCAAGTTCCAAAATGTGTGTAGTACAATGCATACTGGCCACCAATATAAACTATGGTGTGTTAACACTGGCCAATCCAGGGCATGTCACCCTGCCCATGTGTCCAATATGCATGTACATGCAGACAGTGCACCTCCACCATGTTCACAAATGTACACCTGCAAACCTGTGCTGCACACACCCCACACTAACTGTCCACTGTATAACACATGCTGACACAACTACACACATCAGCCAAATGGCACATGAGCAAACAAAACACAGTTGGAATAAACACTGGTGTAAACAATACAAAATTGCTAATTACAGCTTTAATGCATCATGCCTGCTCAGCTACACCTTCAAGGATATCATTACACTTTACTACTGACAACATGCTACACATTCAACCATTGCTATACTTTATCAAAGTCACCTTGTGCATCAGCACCATGTTAGCCTGTTCCTGCATCAATGTTACAGATGACAGGAGGTGGCACAGGTTTCATAATATGCACAGGGTGTGTTGTTGGCTTGCCAGAGGCCTACACTGAGCCATACAATCAACATGTGTGTGTGAGGGTCATGAGTACTGTTATGGGCCAATGTTGATGTAATGTGTGCAGGTATGTGTTTGCCGTAGGTTTCTGGTTTGTGTGTGTGTGTGTCTGCATGCACACAGTTCCACCATGCGGCTGCCATATACAGGGATTTGTGGGACAGCTACAGACTGGCAGGCTTTACAGATCACTGTCTCTGGCCATGGATATGGAACCTGTGCCTGGCAGTGGTGCTACAGACAGTATCAGGTACTAATCCAGACTGGGTACTATCCAAAGAGGTTGACATATGTCCACCGGATCCAGGTCCCTGCTGGGACTGGCCAGAACTATGTGCACGTGGTCTTCTAGGACGGTCTATGGACAGCCCCCCCCAACATTGCTGGGGCTGGTACTGGCACTACGGGAGCAGCTGTGACTTGCTGGACATCCACGGCGACCTCCAGCTGCTGATGTTGCTTGCATATGTCCACGTCAATGTCTCAACCATCCCGCACTGTCCTGACACATGGACATGACATTGTGTAGGACATTCAATGTCTCACCCCAACATCTATCAATGACCTCAGTGTAATTACGTATGGCACCTGCTAGGTCACGGATACTGTCATTTACAGAGGTGTTATGAGCCCTCTGTGCCCTTACTCCCCATCTGGTGTACCGCTCCATTTGTGCCTGTGCCTCATGACAGCCTGGAACATGCGTGTGTTTGAAAGAGTTGTGGCACGTCTGCCAGGGGCATGATGACCAGCAGTGCTCTGACAAGAACCCCTGGGCATCTGCCTATGTGGTACCATTTCAGACATCTGGCTATGGCTGCTGAGCCCTGATACATGTGCCATAGATACCACACTGTCCTGGCCAGTGCAAACCGTACACTGTCCCTCAGCTAAGGGCAATGGTGATGATGGATGTACAGGCAGTATGACTGTGTGCATGGATGGGGTGGAGACTTGTGTACTGTCAATTGCTGGCCCAACAACAGACCCTAAAAAACCTGCCTGTGACTCAACACACCTATCCTCATGATCACTGTCTGTATCAGTGACACCAGGTTCCCTGCTGTACTGAACCAGCCCCACCTCAGCACCTGTGAGAGGAAAACAGGAAACACACTTTAAGACCTGAATATGATGTCAGACCACAAGCAGACCACATGCACATGCACACATGCACACATGCACATGCACACATGTGCACATGCACACACACAAATACACTCCTCCCTAAAGCAGACACACACACACACACACACACACACAAAACACCAGCAAATTCAGAACATACACAATCACAGGTGATGGTGGGATACAGTATCACAAGCAAAACAGTCATATCACACGTCAGCATGCAGAACATGTGTTGCTCAACAGCATGCAGTGCAAGTGTAGACAGTCCTTGTTACTAACAGTATACATGGCTTTGATGCATGTGTTTTTTTTTAGGTGATTGGCCTTCCCCTGGAATGCAATGCATACATGGACACAACATTGCTGAGCAAGTATTCAAAACTCTGAAATGTACTGTGCACCATAACTCACAGGTCTACATACTTTGGCTGGATGTGTATCTGTGTGTCAGATAGGGATCCAATGCTGATTACAGCCTCTGTGTCTTTAGCAAATAATTGTGGACACAGTTTTAGCACATGCATGATGAGTATTCACACAACATAATCAGTGGTGCATGTATAATTGATGGAATACCATTCGTCCACATAACCAATGTACAGTAGTTATGGTGAGTGTATATCATATTGTGGACATGACAGTGTCATCCATGACATGGCATGCTAAACCACAACTGCATATTTAAACATCACACATACCCAATGTGTGGCATATGACCTAGCCACTCAGTAGCATCACAAGACATATATGTGTCAGTTGTGAAAATGGTGATTGGTATGCATATTGTTTAGAGGTGCATATGTTTGCACACACACAACATTGAGGTGTATAGCAATGAAACCTATGTGTAGTACTGTGGTTACAATAACTGTATGGGGTATAGTACCATAGGCCATCATCATGAAGCATCATGTGGTCACTCAAGGCAACAAATGTTTCCCAAACCAGCACTAATCATGCTGTACTGGAACTGTACTACCTTGGCTACATTCACCATTTCACAACCAGTTGTTACATGGGTTTGTAAGGAGGCCAATAAGGAACATTCCCTGACATGAATGTGTAGTGTGTTGCAGAGTGTTTAAATGCCCCATGATAGGCCTCTACCCTCAGGTATATTATGTGCAATGTGTGGATGAGATTTTGGATACTGGAGTGTGTCTTTACAGAGGGTTTGTGAATCCTTTATATGTAGCATGTTAAAATGCTCTGTGTATGACATAGTTGTATATGTTATGTGCATGTTGAGTATCAACTTTGCCTATCCAATGGTCACTACAGTGTAGCCACATTTGTTTGAGATGGTCTGGGTATTGCATGTGTTTGAGGCAGCTAATCATATTAGTGAGATGTGCGTGGTCTTACACCAAACATGCACAGCATGCATTACAGGTAGCTGTGTTACATGTGTACATGGCCTACACCTTAACTATGACATGCACTTTTTATTTACAATAATAAATGTAGAACACACTCACCAGCAACTGTCCGCTGCCTTGATGTCACCCCACAGGGACCTACATAGAGATGAGACAGTTTGTCAGTGGCCACAACTGTGGCATTGCTACTGTGTGTTTGCAATCTTACAGTAGAACAACAGTTTACATTCACAGGCCTACAGATTATGTTCCAAATGATCAGTATTGCACAACAACAGGCTCCACATCTTCTAACTACACACTCTACATCTCACATATGCATGATCTACCAATACAGATAACAGTAGTCTACAGATATGCCATGTTACCTGCGTACACCATGTGTGCTTGCTGGGTGGCTCCAACATCCATCACGGTGTATGTCTGCTGCTGTTGTTGTTGGGCAGGTGCCACGAGGCTCAGGAGCAGCTCCTCCACTCTGGTGAGGGGGGATGGATATTAACACCACCTCCTGTTGCAAGCTGTTGTCTCCGTACATCAGAAGCATGTTGACGGACATGTCTGAGTATATCACTGCAGTGGTGGCATTCCTGCTCATATGTCCGGTTATGCAGGTCTACCTCATTTACCCTCCGGACAACATCTTGCCACATTGCAGTACGCTCCTGCTGGTTCTGGCTGGTTCATGAGAACATTAGACTGTAGTGCTGAATCATACAGCTAGTAATGATCTCATCTTCAGCACTAATATAGCTGGGATTTCTGTGATGTGCCATGATCCCTGGAAGACATAAAGACAAAATATGTCTGAGCAAGTCATATGGCACATTTAACATTATACAGTTCAGATATCAATGAACTGCCATATATAGCAACCTATTAGCTAACTGAGAGTGAAACACATCACTGCTCACCCCACAACTGCTTGAAAGTGCCTGGCTCACTCTATCTCATGAACCATGTTCTGCACAGCAACAAAATAAAATCACTATATAAGACTATACAAGAGTACCTGGCACACTGTATGCAACACAATGCACCACCTAGCCACAGCAGATATACATCAAGCTGATGTGTAAAAAAATATGTCATCCATCACAATGAGTGTAAGGTTCCATAAATGTATTACTATTATACCACATAATTTGTTAATGGCAAACCCGTGGCCAAAATATGTGCACAATTGGGAATACAGGTCGCATACTGCTGTAGTCCACTATAAATGTTGCTAGATATGCAGTTATATGTTTTACCACACATATGACAGAGGACATGTTACAGACATACCCACACACACATCAGACATAATTACAGGACACAAAGGTATGGCAACCCAGATAAGCTTTACATGTGTACTATACAGTACTGTGTGTCAGTACTTACAAAACCTTAATCTTGAGGAATGTAATCTGTGATGAATACAGGGACCACACAAAACAGTGGATGCAAGCAATGTGGACATACACCATACTTTGCTGTACAGGCCCAGAGCTTCAAGTAGTACTACAGTACACACAGGATTGGGATTCAACATCAATGCAAATCAATAATCATTGATGTAGTGCTTTAGCCTCCAATGATACACCTCAGTTAAAACCAAGGGACTTAATCACACTGTATGCCATAGTACTTTTTCTGTCTAGCAACAGCATACACAGCTTTTGCTGGGATCAAAGCAAGGACCCATAATACCACGACATAAACAGTTTCCCACTAAGCTATCCCACAAATACATATCTTTGACGTATTCACAAACACATTGATCATCACAGTCAGTCAACAGTACAGAGAACCTATTGCAACAAGTAGGTATAGGTGTGTATGAGTATATATGACACTCACTCACTAATATATATATATATATATATATATATATATATATATATATATGTAAGCACATATACATTTCACCTTTCATAGTGGGAATATCAATTATACAAAGGATGTGAGGTGTATAGTAATGTAATAATATTGCACAGTCTTGTGATAAATGCATTGAAAGTGTTCACAGCCCAGGTAGCTTTAGCAGGCCTCACTGGCTTCAACATTGCAAACTGAACAAACCACCCACACTGTTTAACCACCACATGTTATATACCAGTAGTGTATGCGGTCTTGTTTGTCACACACTAAAACCTACATACAAATATGTGCATACTAACCTTCACCAACATATATATATCTCCACCCTTCAGAACAGTTGCAATATGTCCCCTGCTCTATGCACATATACAGATGTGAATATATATGACACATATATATTTCTCCGTATGTGTGTGGCATACACCCACAAGGTCCACACTGTTGTAAGTCCCTGGACCTCTCAGCTGAACTGGTGGGCCTTGCTGCAACACAAACAGGTGTCACATGTGAACACACACTAACATTAGTGGGGGTATATATAGCTACAAATGCTAGATAAGCATACTAGACTGCTACAGCAGTTGCCACTGCTAAGCTACAATTTAATATGACTATCATGCATGTGTTGCTCTGTCACACCCATGTTTATATAATGGCAGCACTAATCCCCCCAACAGCCATTGGCCACACTACTGTACAGAACACAGATAACATGGATCAGATCTTTGACATTTAATGACGAGCTACACATTTCACAGGAATGTCCCACTGCCCACAGGTACAGACTTTATTGTCCATAGCAGTAGTTAAGCAGGACACCTGTGCACAGATAAGTACTGCTGCCACATATGAATGGTTCATATTATGTAGACTACTCTTCAAAAACATCTACTACATGCCAGTAAATACATATGTGTCACATACCTTTACTTTGTATGATTTGGGTGTCTCTGTCTCTCTCTCTCTCTCTGTCTCTCTCTCTCTCTGTCTCTGTCTCTCTCTCTCTCTATCAGTCTCTGCAATAGAGTGATTGAGATTGTTGGCAGTGATTGCAGCCTGCTTTTGTAGATATTTGCACATGAACAAGTGATGGCCTCTACACCAATTAGTGGCCACCATTTGCTAATTGCATGCAGCCTGCTGTGTAGAAATTGCAGTAATTGCTGTCATAGCAACTCAGGACTATACATTGCTAACTCAGGTAGGCGTGGCCCTTTCAGCTTTCCAAGATGGAGATCATCCTTGTTTGCTGTGGACATCATTGTTTAAGACAGAAGGTTGGTATAGTTCTTATATCAGAAGCCAGGGTTGTAGCCAGTTATTTACATTTTGTACTCGGACCTAAATGTTGCTGCTTCCAGTACCCACTTGTCAGTGTAGAAATTTACTCACCCCTCAAAATGCTAACCCAAGATACATGGGAGGATGTACTTTATTTTCAAATTTTACAATTAACTGCCATTCAAAGCTAGTTATTGAGATGCATTCCTTTTGCACAAGAATTGTTTGTGAACTGCTATACTGTGAATATTCATTTACTCAGTTCTAAACAGTTTGTGCTTTTTTAGTGTTGACATTAGCACAAACTGCTCAAGAAAACTGGACACATTTCAGTACTGTGAGTATGCTTACCTACATCCTTGGTAGACCTTGCACACACAGGTATATTCTACATTTGGGTAGGGGTACAGAGAGCATACGTATTATTGTGTGAATGTTATCTTGCTGGACTTACAGGGTTGCTGTGTACATGTTAGTTTATCAAGGCAAGTAGTCTGTCTGCATAACTCCCAACTGTGGACCTATCTACATGGTAGACAGAGATTAGCCTGTTATTCTGTCTGTGCACCACACAGGTCTTTTCAGCACTAGAGCAATGGCATTGTTACAGTTGGTTGCTACCAGTACATGGCTACATCCTTTTGTATTTCAGTGTTGTATTCCTACATAAAGGTATGCTTCTGGAACTCCTTCCAAAGCTATTTGCACAGTGTGTAACAGCAGAAAGGCTGATATGCCTCTGTATTTCTACCTCTGCCAGACCTCTCAAACACTCAGGTACATATTTGAACAGACTCAGGGAAAAGTAGAGAAAAAGTCAGGGACACCTTTAAAATATTAGTGCCATTAAGTTGAGACTTTGAGAGAACCAGAACATATGGATTAATACACCTTTTCTGAAGTAAAAGAAGTGTAACTCTTAATTATTGTCATTACTCATTACATGTAATTCACCACCTTTCTGGCCAAAGTCAGTAGTTTTCGGTGGGATTCAGAGGGTCAGAGCTAAATTTTGCTTCAAAATCTGAGACATCCCTGAAAATTAGGGACAGTTGGGAGGTATGGCCTCTGCCCTAAACAGATATGCCAGTGTTTGTCCTGCTATGATACTGTGTGGGGGTTGTAAAGTGATGGAGTAACATTATTTCCTGCTAGAATGGCTGCTTTTCTTATCACAGTCATGCAATGTAATCCCACAACAAAACAGTCGGTAATGATCCACAGAACAAGTTGTGTGGTATGGCATTCCTATTTTTCCTTTACATTCGCTCATTCTGATGCATGATATATTTATTTCAGCACCAACTTGATGCATATCTATCGTGGCTTAGTGGTACTTCATGCAATGTAGTGTGTACAAGGTCTGGGGTTCGAGACTGACAGAGGTTTTTTGTTTTTCTGTTGAGCAGAGCAAGGGCCATCACATACAGAGTGACTAAGGCACTTTTAAGCAGTTGTAAGCGGGTTTGCGCGGTTTTGCATGATGCTTAGCAATGCTTAGCTAAGGGCAAGCAAGCGCACACTCGCGCAAACCCGCTAACTACTGCATAATAGTGCTTACTCCCGCTAACCCCCCCCCCGCTCATTTCTTTGAAAGAAAAGAAAAATGGGGAGATAGGTTAGTGGTGAAAAAGGGGCATAAAGAGGGAAAGACAGTAGGGAAAATAGCTTGGGATGTGCAGGATGGGTGTAGGGAAGGTCCATAGCTGCCCATTTCTTTAACAGCAACAGCTGTGCATATGGAATAAATTTGGATGTAAATATGAAACCTTCAACCCCTGAGAGAGGGGTGAGGACAACAAAGTATGTTGTAATGCCAATTAAATTACATTTGTTTGTCCAGGGGACATGTGTGCAAAATGGGCAGCTATGTATGGGGCATCATTTTTTTTGGGAGCAGATTGCCTTTTTTTTTTCAGGTGAGAGTGGAATGTGGGGTAGGGGAAGTAGGTATATTTGGTGAGGTAGGTTGGGGAGGTAAAAAGACAAGACAAACAAGATGCATACAGGGGCAGAATATGACACATGTGGTGGGTGAACACCATTGATGGGGGGGTGTTTTGAAATCGCAAGCCCATGAGCCCACAGATGGCAACAGTGGAACTGAGATCCCCACCCATGGGCAGTCACCACTGCACCTTCACAGCCCAGAGTGTGGCTGTGCTGGGGGCTGTGTAGGAGGGGTAGGCTGACCCGGGAGTTGCGCCACTCATGCCTCAAGCTGGCATAGACGTTCTGCAACAGAACGCTCGATCTCTCTACACACCACAGCCCGGACCGTTCGAAGGGTGATAGATGGCCCTCCTCCGCCCACGCTTGCATGGGGGGGTTGAGCCCCATCCCCTGCGGTGCTTCCACCCGAAGGTGGCACAGGGCCAGAGGAGGAGGTCCCCGGCTGGGCACCGGACCTGCTGGTGCCAGGTGCCATGGCCAGCTGAGTTAGGACAGGTGGGTCCGCTGGGACCGGCTTTCCCATACAAACTATGTTTTGGAGAATTTAATACAGATATGGGTTAGTAACAGTCAACAGCATTCCCAGTTAGTTATAACAGCATGCAGAAGTATTCCCATTAACCCAACACACCAGAGTTTCAACAGTTGAAAAGCAAGCATAACACATGCATATGTAGAACAATAGTGGACATTACAACAGTATGCAGGTTTAATTGATGGCAACAGGCCACCAATATTGTGGTATTTGAAAAGGGCACATGCATAGAAATGAATGCAAATATTTATAAACCAATAGGACATATGTCCCAACAAATATTTTGAGTTTAGACATATCCATTGAGGTGTGGAATTGCATTTTCTATGCACATAGAGTAGGGTGGAAAAGATAGCTCAATTAACAACTTATATATTCTTCTAGTTTACACTACATTCCTATTAACTGCAGTTATAAGTCCCTTACATGTATTATTACACTACCCAATGCCCTTATATTGTGCAATTGGATTTTGCTAGATCATTATATACATGAGCTGTATCTGACATACAAACTGTCCAGGATGCAAATGCTACTGCTAGATATTTTGAGAGTTGCTCACACACACTACTGCTGAGATGGTACACTGACAGCTCTACGTTCATATAATTATCTAGATATAACTGGTAATTTCATCTGAACATATGTTAATAGCTCCCTACATTTCTGGCAGCACACTGACATTTCTGGGGAACACAATACCAAGCTACTCATGTTCCAGATTAACCTGTACATGATGGGCATGAACCAACAGTTAAGGGCTGTGAATATGCATAAAAGCTACTGGCACTCCCTTCACCCACTTTATATGGGCCTACCCAAGTGTGGGTTAACTAACACTGCTTAATACAACAGTACTATTTCTAAAATGCAATAGTACAACAACATATCAAAGAAAATCACACAGATGCACTCCCGGAATTATACCTTTATTAAAGAATTATTACACTTTTATTTATTGGGTTAAAACACCTTTTTGAAGTCTCTCTCATTTATTTTATATAACAGTACATGCAGAATAATTACAAACTTGCCTGGTGATACAGCCTTTGCAGCATATCTTCATGGGCTTGCTGATTCATAGCCCAGACACCTGCAACTGTGAAGTAAATGCAGTGATAATGAGACATACCTATCCATAATATAGACAAGAATAGCAATTCTTAAATACTTAATACAATGGCTACTTACTCAGTAGTGGGGCATTTTCCATCCCACGGGCCGCCTGGATCCACTGGTCCAGTTGATTCTCCTTACGTCGCTTCAGGTCAGAGTGATGGTGCCTGACGCTCACCAGTCCGAGGAATGCCAGTGGCACTAGTGAGATCATGAGCTAGACAGTTCCAGGCCTCCGTTTTGTCTTGGGTGCCCTGGTACTGGCCCCGAAGGAGTCTTTCCTCATGATTGTGGACAAGGAGCCAAACCATTACTTTCATCTCCTCAATGCCCCAATGTTGAGCTCGAAATAGAGTGCCTTCTCCAACACCGGCTATGCTGACTACAGAAGGGAGCTACAACCAGTTATGGCAAGTATTCTCGCCTGTGGAGCTTAAATATGCCTCATTTCCCACACTTATTTGTGATTGGCCAGTTTTAAAAAAAACTCAGCTGTAGGCACACCTGCTTAGCTGATGTTAGCAATGTTTAATATTTTTTGATAGTTATGTGTCTGTTGAAAGTGCATGATTATAAAATGCTGTCATGGCTTAGTGGCTATGTACTGCGACTATAGTGCACAGTATTCCGAGTCCGAGCCCTGTCACTGTTTTTTATTTTCCTACTGGCCAGACCTAAATGGTTAAGGTACAGTAAATGAGGTGTGGCCGTGTTTAGCCAGCTTTGCTCAGCATTGCTCGATGTTGCCTGACATTGCTCAACGTTGTTCTGGTTAGCGCAGTGCACAGCTACGCGCAAACATGTTCTGTTTGCGCTAGTTTGTGCGATGCGCAGCTCTGCGCAAATACATTGCACTAGTTAATGCAGTGCTCATCTACGAGCAATTAAATATAAATATGCTCAATAGTGGTAAAATATGCTTAGCAGTGTTTACATTGCGTAAAGCAAGTTACTCATGCATCAGTATGCATAACCTTTTCACCTTCCTATATATATATATATATATATATATATATATATATATATATATATATATATATATATATATATATAATTCATTCACTACTACATATAACATTTCAATGCTTTTTACAAAACTTTAAATAATACATGTCAGGAAATATTTTTGTATACAGATTTCCAACAGAAAATGAAAAGTGTAGTGGTGGGACTCGAACCGGGAATGCCTCCTCTTTGTGCGAAGGCTCTAACCACTACGCTATCGCTATTTTGTGTAATTTGCATATATTTTTCTTATTATCCTCTTCGGTGTCTAAACTGCTAACTATAGCTAAGCAATGGGCAAACACGCGTAAATACGGGCAGCTATATCGGAAAAAAAAAACATTTCTTTTACTTTTTATATTTGTACGGTCTTTATTATATGGGGGAGTGTAGTGTTAGAATGTACACATGTGAGTGGACTCGCTCATGTAACTAGACATTTCCCGAGTTTCAAACTTGCATGGGCGTGGATTTTTGGACTGATCGGCAGTCTGACATGCCCCCTACACTCGTCCATGCTCCGTGTTAGTTTTAGAGTTGAGGCAGCGCGCCCTTATTAATATGCATGGTGCGCTGCCGTCATACTCTTAGACTGGCTTTTCCGTGTAAGACTAATTTAGTCTTACATGGAAGATTATTGAATCCTGGGGTTAGTTTTACAAATGCATTCAAATAAAGTATATGGTAGTCATTTGTAAGGAACTCCCTTAGTTGTCATATTACACAATTACTTGTATCTTGTTTTATGTTTTCTGATAACCAGACTGAATAACGGCACTATACCATGGAAAATTAATTTGACATGTAAAAGTCCTGAATTTCTTAATTTATAAAATGAAAAGTTTTGTGTATGAAGTTCTGAAGATAGATCTGAATCCATGAAATCTATTCATGTTTATAATCAGACCTGTCATACTTTAACAATCTGATAACATTTTTTTTAGAATACTACTCCAATTTATAAAATTGATAACACTTGAAAAACATAGTCAGTTCTGGATCTGTCACATTATAACAATAATTAGTTTTAGGGAGAGTCAAAACTTCCTAGGGACTATTTTTGAGCTTCCTTCTCTGAAACAATTTTAGCTACATTCTTTTGACTTCCTGGTAATTTCCTTTTGTTGGAGGAATTAGCATATTTTTACAAGGAAGAAAAAGCACAGTGAGGATAGACTTTTAAGCTGAACAAATGTATTGTCCCTGCAAAAAAATAAATAAATAAATGTATTCCTACTGTAAGGCATTTGCATAGCTTCAAGGAATCATTGGGCTGCATAAATTAGCATAGCCACTCCTGGCTACTCATAGAAATGAACATAGCCCAAAATTTTGTTCACTCTTTATGGTAGAGGTCAATGCCAGAGAGGTTAGTGGGCAGAAAATGTGTGTGTGTGTGTTGGGTGGGGGGGTGTCATATTTCCAAACACTTCTAGACTAATGGGGAAATCCTGCAACATTTGGTTGGCAGGACCACTAGCCACTTGGGATGACTATACAGTTAAGGGCTGGTGGTGTATTATCCACCAGAAATCACTCTGCATTTGTATGTCAGTGGAACAATAGCCACTAGGAATCACTGCACATATGTGGGTCAGGGGAACACTAGCCACTAGGGTTGATTGTACAGATGAGGGGTAGGGGGAACACTTCACACCAGGGATAACTTCTTTTGCTGTAATGTCAATTAAACACAAGGGGGATAGGGGAGCACTATACACTAGTGCTATTTTATACTGCATGCATTAAAGGCACTTGAAAAATTGATACAGAGAATGACTATACTACAGGGATAGTATACACAGAATGCCTTAATGGCACTAAAAGGGATTCCAACCCTACACCCTCCCATTGATGATATTAGTCCTGTATGCCATCAGTAGATACCAGGAGTACAACTAAAAAGTTTAAAAGTTATGCAACTATAAGAAAGAATTATTTGAAATATTGGACCTTTACTACAGTATACCTTAACATTAACCTGCTGTGCTACTAACAATTTATTATAGCAATTTATTTTATTTTTTTTAGTGTACATTGAGGATCACCAGCATTATTCAGTGCATGCTGCACAAATGACAGGTTCCCTGTCATCCAAAATTTGTGTATATTCTAACAAAATTATCTTATGCAGTAATACTAATCAGTAAATATATGCCAGACGCTCCAGTCCTGCTGCTATGGGTATCTGAATTTATAAAGTGGTCTTGGCAGTTAAGATGTGGTGTTCAGCAGTGCCTGGCCACTCTTGTTGTTTAAAGTGAGAAATGATACCTGTATACCTCAGCTTAAAAAAATAAATAAAGAGTCAAATTTCACACAGATCCTAATGGGTTCGGGATACCTGGACTAGTCCAGTGGATCTTTTTCTATGACAATCTGACATGTTTGAAACATAGAAGACAAATGTATGTATGCAGATAAAGAAGTACCATTAAATATGAGGTTACAGTAACCAGTCCATCCAGGTACATTTTTATTTAATTTACATTTTGTTGACTAGGTTAGTCCCACTAGGCCAATGGCCTCTTTTCAGGGGAGATCTGACGTGGTAGTTATACTACTAGGGGAAATTTGGCCAGGTCACTAGGGGACATCCCCTGGCCTTTTTGATAGATGTCAAAGGGATCATTTATATCAACCAAGATATTACCAACTCAGGCAACTGGGGTCTTGTTTTATGTCTCAACCGAAGGACGGTGCACTTTAGAGTGCAGCACAATCCCCCTTATGCTTCACTGCAGTGTTAGTATTGGAAAAATTAATCCAATTACCTGGTGTGTTAACTGAACCCACAGCCTTCTGGTTTTCCAGCACCAAAGGCAGGTGTGATAGCTGTTGAGGTACTGAGACTGACATGAATGATTATGCTCCCACGTTTTGCTATGAAGAATTGCACTGTGGTTCTGCTGGTCTTGGGATTTGTGTTTTTGATATCACCACTAGGCCATGCCTTCAAAATCTTTGCTGCAACTTGGCATACTCTACCATATTATTAAGAACTGTCTTTTGTTGAGATACCCCTCAATGACAACAAATCCAATAGTCTTGACATTACCTCTGTCAATCATGGCAGGAAGGCTTGGAGTTTGTCTTAGTTCCTGATATTCTTTCTTGGCAGGAGTGGAGCAAAAACATATTTGTGTAGGAAAAATGTAAATCAACTATCCCTGATTTTGGATGTCTGTATTTTTAATGCAACATGTTATTTTTACCTATAATTTATTAAGTTTAGTGATCAAACGGTTAGGGTTATACTCAGACAATACAGGTATTAAAGTTGTACAATTCCAATTGTTCAGAAAATACATTTTAAAACATATCTAAAGTCAGTATTTTTTTTTTATGGATAATACTGCAGTTTAAACAGAGAACCCTTATGTAGGGTCCCTTGTCCCCCTGATTACTGAGGAGGGAGGTGGAAAAGTATACCAAACTGGAGATATAGAGATGGAGGGAGGTTGAAAAGTGTACCAAACTGGAGATATAGAGATGGCTAAGATGTAAATTAAGTGAAAGTCCAGTGATGTGCTGTCAGAATGAAACAAGGATTCTGGGCCCAATTGGGGGTGGGGGGGGGGGTGACAACTATTGTGTGCTGCCATCTGCTGGTGGAGGTTATAGTTAGTCACCTTGTCATGGAGATCCGTTACGCTGCTGCATTAAAAATTGCGGTCTTCTCCCCTCCCTCAAAAATTCAATCTTATAACCAAGGTGCGTGAGATATAAAATAAAGGACTGCATGACAGACAAGCAGTTTAAAAGATAGCACTCCTTTATTTTCAGATTACTCATTTAATTCAAACCTGAGTTGCAAGGGAACAGAGGCCTTCTCTGGCAGTCAGTGGGTGTATGGTACAGAAACTAATCCTGGACAGATAGACAGCTCATTGGGACCAAATTACTTTTTTGTTTTTCAACAATTTGGAAGAATGACAGTTTACTAATGGCACACCTTTGCGAGGTGGGAAGAAAACTGAGTACTCGAAGTCTACACAGGTACAGCAAAACATGTGTCATCTCCACAAATAAGGCAACTCAACAAAGAACAACATCAGAAGACAACACACACCTTATCAAACACCTGTAGCTGCAGCCTAAACTAAACAAGATAAAGTCAGTCAACAAGACCAATAGGGAAGTACAAAAAAAAGTAATAGCAATTTGACAGAAAAGTTTTAGCACATAAAGTCGGAGTACATAATTAATGGAAACGCCAGATTCTTTAGATGTCAAGTCAACTGTGGGGACTATTTACAGCTACAGATTTGTAATGAAGGACCGAGGTTGCCCCATGAATGGGGGCAGATGCAGGAGCAAAGCTTCCCAATTTCAAAACAAATCATGATAATCCTCTGCAACTATCACAGAGCACAGAACTTCCAAGCAGGTGCTCACAACTCAGAAACCCTTTTGATAACCGAGACTTCTCTTTCAGCTGTACTGTCTTCTAATGTGAATTTGATCAGTCCTGAAGATGTGCTTCCAGTGTTTCAGTTTTCATTTCTAGACCAAACCTGCTTCTTTAAAACTATAGGTGCCATAATGATACCCCCACCCCCCAGTCACTTACCTACATTCACTCAGTTTCAATGATTGCACTGCTGTCATAATACCCACATTCACTCAGTCCTACATTCTCTCAGTTTCAATGATTGCACTGCTTTCATAATACCTGCATCCACTCAGTCCTACATTCACTCAGTTTCAATGAATGCATTTTCGTAATACCTACATTTCACACTTTTTTTCCATCTAGTGCACCCCACTTCAGTAACATGACTTTCACTAAAAGCCAAAGCATGATGGGGACTTAAATCTTCTCAACTCCCCACCCCATAAATAGTATCCATCCTTCTAGTCTATCATAACACTCTGCCTTCTAACCTTACTACATTCTGCTTTCTTAGGCTTTTTGACCATGTTTATTAAGCAGATTTCTGCATAGGTTTGCACAATCACTTTCTGAAGGAAAGGATTTCCTACACATATTACTCTTATTTGGACTTAGCTATTGTAACTTCTAACCTCTCTTGGTAAACAGAATTTATAAAGTTTTTCAAACCTGAGAAACCTGACTTTATGGTAGCAGGTAAGAACCTAAGCAAGGGCCACTTGGCCTACCCTTGTTTGCCAACCTTCCTCACCTACTGAGTAAGCCTGTTAACCCCTTATCCAACAGCTGAATTCTTGCTAACCCCCTGTAAGGACCATTAGACCCATCACATGATTTATTTTTCTGCAAATGTCTGACTCCACCACCCTCTGTGTAAAAATTCCTTCTCCCATTTGCTGAGCCATATACCTGTCATTTTCAAATTGTATTTTCTTGTATATGCTACTTAAATGAGCGTTTTGAATTTACTTAATGTACATAGTTTCTAATGTGACATCTCACTATGTTTTTAAAAACTTCTGTGCTTTAAATTCCTGCAGTAGGCTCCTCCTTCAAATGCCACATCCCTTTACACTGTCCAGGACCTTGATAACAGATCCATCACCGATCCTACCTCTATTGCTCTGTCTATTTGAACAAAGTACATGTGAGCAGTCCCACATCATGTTGCCCACAGCAGGGACTTGTTTGCAAAGTGTGTAACTGCACTGAGTTCTGCAAGTGCCTGATGTTGGTTCAGAAGCCACAGGAACCCCTCCCGCCACTTTCTAAACTTTGCCTATTACATGAAATACAAATATAAGCATCCTAACAATGCCAACACCTCAGCAAGTCTGCACACCACCACTAGGTGGCACTGCAAGTTCAGTACAATGGGTTCCTATTACGTGATCGAAAGATCACAATTTCAAATGCTCAGAAGAGCGAAAATGACACATATTAAAACTATTATTGTGGGGGGCTGTGCCCCCCACTCCCCGCGCTAAATATATATACATCACCTCTGAGGTCGCACTACAGTGAGGAAAGGGACTATATTCCAATCTTCACTGTACAATACGAACTTTGATATGCGGCATTTTTGCTCTTCTGAGCATTTGAAATTGTGATATTTTGATCATGTAATAGGAACCCCAATACAATCACCTGCGCTTCTGCCCCTCACACCAACACCCACTCACGTTAGCACAGCACTCTTCATACCTAACCAGTCAGAAATAAAACTTCACCTTTAAAACTGTTTGTTAACTTTTGTCTTTCCTCAGCTCCAGTTCCTTACCACTGTTTTTGCTGAACTTGTCTGAAACGTCTCCATCCTTAAAGACAAAATATGCATACTCCACAAAAGGACTGCTGCAACTGCTTGCATGTAGTTGAACACATGCTGGGGTGTACACTAAACAGATATTATTGGACTGCCAGACTATAATTCAACTGCCGAGTGCCTTTTTTTTTAACTGTTACACATCCTGTTTTTTTCTAGTAGCTACAGGATGGAAGTTGGCAATATATGCAACATTCGCTGAATTGTGTAATTAGTTAAAGCCATCTAATAACGTATCAGCAAAAACAGACAGCACTTATAAAATGGCTTTTTTTTGTTACACAGTCATTTTTGTGGGAGGATAGGGATGGAGACTTGTTTTTGGAACAAGAAAAACATTTATACACACCTGTTAGCCAAATAGATTACTTGGTTCTGAGCTGTTTTATGAACTCATGATTGCCTTGCTTCAAAAAAAGCATTCTTCCAAAGTTGCAAAATCTCTTTACTCTTTCTATACCAGCTTGTACAACAAACCAAATGCAAATCTTTGTTTAACAGCAAAAAAAGCAAGATTACCATCTGCAAGGTTATTATAAAGATAATGAAAAGGAACAGTTTAAACACTGGCCTTTGTTGCACCCTACTGCCAAACTAGTTGCCACACTTTCATCTGCATGATCTTCATTTACAATTACCCTCATGTCCTACTGTTTTATCCAGCACTTTATGTATGTTTCAACACAATTCCAGCTTTTAGAATAGCACAATGACAAATGCCAAAGTAAATTAAACAAACAAGTAACCAGCACTACAAATGAAACAATAACTTTATTCAACATGCACCCCACAAAGACAAAGGTTTCACTAAACTTTATTATTTTTCAGTTATTATCTATAGGGTGAAAGCTGACTACTGTGCGTGAATTTCACTGAACTGTGTTGCATCAGATCATGGCAACTGATAATGTCTTTTATTCAAAGTAATGCCAACATTGCTACTCTTACCTAGTTTGTGTCCCAATAAAGAAAGCAAATGGATGGTTTAAGAACAATTCTAACACCACTTTCAGGAAGAAAACACTGACTGGTCCCATGGGCAATCTAATTTCAGTGAAAATCATAAGGGAAAACATGTTGTTCCAAGATCCTGACAGAAAAGGAAAGGCCCATATGTAAAGCTTTCTTCAAAGCTACACAGCCACTGTGTTTGAATGAGACAAAGGCAAGCCTGGCAATCATGAACTTCAAGTCTGCAAAAATAAAGCTTTTATTTCAAGGAAGGACAAGTCAACTTTCTAACTAAATGACTGACCACAAAGTCCTAATGTCCACATCATCAAGAGCAAAAAGAATTGAAACATATGAATTTTGGTATATTCATGGTCAAAGAGCAATAGATGCCTGAGATTAAGTTGGGAGCACCTGCATAATGACATACCGGGGTGATAAAGGACATCTCTTTGTGCAAAGGGAAAACCTGTTGCACTTGGTAGAGTACATTTGTTAACTAGAAGGCTTTTTGGTTGATTCAGTTTCTGACATCCAAGTCATGGAAGACTAACTACCCCTTAAGCTAGTTAAACTCCCTGTACCGCCAAAGACCTGACGGGGTCTGAAATCACACCTTCTTAACCACTAAGGTGAGAGAAAGAAAACTTCTGTTTTTTCCCCCCAGAATTTTACAATTAGGAATGGGATCAGGTGAATGCTAGAAAGTTGTACAAAATCCTCCTTTGGCACTGAAACAAGATTGTGCTCAATGAGCAAAGGATAGAGAACCAAAGTTTTGAATATGGCAAGCAAGTCAATTCCCAATGTGCTCCCATCATGAAAGACATTTACTAGACAAGACTCTTGAATTCTTGACTTCTTAAGACTGGACTGGAGGAACAGTTCAGTGGCTGACTTGCATGTTCACATATGTCCATTAAGACTGTGCCCTGTCAGACCTGTATCTCTCAGCACCAGGGCTAGGACACATACCGGCTTGCTTGTTTAGGTACAACATTATGGACTTCTTACTGAAACAGACCAAGACAGTGTTCCTAAAAGGAGGTTTTACACTGCAGCCAAACTTTTCAAACTGAAGCCTCGTTCTCTGGGGAGGGAGAAGGCCTGGGGGATCACTTTAAGCCACAGAGGACCAGACATTTCCAACCAGCTAGTGAAACATCTGCCAAGACTTGCACTAGGCTCAAAAGCAGATAAGAAAAAAACACTTGCTCAGTGGTGCTGGTCTAAACACTTATTCAGTGGTGGGAACCTGTCCTTTGTGCATTATAAGGATGCTAGAAGAATTTTATGCCAATATTCACATAGATTTGGGTCAGAAATGCTTGTGTTCCGTGCATGTAAACCCTTCAAGTAGCATGAGCATGACATGCAATGCTTTTTGGTTAGGAAGGACAACCAATGAATGCACAGATTTAAGATGGGAGATGGCCTACCCTTTGTACCCTTTGTACACAGAAATACAACACATAATGAGGGAACAGATACAATGCATCATCTGCATACAGACTTTAGGACTGTCTTACACAAATCCATACACAAAAAGACTATACATAATGAGGGAACAGGTACAATCTGCATACAGACTTTCAGACTGTCATGCGCATATCCATATACAGAAAGACTACACATAATGAGGGAACAGATACAATGTATTGTCTACATACAGACTTTAGGACTGTCTTGTGCATATCCACAGGGTGTAAATACGACAACAGACAAAGGAAAACTGTCTTCCTTCGACACTATCCCCACACTCTGGAATCATAGATAAACTTACTAAGCTGGGCATTAATCCCTACATCACTTGATGGGTTGCTAACTGGCTTACTGACAGAACCCACACTGTAAAATTAGCCAACTCCAAATCCAGCTCCAGACAAGTGACAAGTGGAGTACCTCAGGGTTCAGTCCTGGGACTGCTCTTGTTTGGCATCTACTTCTCTGAAGTACAGGCCAACACTAAGGGACTCTGGCTAACAAAGTTTGCAGAGGACTGCAAACTGGGAGCCATTGTTGAATCCCCAAATGATGTGGATATTCTACAAAAGGGCCTTACAGAAACAGATGCTTCATACCAGAGCCATGGGCTCAAGCTCAATGCCAAGAAATGTATAGTTATCCCTTTTGGGAAAAAACATGTACCCATGAATTACCACATAGGTGGTAGTACACTAAACACCGAAAGTGTGATAAGAGACTTAGGGACACAGGTGGATAGTGGTCTCACCTTCGATAACTACATCACCACAGCAATCAGGAAATCCTTCTATGTGGCACACCTCATCACTAAGAGCTTTCCATCCAGAAAAAAGGAGGTCATTGCCCCACTGTACTCATCCCTCATTAGACCCATTATGTACCTCTCAAGACATCTGCAGCAACTAGAAAGGCCGCAGAAACACCTCACTAAAAGAATCACAGGACTAAAGCAGATGCCCTATGCTGACCATCTAAAAAAACTCCAGCTATACTCTGTCGCATATCGTCTACTCAGAGGCAATCGCTGCTTAACATACAAGGCTGTCAAACCCAGAGCTGTTAGACATGCTACACAAGAAATCCCAATGCCTCAGAGCCACACGCTCCAGGGATCTAAACCTCGTCATCACAATGAACAAGACATGCTGGAGGGATAGGTTCCTGACCCAGACACTGGAATAGACTGCCCATATATGTCAAGCAGAGTGCCTCTTTGGCCATCTTCAAAAGGAACCTTGACGACTGAATGGAAGATAGGAAATTCACCCTGGGGATCACGTCAGTCACCCTGCTAGACAGGGGTCCAGGGAAGTAAATATTGTGGAAAGAAATAGCCAGGGAATTATGGCTAGGCTTGTATAGACCCTAGGGCCGATAGCCTAGTACCAACCTATGAACTTGAGGGAGACGATCAAGGAACAGAAGTCACACCTCCAAGGAACAGAAGTCACACCTCCAAGTCTTGAAGTTTAAGTAATCAAAACAAAGTAAACATTAATGGTGGATTAAAATCAGAGATGGATTTTAATTATTCCTTCTACATGCTTAGAAAGTCATTAGTTCACTGGCTTTTGTACTACCATGGATTTACCGTAGGATATAAAATATGAAAATACATGTCTCTGGCATTAATGACTGATGGTAATTATTTATGATTTACTGAAGCAGGAAAAATGAGACATAGGTTCATAGGTGTTTACTAGGCTAGCGATCACAAGGGCCTTTTTAAGCCTAGCCATTTATCCCAAATCTCTGATGAGTTCTGATCACCTTGTTAAGTGTAAGCATGGACCTGGGATATGAGCCATTTACAGGTTACCTGTTTGCATCAGAGACATAGGTGCCAAACCAGGGATGAATTTCCGGTTTCCCACCCAATTGTCCAAGTTGAACTTGAATTGGATTAGGGAGGAACTCACATGGATGAGGAGCCTGTTCCACAGACGAGGTAGTCTGTCACATCAGTGACTTTCCCACTTCACAGTTACAGGTATGAATATGTGTTGTGTGTGTGTGTGTGTGTGTGTGTGTGTGTGTGTGTGTGTGTGTGAATGTGGGTTTATTGTGTGTGGGACTCTGATTGAGAGTGCCAGTGTAAGTTTATAGTGGATATTGCCATTGCTAAATTCTACAATAAAGTACTTAATAAAGTTTCAGAGATATGCAAATTAGCTGATAATGAAATTATTCTTCATTACAGCTAATGTGTCTCTGAATCACAGCATACTATATCACTGAAACAAGACCTTTTTACTACAGCCCTTAAGGTGATCAGTGAAGTTCTTCCCAAATACCCAATATTGTTATTTATTTGGATAAATCCAACTTAAAATTTTGAATTTGGAAACTATACTAACTGGAAAATAACCAGCATTGGCAAAGAAATTAATAATAATTTCAACCTGTAAAAAATAATAATATTAAATCCAAAAGTAAGGCAAGTACTACCACACTGTGTATGAAGCAACTTCACTTTATTAAAAACAATACAAGCAGTATCATAAGCACTTTCAGGTAAATCCCTTCATCAGATGATAAAACACTAGTAAAAACATAGTATCTAATATAGTACAACACAACCAATGAAAATCAAGAGTTTACCCTCCTTTTTGCTAGAGCTGGTTTTAAAGAGACAACATCATTTAATCCTGGGGCTTTGTCAGCTTCCAGTCTAAGAATCCATTGCATCTCTTTGTATTCAGTTTCATTATAAAAGTCACCCATTCTTTGACTTCTATTTACAACACACTTCTATTTACAACACATATAACCATAAAGGCAAATACGTGATTACTATTCAATTCTATATGCTTGTACAGTGCATTGTGTTCTTTTCTTAACCTTATATTTGATAGATGATTAAAAATTCTAAGTCTACAATTTGTTTTTCCTACATAATATGCAGTACACTGTTGGCAGTTCGCAATATAGACATTTTGCGTGTTAGTCAGCATACATATTCAAAAAGTATTTTTTGTTGGTCCTGGGATGTGTAAAACAGTCTCCTGTAAAATGTGCTTACAGGCTTTACAATGTAGGCATGGATATGTTCCCTTCTTCTTAATGCCTGAATTTTTAAAATGCATAGGTTCTAGACACAAAATATCTTTCAAATTTGTATTTATTTTAAAAATAAATCTAGGTTGTGTCCCTAGATATATTCTCATCTAATTCTCCAATTGTCTCTAATTATATTAGATATACCACCTATATCATTACTGTACCTTCATTAGCTTTTTGGACCTGTGCATCTACCTTATTAGGCCATTTTTTACCTCTATGTAACCATGGTTTTGGACTTTGTTTTCTATATAAACTGCTGTTGTCTATTTCCTTTTTCAATAGATTTTTTACTATAACCTCATGTTTGAAAATTATTCTTTAAAGAGTCCAACTCCTGTATAAAGGAATTTTCATTTGTACAAAGTCTGGATATTCTACAGACTTGTGCCTATGTGTTGGAATATGTGTCTAGGGTGCATGTTATCAAATCCAAGCATGCTGTTGGCCCAGCAAGGCTTCCTATATAGTGATGTCTCTACCTCCCCATTCTTAATACTAACATCCAGGTATTCAATAACTGAACTAGAATAATTCAATGAAAATCTGAAGAAGCTGGTAGTAGACTCTAGATACTTAAAGGATGTTAATTCTGATGTGGTGCCCCCCCCCAAAAAGAATACATCGTCCACAAATCTATTGTAAAAGAAAAGTTTGTCCTTCCAATCATGTGTTGCCTCGAATATCACTACATCTTCCCAGTATGCCAGGACTAGGTTAGCATATGTGCTAACACAAGGCGTACCCATAGCTATAACTTGTCTCTGGCAATAGTACTTTGACAAAGATAAACATTTTTCTCCAATACTAGCCTTAATAAGGAACATAACCGTATATTTGCATCTATATGTATATTCACCTTTTTGTTCAGTATTTCTTCTATGGCAGTAATACCATATTGATTTTGTATAACATTGAACAAATTCTTTACATCTAGGGTAACAAACATATAGGAAATGTCACTGTTCTTGTAAATAAACATCCAATGATTCCAGAAATGTAGCGGTATCTTTCAAAATTCTAGGGAAGGTTTGTAACATTGGTCTGAGAGTACATTCTAACCAGATAGAAATATTTTCTGTTACCCAACCCCTAACCGATACTATAGGTCTCATTGGTGGCGTTTTAACCGATACTATAGGTCTCATAAAACTGAGATAGTAGGATGTTGTATATATAAAAATATCAGCAGTTCATGGTCTATCAAACCATTTTCCATGTTAAATAAAGATTTGTGCACTTTTATATATAAGAATTCATCATTAATGGTGACAGCTAAAAGTCAGTCTGTCAGCTAGCAACAGATATATTTGTGTGTTATAAAACTCTTTACTAAGTACAACAGGATCGCCCTTATCAGCAGATTTTATAACTATGTTGGTATTATTCTTTAGCTCTTGCAGTGCATTTCTATGTGGTTGGTCTAAGTTGAAATACATAGATCTATGTGTATTCTGTAGATACTGTTCAGTTTCACGTTCACATGATTTAACAAACAACAACAATGTAGGATTTAAAGTGGGTGAAAAAGTGCTAGGTTGCTTCAATACATGAGGTGTCTGAACACTGTTAGTGTCATTAAACATCTGCTTCAATATTACATTCCGTGCAAAGTATAGCAGCTCAGGTGTTGAGTACAAAAATCTGTCCCTGTACTCGGTACAAAATTTAAACCTTTGATTAATACTGATAGTTGTAATTCAGAAAGAGAAATACCTGAAATATTATGAACATTGTAAATGTTGCATGCATTATCAACAGTCAATTGGAGGTCCAACGTCTCTTGTAGTCCTTGACCATATGATGTGAAAAGCTCTTCTGAGAATCCTTCTTCACCAGTGCTGGTAGTGTGAAAGAAGAAGAGGGAGAAAAGAAAGCAGGTGTAACAATGGATGCAGGCATCTTGGCACGTTTTGCTTTGGCACTTTGTTTTGCTTTGGCTCCCATTGTGAAAAAGTCCAGCCTGTCACTTTGAGACTCATCCATTTGGCCAGCTGTAGTGCCCAAATTAATGTCCACATTTGTTTCTCCTTCAGTTACTGTCTCAGTGACATTAGTAGATGTTGTTTCATTATTTTCTGTACTAAACAAAGACAGGCCCCTGTGAATGAAGAGTGTTGGGCTGCTTTAAGTTGATAAAGTCTGAGGATTCTTTTTCATGCTGTTGATTAGGTGCAGGTGTGGCTGCTACATCATTTGAAGCATTCCATGCTCTTTCTTGAGGGCAAGGCCAAACAAAGATGTTACCTGATGAAAAATAGGGATAATCGTATTGTAGTTTCTTTAACATAACTTGTTGTAGTTTTAAATCATAGTTAGCAGCTAAACACAGTATGTCCACAAGTCTATTTTTATGGTATTCAGTTTTATAGCCTCTCCAGCTGAATACCTAGGTCTTCAGCTTTAACAGTGCATCCTCTTCAGGTTGAAAAAAGGAAATATGTAAATTCATGTATGATTTACTAGTTTGTAAGTTGATATGCTGCCAGCATGCCAGCAACTAGGGATAGCTTTCCCCTTGTGCTGGCATGCATAAAACACGTAAGCCTCCTGGCACAATATTGTTCTTAAGACAAGCTTCAGAATAAAATATGTGCCATTGTAGGCATTTTAATTTCATTAATGTATCTTGCAAAGATGTCAGTGACATGGTAAATTCAGTCTCGCCTCTTTGCCTCTCTTGTGTAGCTTCAGAGAGAAGAGTGGAAGTCCCAATGTCCATGTCCAACAATGGATTTTGTAACAAAAAAGATTCACTAGTCATAGTTTTCAGATAACTGTGTGGTACATAGCCAGTTCAACATCCTCGGTCTGCTGATCAGCCATGGGTGTCTGCAGTCCAATAAAACAACAGCAAAATAAAGAACAAAAAGTAAAGGTTTCTTCCACTGCAAGTACTGTCAAAAATCCAAATAGTAAATCCAAAAGTAAGGCAAGTATTACCACGCTGTATATGAAGCAACTTCACTTTATTAAAACAATAAAAGCAATATCATAAGCGCTTTCGGATAAATCCCTTCATCAGATGATAAAACACTAGTAAAAACATAATATAGTACAACACAACCAATGAAAATCAATAGATTACCTTCCTTTTTTGCTATAGCTGGTTTTAAAGGGACAACTTTATTTAATCCTGGGGCTTTGTCAGCTCCCAGTCTAAGAATCCATTGCATCTCTTTGTATTCAGTTTCATTATAAGTCACCCATTCTTTGACTTCTATTTACAACACATATAACCATAAAGGCAAATACATGATCACTATGCAATTCTATATGCTTGTACAGTGCATTGTGTTCTTTTCTTAACCTTATGTCTGATAGATGCTTAAATAATAATAACGTGTAATGTTTGAGTAACTGTTCATATTTTTCTATCTGAAATAAATCCAGATTTTGATTCAGAAGTAATCGGGATATAATTTTCCGTAATACAATTCTGTTTCATAACTTAGCAATAGTTTTGTATTCTGTAGTATATAGATCTACAGGAAGATAAAGAGCTAAGCTACAGCCATCAGTATCTGTTTTTTTAATAAGAATAAGCTTCTTAAAAATGGCCCAGTGCATTTGATGGAGAAGAAAGAAAAATTATAAAGTTATATAATCTTTAATTAAGATATTCAGCAAAGTATTGGTAAATTTCCACAATTAATGAATCAGGAAGAACTTTTTTATGAGGGAATAACATAATAGCATCTTTGATTTTCTTTCTACTAAAACCAAAAATGTGAATTCTTCTACAATAAAATAATTTGCCTGGATTCATTAATGCCTACACTAAGTGTACACCATTAGGAGTGAGCAGACAACAAGCATAACAATCCCCTTCTTCCTCCTAATTTTAGTTTTCCTACTGATTTTCTTCCAGCCTTAAATATTGAAGGGGATTTATAAAGGTCACCACAAAGTGTAGATTCCATGTACATTTGGTGTAAGCTTTCTGAGTGACTAGAAAAAACAAAAAATGTGGTAGGAATGTTCTTAAATACAGATTGTGTAGACGTAGGACCGGATTCATGAAGGCTTGCACGGAGTCTAAGAGTAGAGTAAGACTCCATGCAGCCAACATGTCCACCAAGCGATCCAGGAACAGCTGGTAGGGGCATGCAACAGAGCTGCTAAAATGAGTCTTACACGGACAGGGCTTGTCTATGCAAATTACCTCAATTGCAGGCGAAAGCTATGCAAATGAGGTAAATTTGCAAGCCAGGAAACACGAACCTGTCCGAGTAAGAGTAGTGTTATTTGCAGAAATGTACTCCATTGACAACTGAGTATGGTTCTGCAAATAGCAAAACAGAGCCATGACAGTTCCAAAAAAAGGATGCATCCAGTTGAGGAAGCATGCCAATGGCCAAAAATATGGCCATTGGCAATGTTCACCGATGCAAAATAAAAATAAAATAATTTTTTTTATCCCGATTTCCGGTGTTTAAGCGTAGCACAGTGCTGTGCTCTAAAAACCAGAAAACCAATAATTAAAATCCACAAATGTGGATTTTATTGTAATTCTTAATTTACAATGCAAGGGAATGGCAGACTGAAGACAACATGGCTAGCGAGTAGATGTTGCTAAGGGGGGAAGCTCAGTCTAAGAGATGTAACCAAGCATTAGCAGGCAATCCTATGCAAATGAGGGTTAGGATAGTGAATCCCAAGTTTACATAGCAAATGAGCACAGTCAGTAGAGTGTAGGAGTAGGATAAGGGGAGTAACAGAGTAGAAGATAGGTGACATCACGAGGGGGTATGTATGAAAGAAGTGAAGCTCATTGGAGCAGAGTGGCATGTGTCTGCTGTCAGTTACACATCATTGGAAGAGGTATGTCAACAGATAGCCTAGCTAAAGGCAAGAAATTGAAGGTGTATGCCGTGGATAACACTAAAATTTCTTGTTGACGTGCTTGCAATGTGTATGCGTGGGTGCACGTCTGTACATCCGAGTAAGACTGTGTGCATGTGTGTACGCCTGTGTGTGCGCGTTTAAGCCGGAGTAAGCATGTCTAAGGCTGTTTAAAGTTGTGTAAGTGCGTTTGTGCCAGTGTCCATGCGTTTTAACAAGAATAGGCAAGTTTTAGTCCGTGTAAGCATGTGTGTGCACGTGTGAGCTGGTGTGCCCGTGTTTGCACTTGTGTGCACGGTGCTGCCCCCCTGAGGAAACAGAAAGGAAAAAGGAAGCACAACAAATAGTAGGAAGTTAACCAGGGAGTATTAGCAGAGCTAGCAGGTGAAAACAATCAGAATTAGGCAATTACACAGGCAGTACACTAGCCCAGCCCAGGCCAGCACTTAAAACTCTGCAAACAACATTCCACTATGTTTCTCTCAAGAGACACTGCAACACTGCAGTAAGCTAATAGAAGTGAAAACTGAAAACGCTTTACTGAGACAAAGAAATGTTAGGGGCTGCCATTGCTGTTATAAGGTGACATATGCAACATGCTGAGGGTGGTGATAATGTGAATGCTGCTGGACAACCCACAGTGAGGAGATGGAGAAGAGTGTACAAGCCCAGGGTAACCTATCAGGGGCTACATGAGCTGGAGATAGTGGAGCGCTATAGAGTGGACAGAGACCTCTTGCAGCAAATTGTTGAGCTGTGCAGGTCACACCTCACACACAGAACCAACAGAGGGGAACCCATCCCAGTGGAAACCAAGGTATGTGTTGGCCTAAGAATATTAGCAACAGGTACCTTCCAGAGACCAACTGGTGATATGATGGGGATATCACAGGCATCAGCATCCAGGGTACTGCACCAGTTCTGGATGCCATGTCAGCACATGTCTGTGATCATGTATATTTCCCCAATTCCCGTGAGGTATTGGCCAGCAATATGCATCTCTTCCAGCAAATAGTGGAATACCCTGAGGTAGTGGGTGCAATAGACTGCACACCCATATGCATCAAAGCACCAGCCGGTGAGCGGGGTAGGGTCTACTTCAACTGCAAGGGCTTCCCCTCCATCAACTGCCAGGTTGTGTGTGATGCCCAGGGCGTAATACTGAATGTGTGTGCTGGCTGCCCTGGAAGCTACCATGATTCCCATATCTGGCATCTGACACAGCTGTACCAGACATTTGCCAATGGGGACATCCCTCATGGTCACTTAGTGGGTGATGCTGGCTATGCACTGGAGCAGTGGCTGATGACACCCATCAGAAACGCACACACACCTGAACAGGAATGCCATAATGAGGCACAGGCACAAACACGAAATGTAATCGAGTGTGTGTTTGGCCTGCTCAAGTCACGGTTCCGGTGCCTGGACACATCTGGTGGAGCCTAGCAGTACTCACCAACTACATGTACCCAAATTGTCATGGTATGTGCTATGTTACATAATATGATCCTGCGAAAACAGCTGCAGCAGGAGCAGCATAGGCCTGGGCCAAACAGCCCCCCACCATTGCCAAGGCCATCACAGGCAGAGCGTGACTCGGAGGAGGAACAACCTGAGCCTGCCCCAGGAGGCGTGCCCAGTATGCTTTGGCCTTGGCAAAGAGGCAATGCATAGCACCTACACTGGCTCAGTAGGAACCCTGGAAATGATACCTCTCTCTGACTCGCACATATAGTAAAAGGGATGCCTAACTTGACACTACCTGTTTCCAAACATGTATAGGGAGTGCAGTATGTGCATCCGACATAGGCAGCCCTGCAGCACCACCTGAGGCATGATTGCCATGTGTTAAGCAATATAAAGCAGTGCTAAACAGCTTTCACCACCATTTGTTATATGTAAAGCAATTGCACACACTAACACTAGCACAACTGTGGTCAATGCTGAGCAATACTGGGCAACGTTCAGCAATGTTGGTTAACGTTGAGCAATGTTGGACAAGTTTGGTCTACGTTGGGCATAGCTGAACAAAAGCCAACATGCTCATATTTGCTCTGCTGGCCCTTAAGCAGTATGAAAATATAAAGCAGTGACAGGCCTCAAACCCAGGATACTGTGCACTACAGTCATAGTACTGAACCACTAAACCATGACAGTATTGCACTGGTCAGCCTGTATGAAGAATTGTTGCTAAGTCTATGCAAAGTATCTCATGGAAACTTTGCAGTCACAGCATAATCCCTGTCGAGTTATGACACAAAGGTGAACCCTGCAGTAAGAATAGAACCTGAATTTCAACACACATATAGTATAAATGTTAATATTGGTCATGTTCACACACATCAACAAATGCAGTGGACTTCAGACAGCAACATACTGAAAGGTCACACTGGGCATGCTCACACACTTATGAGACAAAT
Organism: Protopterus annectens; assembly: GCF_019279795.1. NCBI lineage: Eukaryota > Metazoa > Chordata > Ceratodontiformes > Protopteridae > Protopterus > Protopterus annectens. Next base: position 14,774,511 of record NC_056736.1, read on the forward strand.
GTCAGGCAACAAAACACTGAAAGGACAGACTGGGCATGCTCACACACTTGGGTCATGTCTGAGTACAGGAGTGGGCCACGCATATCCGGCAGTTGCATGTGTTAACCCAGGAACCTCTCACTATTCACCAATCCACCTTGTGCACACAGTTATATGACAACAGACACATATATAATATATTGGAACCCTGTCATAATAAAATATGATCTGCAGATACTTAGGTTGTTCGTAGAAAGTGAGAAAGCAAAGAAGATAAAAAACCTGCAATCAGTATCATCAATAAACAATGTGCATCCCGAAAATTACCATAGGTGCATAGGTTGATACTAGGCTATCTGCCCTAAGGCATTTATAAGCCTAGCCAGAGTGTGTTTGGCTTTTGCAGCCCTGTTAGATTAGTAGACTGTGCCTGTGAATAGTAGGTCACACAAGATAGGCCTTTTACGTTTAGTTTATTGTGCCTCTGTCTAGCAGGGACCCAGAAGAGATCATAAGGGTAAACATACGATCACCCATCCACTCGTCAAGATGTCTCCTTTAGGGGGTCAGTGGGTGGCTCTCCCTATACAGGACTGGGATTCCATTCAAGAGTGAGGGAAGCCTCTGGGATATGAATGTGTCCCTCCAGCATGTCCTATTAATATCTGTGCTGAGGTGTAAGTCCCTGGAGCATGTAGCTCTAAGGGATCCGGATATCCTGAAGTGGAGCATGTCCATTAATACTGTGTTGGACATGGCTGTAAACAACAGGCACAGATTGCATCCGAGTAGGCGGTAAGGGACTGAGTAGAGCTGGAGTTACTTTAGCCAAACTGCAGAGGGCATCTGTGTGAGTCCCCAGATCCACTTAGTGAGGTACTTTTGTGGCCATTACAGTTGCTGCAGGTGTCGGGTAAGGTACATCCCAAATGGGGCATTGTATCCAATCATGGGCCTGATGAGTATAGGGGCACAATGACTTTACTTGATCTAGATGTGAAACCTTTTGGGATAAGGTGGGCTATATAGAAGGACTGTCTAACCACTTTGGCAATGTGATTGTCAAAGGCAAGATTACTAACTACTTGTGTCCCCAAATCCCTGACAACTTCTACTATACTTAATGTATTAACACATATGTGGTAATGTGTGGGCACTTTGTTATTCCCAAAGGGGATGACTATGCATTTAATGGCATTTAGCTGTAGGCCATAGCTCTGGCACCAGTTATCCATCTCTGTGAGACCCTTTTGGAGGATGCTTGTGCCAGCTGGAGATTCAAATATGGCACCCAGTTTGCAGTCATCTGCGAACATGGTCAACCATATTCCTCCTGTGCTAGTCTGTACGTCAGAGAAATATATACTGAACAAGAGAGGTCCCAGGACTGAGCCTTGTGGATTGCCACATGTAACTGGTGTAGAGTCAGACATGGCACCAGCAATACGTACCATGTGGGTGCTATCTCTGATCCAGTTAGCAATCCATCTTGTGACGTATGTGTTGATATCTAAGCTGGTGAGCTTATGTATGATGCCTGAGTGGGGTATTGTTTTGAAGTTTTTTGCGAGGTCCAGGTAGGCTGTTTCCTTCCCTATGTCAATGGACCTGGTAACTGTTTAAAGAAGTCGACCATGTTCAAGAGGCAAGATCTGCCCACAACAAAGCCGAATTGTATAGGATCCAGTGTCTGTAGGTTCCAAATGTCTGTGTGTATGAGTTCCATGATGATATGCTCCATAGCTTTGCAGACCAGACTAGATAGGCTTATAGAGCAATAGTATCTGGGGTCTGTTGTGGCACCACCTTTGTGGAGTGGGACCACTGTTGCTGTACACCATTCCTTGGGTACATATCCTGTAGTAAGTTTGATATTGAACAGTGACTTCATGTAAGGGTTACGTTCGTCATGAAGTTTGTGTAAGATACAGGCTGGGACACCGTCTGGTCCCATTGATGCTGTGTTGTCTGCTTTGGAGAGGGCTGCACTCACCTGATCATCTGTGATGTCAGGGAGGCTACACTCTGTTGGGATGGACATCTGCTCATTAGGGGGGATGGGGGGTGACATTTGCACTGATCCTGTTTGCCAGGATGTTGGCAATGTCTGTGGCTTCAGTGTATGTATTGTCATTTTGCAGTAACTCACAGCATATCTGGGAATTGGCACCCAGGTTCATGACATAACTAAAGAAGGCCTTGTGATTGTCCTTAGTGTCTGGTGCAATTTACCTTTTGAAGCGGGTCTTAGATGAATTCATGAGTGAACGTAGCTTCTTGCTAGTACTGTTCAGAGATGCCTTCCCTTTTTGGGATTGTGCTCTATCATGTAGTAGCCCCCTCCTTTTGTTGTATACCTTATTTATGGCTGGGGTCCACCAGACAGGTCCCCTGCCTTTGGAGGAGTGAGTCTTGTTTTTATTTGGGATAGCACGATCCATGCATTTCAGTAGGTGTCAATAGAATGTGTTTGTAAAGGATTCAGTGGTCTGAGCCGTATTCACCTCTGTCCCAGGGTCTTTGAAGGATTCCACCTCAGTTTTGAGAAGTGTGACATTTGCTTTTGGTAAGTTCTTCACCGAGAGAACCTAGGATGGGGGTGGGGACGGGGGCATACCTCTGGTGTGGAACATGGAGTCCCCATGTTGGTGATGATCAGGTCCAATATGTTTTCTCCTCTTGTGGGTGTGGTGACCAGTTGTGACGTAGCATTTGGGTTTAGAAATCCTAGCAACCATTGGGCGAGGGTGTTGGGGCTTGAGTAGTATCCCCAGTCAATGTTTCGGTAGTTGAAGTCACCCCATATAATGGTGTCTGTAGAGACCATTATATTCTCCATTGTTCCTAGGAAAGCTGAGTTGGGTTCCTGAGTTTGGGAGGGTGGTCTGTAGCAGGCTACAAACTGAAAGTCAGTTTTTCCCACTGTTAGTTTCACATGTATGGTCTCTGATGCTTCCTACAGTGCTACTAACTTAGAGTTGTGTGTATCTGTGATGTATATGGATACCCCCCCCCTAAATTTGTTGGTCAGTCCAAGTCTTGTGGCTGAAAAGCATGGTATGAAGTATAACCTGGTAGTGCTGGTGTGCTTTTGGGAGCCTGAACCAGGTGTCTGTTACTGTACAGATATTGACATTCCCCATACTGAGAAGAGTCTTGAGTGTGTGCATTCTGAGGTCTAGACATCTGGTGTTGAGCAGCATTACCCGTAGTGTCTTTTACCTTGTATTGTCTATGGAGGTGGGTTTGTCTTTTGAGCCTTGCCCGTAAAAGGCACTGTGGGGGTGGCAACAGCCTTAGCCAGTATTCGAAAGTCCAGGGGTGACAGGTGCAAGCTGTCCAAAGCGAAGCTATGTGGCATGTCGAGCATGTCATCCCAGGCTGACAGACACTGGATCCCCTTTGAATGACACCAATATGTTAGCCAACTGTTACAATTGATCAGCTTGTCTGTATACTGTGCCATCATTCTTGGTGAGGGTCAGATGCTACACAAGGTCAGGGTCATACTGGCCTGGGTTACATGATCAGAGAGCTCCTCTATGTCTCTTGTCATGTAGTCCAGGGAGGAATGTCTGAGGTCATTCACACCAGCATGGACAATGATGGAGCCATATTTGTACTTGCTTTGGAGTGACCTGAGTGCATGTGTAATGTGACGGAACCTGCCACCCGACAGACAGCTCAAAGTGTCCTTCTCCTTGTTCAGCCTGGTGAGTGTGACGTCAGTGTGTCTGACAATAGAGTCACCTATTACAAGTGTAGTAGGTGTGTTGTCTAGCCCTAAGGGTAGTGACTGTGTGGCACACTGACTTTGTGAACCATGTGATATGTGGGTATTGTTGTGGGGTAGCAGTTGTTTGGGTGTCTGCTTAAGAGGTGTCTGCTGCTTAGGCAGATATTATTTAGAGCCTCCAAGTATGTATTTGTGTGGTAATGTATTTTGTTTGCTGTCGCTATAGGTCTATGTGAGACTGGATTTGTGGTGTGTGTGGTTACCTTCACCACCTGATAGACTGTGCCGGTCATGGGTCGAGAGAGCTCAGCCTCCTGTTTGTCTGTATAGTTGCATCTCTCCCATATATCTGAGTTTGTTGGGAGGAGGTGAGAGTTGTATGTGTACATAAGGCAGTTGTAACATTGCCTCTAAAGTCCCATATTCATCAGCCGGACTGGAGAGTACACAAGAAACCAACCTTTGGACATGCCAGGATATTATGATGACATACTCTCTGTTGACTGATCAAAAGGGATCAGTAGGGTGTTAAGTGTGTAAAAGAGTATAGCAGGGGTTTAGTGCTCAGGTTTGTTGGTGTTTTGGAAAGATTATCTGCAAAGGAGTCCAGACAGAACCATGACACTTCCTTCAGCTATGTCATACACAGCAATGTACACTCATATATGTCCTGAGTCAGGGCCAACTGTACCTGACTGACAATGCCGACATCCTGTCAGACAGGCCCATACATACATACCCACCTCCCACTGACAAATGTCCCTATCATCATACCAGGAGATATCACATGTAGAATGGGTAAACAGCTCCTTCCATAGCCGAAAACATGGCATCAGTTGGATTACATTGTTTCCCCATATGTGTCATAAGTGAACTACAGGACAAACAGACCCTGCAACTGAACAGTCTGTTGACCCTCACCCTCTCTACAGGATCTGAAACTCTTGAATGTGTTACAGCAACATATGGCACACCCCACAAGTGTTGGTGCACAACAGACCATGGGAACTATAGTCCTATAAGCCTATGATGTCTGATCTGCAATGCCATTGAGTCCATCGTGATTGAAGTCATAAACAGAGCTATTGGAAGCTGACAAACACACAGCACTACCAACTGTGGTATGAACATGGGCAGATCATGGTTCCCAAACCTTCTAGACTGTTTGCAAGGCAGCCACCCAGGACACACATCACTGAAGGGAGCTACACACATCCCACATAGACTCTGAATAGCCATTTATCAACATCACAGACACATGTTGTATCCACAAAATCAACAACCTGTGCATAAATATGTATTGTCATATGAAGGAATGGCAACGTGTCCACAGAGAGATCACACAAGCTACGAATTGTGGAGTCCTGTTCAAGCTGTTAACACCTGCTGACCCACGTGGTTCATTCCTGGGATTGCATAAAACAAAGTGCACACACACATTACCATGTCCAGTCTGATGATGTCAGCATCTTACAAATATAGCAGGAGAAAGGAAAACACCCAATAAAGCATATAGCGCGTTGTGTTAATGCGTATCTTTGTAGTATCATAACATAGTTAAGTAGGGGTTTGAATCCTGCAATTGCTCAGTGTGTGTGTGTGTGTGTGTGTGTGTGTGTGTGTGTGAGATTTCCTTTGAGAGGAGTGCCCTTTTTGGAGACTGGGAAAACACATACAAAGAGGTAATCTCCTCTTTGGCAAGTCTGATGATGTCAGTATCCCACAAATACAGCAGTGGAAATGAAAACTTCCAGTAAAGCATATAGCGTGTCATGTTAATGCATATCTCTCTAGTATCATAACATAGTTAGGTAGGGGTTTGAATCCTGCAATTGCTGAGTGGATGTGTGTGACACTGTTGGGCAATGTGTTGTGGGTTTTGCTTTTACAACTGTATGACATATCAGTAAAACAACAGTATGTGCATTGCACACTTCAGGTATCTGTGTGCGAATACATATATGCACATGTGACCTCAGTTGTTATCTGTGTGGCAAATACATATATGTACATGTGACCTCAATTAGTTCATAGATGTAAAGCCTGCTTTCTACATGAATACATCTGTTACCATTGACAGTCTGTGCTGTTGCTTCTCAGACCTTAGGTCACATATGTATGTATGTGGCAAGGCCAGCCACTGTAGTGATCTGTGGCCTAGGTCATCTGTGTCACACACAACCATGACTGTTTCTATAGAATAGTGTGAGTGAGGGTTCATGTCTGGGGTATATGTCAGACATGTTCAAACAAAACACAGTCTGTCAGTAATGGCCATTCATTACAGGTGTACAACACCTCCGTGGATATGCATACAGACCCCTTCATGCTTATGTGATGCAGTGAGGGACATCAGCATACCTTTGGAAATGTGAATACCAAAGGACAGATGACATAACATGCGGCTGTATGTACACATCGGTACCCCTGCTACATGTTGTGGGCTACAAACAATGTGGTACTCTCAGGATACTATGTATAGTAAATGTGGATGACTATGCTATAGTTGGCTTATAGCTTTACAGCATGGGTTGGTCAACAGGTATCTGTCTGTATGATACCCTTGAGGAGGATAAGTGTCTCATCCGGAGAATGCATTGTAGGCCACTGTATGCATTACCAGATCTGGACGGACATATCCCTAGTGTGTTTGCTTGTACCTAGGATGGCTACATGCCAAACAGGAGTGGTCCCAGGAATGGGTGGCGGGCAATAACACTGGTTACTGGTATAGTATAGTACCTGAAGGACTCAAATGCTACTGTGTATCCAATATCTGTGTGTCAGTTGTCAAGACATCATCTAACGATTGGGTAAAATCAGGCTGTTGAGGTTATGTATACTACCAGAATGCAAAACAATGACCGATATAAACAGTATCACCCACAGCATAGTGTCAAACCATGTCATACACACATGTGTACCCAAGTTGTAACATATGTGTAGCAAAATGCATACTAGCCACCAATAGGAAATATGAAGTGTTAACACTGTGTAATACAGGGCATGTCACCCTTCCCATGTGTCCACTATGCACATACATGCAGACGGTGCACCTCCACCATGTTAATAAATGTACACCTGCAAATATGTACTGCACACATCACACACGTATCATCCACTCACCAACACATGCTGCCAGTACCGTACACATCAGCCAAGTGGCACATGGGTGGACAATGCAGTCTTGGAATTAACACTGGTATAAAAATACTACATTGATAATCATAGCTTTAATGCATCATTCCTGCTCAGATATACCTACAAGGATATCAGTACACTTTGCTGTTGACAACATGCTAACATTGCTACACTGCTATTAGGTCACCCTGTGCATCAGCACCATGTAAGCCTGTTCCTGCATCATTGTCACAGATGACAGGAGGTGGCACAGTTTCATCATATGCACAGGGTGTGTTATTGGTTTGCCAGAGCCCGACAATGACCCATCCAATCAACATGTATGTGTGTGTGTGTGTGTGTGTGTGTGTGTGTGTGTGTGTGTGTGTGTGTGTGTGTGTGTGTGTGTGTGTGTGTGTGTGTGTGTGTGTGTGTGAGGGACAACAGTACAGTATGGGTCAATGGTGGTGTAATGTGTGTGTGCATGTGTTAGCCCTAGGTGTTTGGTTTATGTGTGTGTGTCTGCATGCACACAGTTCCACCTTGTGGCTGCCAAATACGGGAGGTTGTGGGACAGCCATGGACTGTACCTGCCAGGCTGTACAGATCACTGTCTCCGGCCATGGACACAGTACCTGCCAGGGGTGCCACAGACAGTATCGGGTACCAAGACAGACTGGGTACTATCGTCAGAGGCAGAGGGATGTTGACTGGACCCATGTCCCTGCTGGGACTGGCCAGAGCCACGTGCACATGGTTGTCTAGGATGGTCTATTGACAGCCCAACCCCAACATTGCTGGGGCTGGTACTGCCACTACGGAAGTGGCTGGGACTTGTGTGTCGTCCGCGACAAGTGCCAGCTGATGATGTTGCTGGCATACATCCACATCGATGTCTCAGCCATCCTGCACTGTCCTGGCACATGGACATTACATTGCGGAGGACATCTAGTGTGTCTCCCCCCAACGTCTATCAATGACCTCGGTGTAATTATGGATGGCACCGGCAAGGTCACGGATACTGTCATTGATAGCAGTGTTGTGAGCCCTCTGCGCCCTTAGTCTCTGCCTGGTGTACTGTTCCATACATGCCTGTGCTTGCATTACAGCCCGGAACATAGCTGAGGTTGTGATACCTGTGGGGGCACGTCTGCCAGGGGCATTATGACCAGCAGTGGTCCCACGAGAACCCCTGGACAAATGCATATGTGGTACCATTCCAGGTGTCTGGGTATGGCTGCTGTGTGGCTTTGTATGTGCCATAGATACCACACTATCCTGGTCAATGCCTACTGTATGCTGTTCCTCCGCTAATGCCATTGGTGTTGAGGGATGTATCGGTAGTATGAATATGCGCATAGATGGGGTGGACAGCTGTGTATTGTCGATTGGCGGACCAACAACAGACCCTGGCAAACCTGCCTGTGCCACTACACGTGTCATCATGTCCACTATTTGTGGCAGTGACTTCAGGCTCCCTGCTGCACTCATCCAACAATACCTCAGCACCTGTGAGAGGAAGACAGGAAACACACTTCACAATCTGTACAGGATGTTAGCACACGTGAACACATGTACACATGAACACATGTACACATGAACACATGCACACATGCACACATGAACACATGAACACGTGCACACATGCACACATGAACACATGCACACATGAACGCATGCACGCATGAACACATGCACACATGCACACATGTACACATGAACTCATTACACACACACACACACACACACACACACACACACACACACACACACACACACACACACACACACACACACACACCAACAGCAGTACGGAACATAATCATTAGTGGTTGATGGTGGAGTAGAGTATCACAAGCCAAAGAGTCCTATCACACGTGTCAGCATGCAGGATTTGTGTTGCTCAACAGCATGCAGTGCGAGTGTGGAGAGTCCTTCTTGATAACAGTATACATGTCGTTGATGCATGTGTGTTGTTCAATGATTGGCATCACCTTGGAACACAATGTGTACATGGACACAACATTGCTGTGCAAGTCTGAAATGCTTTCCAATGTCCTGTGCACCATCACTCATAGGTATACATACCATGGCTGGATGCACACAACTGTCAGGTGTATAGCAATGAATGCTATGTTTAGTACTGTAGTTACTGTAACTGGATGTAGTGTAGTACCATGAGCCATCATCAGGCAGCATCATGTGGTCACTCAAGGCCACTAATGTATGTCACACTGGCAACTATCTTGCTGTACCCGACCTGCACCACTTTGGCTACATTAACCATTTCACAGCCAGTTGTTACATGGCTATGTAAGGTGTTCAATAGGGAGTATTGCCTAACATGAATGTGTTGTGTGTTGAAGCATGTCACACCGCCCCATGATAGGACTCTACCCCTCAGGTATAGTATGTGTGCTGTGTTGATGACATTTGGGATACTGGAGTATGACCTTACAGCAGGTGTCTACATACTCCCTGTGTATCATATTAACACTTACTGCATATGACAAAGTGGTGTATGTTGTGTGCATTTGTATTGACTCTGCCTATACAATGTCCACTACAGTGTACCGCAATTGGCTGGGATGTTCTGTGTATTGCATGTGTTTGAGGTGGATACTCATGTTACTGGGATGTGCATAGTCCCACACAGAACATGCAGAGCATGCATTATGTGTAGGTGTTTTATATGTGTATATGGCCTACAAGTCTCCTATGACATTCACATGTTATATGCTATATTAAATGTAGAACACTCACCAGCATGGGTGTGCTGTCTTGCTATCACACCAGAGGGAACTACAAGGATATGAGACAGTTTGTCAGTGTCAACAACTATGGCATTGCTGCTGTGTGTTTGCAATTTCACAGTAGTACAAGAGGTGACAGTCACAGGCATACAAATTATGTTCCAAATTATCAGTATTGCATGACACCAGACATCTTCTGAATACACAGTACACATCTGATAAATGCATGTTCTAACAATTGATCTATCAGTAGTCTGCAAATATGCCATGTTACCTGCACACTCTGTATCTACGTGCTGGGTGACTCCGGCCTCCATGATGACACATGTCTGTTGTACTGGTTGGCCAGGAGCCACCACGCTGAGGAGCAGCTCTTCCACTCTGGTGAGGGGGGATGTGTTGATGCACCACCATCTGTGGCAAGCTGTTGTCTGTGGACATCGGAGGCATGCTGCCGGACATGTCTGATTAAATCACTGTAGTGATGGTGTACCTGCTCATATATCCAGTTATGAATGCCTACATCATTCACCCAACGGACAACATCCTGCCACAGTGCAGTGCACCCATGCTGGTCCTGGCTGGATCTGGAGAACAGCAGGTTGTAATGATGTATCAGGGCATCAAAGATGACCTCCTCCTCTTCAGGGGAATAGGCAGGTTTCCTGTTGTGAGACATATTCCTGGAAGACAATAAAACAGTAATTGTGTGCAAGCCATGTGGCACACTTAACATACTAAAGTACAGACATCAATGAAATGCCATATATAGCAACCTATTGGCTGTCAGTAGATACACACTTTTAATACCACATAGGATTGCTCATCCCACAACTGCCTGACAGTGCCTGGCACATACTATATACCAAACCATGTTCTGCACAGCAACAAAGTGAAACCAGTATGTAAGACTATACAACAGTACATGACACACTGTATGTGACACAATGCACCACCTAGCCACAGGGGGTGTATATGAAGCTAATGCATGCAGACATTTGTCATACATTAAAATGAATGTAAAGTAGTTACAGTACTACCAGTATACCACACTACTTGTTGATAGCAAACCACTCAGTAACAAATGTGCACATTCATCACTATAGGTGGCATACTGCTGTACTACACTATACATGTTGCTAGATATGCACATATATCCTTTGACACACATACCACCAAGGCCATGTTACAGGCATACCCACACACACATCAGACATACCTACAAGACACAAAGGTATGGCAACCCAGATTAGTTTTACCTGTATAACATACAGTACTGTGTGTCAGCACCTACAAAACCTCATGCCTGAGGTATGTAATGTGTGAGGACTACAGGTAACAAACAAAACAGTGTTTCCAAGCAATGTGGATATAAACCATACTGTGCTGTTTAGGCCTACAGCTTCAGGTAGTACTACAGTTCATACGGGATTTGTATTCACTAGTGTTAACAATCAATAAGCATACATGTACTGCTTAAGCCTACAATGGCACACTCCGGTCAACACCATGGGACTATGTCACACCGTATGCCTTACTCCTTTTCCTGCCTAGCAATAGCATACATATCTTTTGCTGGGATTATAGCTACAGCACTACATAACATGATATACATAGCTTCCCACTAGGCTATCACACATAAACACAACTTTGACACATTTGCCTTCACATTCACTATCACACCCAGTCAACCTCACATAGCAAGTAATGCACAAGTACATGCGTGTGTGTATCAGGTCCTATGTAGCTAATAGGCTATTATCCATAGGGCCTATGGAAGCCTAGCCGTATGGTACCCTGCCCTTCAACACCCATGTAATGTAGGTTCATGTGCCCGTCATGCAGAGCCACAGAGGTGGATTCCCAGGTTGTGTTTCCTATCTCACATCCACTCATCATGATTATTCATGACAACTGCTAATGATTACCTTCATTTGCTATTGACAGGTGGTTAGTTTCAGAGTATGGTATGTGTCTGAGATGATAATGTACCACTCCAGAATGTTCTGCTTTTTGACGTTACAGGGTTTAGATCAGTATAGTGTGTAGCTTGTATGGAGTTTAATCTGTTTATATGGAGCCTGTCCAACACCTGTGGGTTTGGCATAACTTTGTATGTTAGGCAGAGGTTGCCTCTGGGTAGGCGGTATTGCAACACAGTGTAGCTGTGGTTTTGTAAGACGGTCTGCATAGGGCATCTGTTTGAGTCTGGTAATACTCTTTGTGAGGTATGTGTCTGGCGTCTACAGTCGCTGTGGATGTCTTTTGAGGTACATACCAACAGGGCCAATGTACTCTATGATGGGTGTTATGACTGATGAGTACAGTGGAACACTGAACTCTTTTTCCAAGGATGACACACCTTTTCTGATGACATGTGGACCGTACTCAGTTTACATGACTAGTGTGGCACTGTGATTATCAATAGGGACACTACTGTCCACTTGTGTCCCATAGTCTTTTATCACACTTTCAGTGTTGAGTACACTACCACCTATGTGGTAGTTCATGGGTACAGGGTTTTTAACAAAAGGGATGGCAATACGTTTACAACATTGAGCTTGAGCATACATATGAACATCCATTGGTGTACATATAGATATAGATATAGGCACATATACAGTCCACCTTTCATGGTGGGAATATCAATTATGCAAAGGTTGAGAGGGATGCAGTTATGTAATGATATTGCACAGTCTTGTGCAGAATGCATGGAAGGTATTCTCAGCTCATGTACCTTTAGCAGGACCCCCTATCTGGAAGACTAAAAACCTAACAAATCATACCCACGGCGTTTAAACACCACATGTCATATGCCAGCACTGTATGCTGTCTTGTTTGCCACACACTCCAACCTACATATAAATATGCACATAACAACCTGCACCAACATATAAATGTCCACCTTTCACAAACAGTTGCAGTAAGTCCCTTGCTCTATGCACATGTTCAGATGCTAATTTATCAGACAGATAAATATCTCTCCATATGTGTGTGTCATACACACAGGGTCCACACTGTTGTAAGTCCATACACCTCACGGATGACCTGTTGGGTCTTGCTACAACATGGACAGTTGTCACATGTGTGCATACAGTAATAGTACAGGGAGTGTATATAGCTGCAAATGCTAAAATTACTATACTAGCCTGGTACAGCAGTTGCCAATGCTAAGCTACACATTATGTGACTATCATGCATGTCTTACTCTGTCACATCCAAGTTTATATAGGTGTTTGCACTACTCCCCCAAACTGCCATTATACGCAGTACTGTACAGACCATAGATAACATGTTCAGATGTTCGACATATAATGCTGAGATGCATATGTCACAGTTATGTCCCACTGCACACAGCTACACACTAATTTGTCCATGGCAGTAGTTATGCATGGCATCACTGCATACATACCCAATGCTGCCACATATGCATGTTTCAGAGTATGTACAGTACTATTCATAAACATCTACTACTTGCCGGTAACTACAAATCTGTTACATACCTGTTACTCACTTTCAGGTCTGTCTGTATGCTTTGACAATTTTTTTTTATTTATTAAGTAAAGTTTTTTACTTAGTTGTTATTATTGGTTATTAATTACGTTTTTTTTCTTAATTAATATATTTAGGTTATAATTAAGTAAATATATTTTTTACTTAAGTAAAGATTTCTTTATTAAGTAATAAAGTTTGTCACCACTCTCCAGGGGTTCTAGAGTTGCTGACACGTGCAATGTAATGATTGCATGTGGGAATAGCAAGTACAGTCTGCTTTTATAGGTATCTGCGCATGTGCATGTGATGCCCTCATTTGCTAAATGCATACAGCCTGCTGTGTGGTAATTGCAGTACTCACTGTCATAGCAACCCAATGCTATAAATTGCTAAGGTATGTAGGCATAGACCTTTCAGATTTTCAGAGTGGGGCCCATGCTTGTTTGCTGTGGACACTGTTGTTTAAGTCAGAAGGTTGGTATACTTCTTATATCTGAAGCTAGAGGTGTAGACAGTGATGTACATGTTGTACTCAGACCTGACTGTTGTCACTTGCAGTACAGAGCTATCAGTGTAGAGTTTAACTCACCCCTACAAATGCTTACACAACATTTATGTGACTATGTTGTTTCTTTTCTACTCATATAATTAACTGCCATACAAACGTAGTTATTGAGAAGTATTCTTTTGGCACATGAACTGTTTGTGAACTGTTATACTGTGAATATTAATGTACTCACTTCTGCAGGGTTTGTGGTTTTATTGTTGACATTAGCACAGGGTTCACAGGACAACTGGACAATTCCAGTACTGTGTATGCCTACCTACATCCTTGGTAGACCCTAAACACACAAGTGTATTTAAAGTGTTGGGGGGGTTGCTGACATACAGAGAGCATTATGTATTATTGTGTGAATGTTATCTTACTGGACTTAAAGGATTGGTGTGTACCTGTTAGTTTATCAAGGGAGGTGGTCTGTCTGCATAGTTCCCAACTGTGAACCTATCCAGATGGTAGTCAAATGTTACACTGTTATTCTTTGCCTGTGCAACCCACAGGTGTTTTCAGCACTAGTACAATGGCATTGTTACAGTCAGTTGCTACCAGTACATGGCTACATCCTTTGGTATTTCTGTGTTGTACTCCTACATAAGGGTATGCTTGTGGTAGTCCTACCAAAGCTATTTGCAGAGGGTGTAACAGCAGGATAGCTGCTATGACTGTGTGTTTGTGCCTCTGCCAGACCTATAAAACACTCAGATACATCTTTGCATGGAGTTAGGGATAGGTAGATAAAGTGAAGTACACCTTGCACATAATAGAGACACTACGTGAAGACTTGTGTGAAACAGTGCATATGGATTAGTACTCCTTTTATGAAGTACACATGGTGTCTACTGTTATTATTGTCAGTATTCATTGTATAATACCCCACCTTTCTGACTGACGTCAGTACTTTTCAGAGGGATTCAGAGGGACACAGCTTAAATATGTTTCACAATCAGGGACATCCCTGTAAAGTAGTCACATTTAGGTAGTATGGCCTCTGCCCTAATCAGATTTGCCACTGTTTGTCCTGCTATGATACTGTGTGGGGGGTTGTAAAGTGCCTCTGTAACATTATTTGCTGCTAGAATGGCTGCTTCTCATATCACACTCATGTAATACATTCCACAACAATTGCTGGTAAAGATCCACATAATAAGCTTTGTGCTATGGCCTTCCTAGTTTTCCTTTATATTCAGTCATTGTAATGCATGATATATTTATTTGAGCACCAGGTTATTGTTTATCTGCTGTGGCTTAGGGGTAATTCATGCAGTCTATTGTGTCAATGGTCTGGGGTTCGAGACTGACAGAGGTATTTTATTTTGCTGCTGAGCAGGACAAGGGCCCTGACATAGAGTGACTAAGGCAATTTTAAGCAGTTGTAAGTGGGTTTGCGTGGGTTTGCGCGATGCTTAGCAATACTAAGCTAAGGGCACACATGCACACACTCGCTTAATCCCGTTTACTACTGCTTAAAAGTGCTTACTCCCGCTAACCCCCGCGCTAATTTCTTTGAAAGAAAAGAAAATGGGGAGATAGGAAAGTGATGAAAAAGGGGGCACAAAGAGGGAAAGACAGTAGGGAAACAAGCTCGGGATGTGCAGGATGGGTGTAGGGAAGGTCCATAGCTGCACATTTCTTTACCAGCAACAGCTGTGCATGTGCAATAACTTTGGAGTGAAATTTGAAACCTTCCACCCCTGAGTGAAGGGTGAGGACAACGAAGTATGTTGTACTGCCAATTGGAATTATCAGTTTACATGTCCAGCAGATATGTGTACGAAATGGGCAGCTATGTATGGGGAGTCATTTTTTTGTGGGTACAGATTGCCCTTTTTTTTTTCAGGTGAGAGTGGAAAGTGAGGTAGAGGAAGTAGGTATATTTGGAGAGGTAGGTTTGGGAGGTAAACAGACAAGACAAGACACATACAGGGGCGGTGTATGACACATTGGATGGGTGAACAAAATTGATGTGGACGGATGTTTGGAAATCGCAAGCCCATGAGCCCACAGATGGTAACAGTGGAACTGAGATCCCCACCCAAGGGCAGTCACCACTGCACCTTCACAGCCCCGAGGGTGGCTGTGCTGGGGGCTGTGTAGGACAGGCAGGCTCACCCGTGAGACGCGCCACTCTTGCCTCGAGCTGGCGTAGGGGATCATTGACTGAACACTGGATCTCCCTACGCACCACAGCCCAGACCCTTCAAAGGGTGACAGGTGGCCATTCTCCGCCCATGCTTGCACAGTGGGGATGAGCCCCATCCCCTGCAGCGCTTTCACCCGAAGGTGGCACAGAACCAACGGAGGAGGGGAGTCCGGGCTGGGCACCAGACCTGCTGGTGCCAGTGCACTCGCCAGCTGAGGAGGGACAGGTTGGTCTGCTGGGACCGGCCTTCCCATACATTCTGTGATTAGGTGTGTTTAATTACAACATCAACAACAGCGTTCCAAATTAGTTATAACAGCATGCAGTAATATTCCCCATTAACCCATCACACCAAGGTTCCAACAGTTGAACAGCAAGCATAACACATGCATATATTGAACAACAGTGGACATTCCAACAGCATGCAGGGATGTTTGGTGGCAACAGGCCACCATGATTGTAGTGTTTAAACAGGGCACATGCATCAAAGTGAATGCAGATACTTATAGAACAATAGCACATATGTCCCAAAAATGTTTTGAGATTACACATACCCATTGAGTTGTGGAATTGCATTGTTTATGCACATACAGTAGGATGTAGAAAGAAACCTCAATTAACATCTTATAAGTACTTTTAGTCTACACTACATTCATATTGACTGCAGGTGTATATTCCCTACATGTATTACTACACTTGGCAACATGCATTAGGTTGTGTAATGGGTTTGGCTAGTTCATTATATACCTGACCTATATTTAACATACTAACTGTCCAAGATGCAGATGTTACTGCTCCATATTTATTGATTGTATTTATATTTCTTTATCTACATATCTGGATGTGTTCATATGACATTTTCAGTTAGATTTGTACAGAACCCTACATTTCATGTAGCACACTCACATTTCTAGGGGTCTAATTAGCAAGCTACTCATGTGCCAGATTTACTTATGCATGCCAGCCAGTAACTGACTATTGAGGACTGTATATATGCTTCACAGCTACTAGCACTTCCATCAACAACTTTAGATGGGACTGCCCAACTGTGGGTTGCCAGCACTTATTAAAACAGTACTATTTGTATAATGCAAGGGTACAACAACATTTCAAAGTAAGTGACACAGACACACTCCAGGTTTTATACCTTTATTAATTACATTACACACTTTTCCACAGGCTCTCTCCTTTATTTGATATTACAGTGCATATGGAAGACATATTCAAGACATATTATACCTTTATTAATAGGTTAGAACACTCTTTTTCAGGCTCACTCACTTATTTTATATGACAGTACATGCAGCTATATTATTCCGGACATATTTTATATTCCTTAATGGGTTACTACACTCTTTTTCTGGCTCTCTGACTTATTTTATATAACAGTACATGCAGAGGAATTATTCAGGGCATTTTATGGCTGTATTATTGGGCTACAACACTTTCTTTCAGGCTCTCTCACCTATTTTATATAACAGTACATGCAGAATAATCACTAACCTGCCTGGTGACGAAGCCTTAGCAGCCTATCTGCATAGGCTTGCTGATTCGCAGCACGGACACCTGCAGCTGTGAAGTAAATGAAGGGATATTGAGACATACCTATCCATTATACAGAATCAATTAGCATTTCTTACATACTGCATTCCATGGCTACCTACTCAGTATTGGGGCATCTTGAATCCCACAAGCTTCCTGTATCCATTGGTTCAGTAGGTCCTGCTTCTGTCTCTTCAGGTCTGCATGGTGGTGACGGACCTGCTCACCAGTTCAAGGAACGCCTGTGACACTGGTGAGGTCATGAGCTAACCGGTTCCAAGCCTCTGCCTTGTACTCCGTCACTTGGAACTGGCCCTGCAGGGGTCTTGACTCATGACAGTGGACAAGGAGCCAAACCATGTATTTTGACTCCTCAATACCCCAACATTGCACGTGAAAGCGTGTACCCTCTCCAGCACCAGCCATTCTAACTGCAGATGGGAGCTACAATCAGTTATGGCGAGTATTCCTGCCTATGGGGCTTAACTATGCTGCATTTCCCACACTTTTTTGTGATTGGCCGTTTTTGAAAATTCTTGGCTGACTGCAGACCTGCTTAGTAATGGTTAATCTACCATTTATAAGTATATGTATGCTAACAGTGGCTGTTTATCCTAAGCTGTCATGGCTTAATGGTTCAGTACTTTGGTTATGGTGCACAGAGTCCTGGGTTCGAACCTTGTCATTGCATTTTATTTTACTACTGTCCAGACAGGTTAGGGGGTGTGGCTGTGTTTAGGCAACTTTGCTCTATGTTGGCTTTAAAGACATCTCTGAAAAAAGGAGTGCCTCTGTATAATACTATTTTGCTTTGAGACATTTTGACAATTCACTTCTCCTTAGCTCTTTCAGTAATATTAGCCATTATAAATGAATATCGGCTCTCTTAGTTATATATTTGGAATAGTTATCACCAATTAATAAATTCACTGATTTTAACTGGCTAGTCAGATTTTGGAAAATCTTTCTTTTATTTTCTCTTTCACTGCTAAAAAAACTGAAATAAAATTAACTGCTATGCAGGCTTTAAATGAAACCCACTTATACGCAACATTTTGAATTTGATTGTCATTTTTCCAGACAAATAAAATATTATTTTTACTTTCATATTCATAGATAGAAGATATCTCTTTATTAATATGAAAGGAATAAACAACTTTTTTTCTGCAAGGGCAATCAATTAATAAATGAGCATGAATCAATAAAACACAATTGTAAACTTTAATATCATAAATAGAATCTGTAAGATTAGTTAATATCCAAAAATGATCTCTTCTAGTTAAATTTTAAAATCTAACATAACAATGTGTATTTTCTTTCTTGATAGAAATGTTCTGTTTCCAAACATAAATCAGGTTATATATTTTGAGAAAAAGAATTTAAACTTGATTTTGTAATTATAATCACCAGAAGAAAACATTGATATTGAAATTACCTGCCAACATTATGTGTTGCAAAATTGAAGTCTGGGTATCTTTTTCCAATTCTTAAATTAAATCTTAATGGGCCAGATTTCAAAAGCTATTTGTGGACAGCTCAGCACACTGAAGAAAGACTTCAGTGCACCATCTGTGGATGTAATTTCAGAAGACCCACTTAAAGCAGTCTAAGAACTTAATTGTTCAGCATAGGGTAATTACAGATTCTGCACATGTCTGTCTGATTCCAAAACATATCTCATTTCCTCAACACAATGTAAATGTGACAAACTGACATTTCAACTCTGTTTCTGAAATTGTCAGCATATACTATATGGCCTCACAAGGAAGGGAAGTTACTAACGACGTATTCCATAAGAATACCATACAGCCTGCAATTAATGAACTGCAACAGGCTGAGGATGTGGCTGTGTGCCCTAGAAGGCAGCCAACTAGAGTTAGAGCAAGAGTGCAATTAAGCCAGTTATCAGATCGACAAATAGTTGACAGGTACTGCCGAGACAGACAGCTGGTGCAGGCTGTCTGCAATATGAGTGCACCATCCACATCTGTGCAGACCCTGCAAGGAAACTCCAACCACCTTGAAACCAAAGTGTCTCTCAGTCTGGTGTGCTTGCATCTAGGACATTCCAGAGACCAATGAGGGATGTTTGGGAGTGTCACACACAGTTGACAGTCACATCCTGGCAACATTTCTGGCAGCAATTTGCAGCAATGTGAATGACTACCTCCACTTTCCATCCACCCCAGGAAGTAGAAAACTGTAATGCAGCAGTTCTAAAGAATTGCAGACTTTCCTCATGTACCCGGTACAACAGATTGTACACACATCCCTATCAACACACCTGTACATCTTGCAGCAGACCAATATATAAACAGAAAGGGCTGGCTATCCCTGTACTGCCAGTTTGTGTGTGCAGCATAGCAAACCTCATGGCAACACACTCTGGAAGTGTCCATGATGCTGCAATATGGAGGGAAAGTGGTCTGAGGGCTGCATTCCAACAAGCCGAAATACCTGCAGTACTACTACTATGTAAGTACAGAAGAACAGCTAGGATGTAAGCTAAGGGTATCACTTGCAACAATACCCATGCTGACAACATACATGTTTACTCCCCACAACAGGTGACTGCAGTTACTCACTTATGTCATTGCTAATGACCCTGCACTGTTAACCATCCAACCCTGTAGAGGAGACCTACAATAGAGTGCACACAGCAACCAGACATGCCAAAGAGTGTGTTTTCAGTGTACTGAAAGCTAGGTTCAGATGCCTGGACACATCTTGCTGTGTACTGCAAACACACCTGAGAGGGCCGCACAGATTATAATAGCTTACACCATGCTGCACAACATGCTAACTAAAGCACATAGTGTTCTTCCAGCTGCAGGTGTGGGTGAACTACCTCAAGAATCCCAGATGTCTGAAGATGATATTCTATAGGTATCAGAGAAGGAGCAGGAGGACATAGGGAGCTGAAGACACAGGCATAGGCAACATAGAGTATGACCAGTAGTGCAGGTTCAGGCAACACATCAGTGTCTGCCCCCCACATTTGAGTCATGACAAGCCACACGTACATAAGTACACCGATTAAACAATAATGTTATAGTATTGCCCCACCACAGCAGTACAGATTTTATCTAATGTCAATTACCCTTGATGTATACACTGAGCATCAGAATAACACCATAATCATAACATATAACCTTATGAACACATATAAATCTATCACAATAGGGATCATCAACTCAGGGTACAACTGACACAGGTATGCATACAGACACAGATTGTTGTATCAGTGTATGGTACACAATACGAGAGGCACACATTAGTGCAATACATCCCGATTTCTCCATAATAAAAATCTGCAAACAGGTAAGCAATCCAGGACATAATGCCAAAATGTTGTTAATATCACAAGCCAAATATATCATTGTAAAGTATGAATAAAGTAATATAATAAGTGGAGTCAGCTATGTTTAGAAAAACTGTTGGACTCCAGTGACATCAGACTTGTCAACAGACTCAGACAGATGACACAGCAATCATCATAACCATGGGGTGAGAATGGCACTACTTGATAGAGGGGATCAGCTGTCTCTGTTACTCTAAATCAGTCTAGGGCACCCATGCCGATGACTCACACCAGAGTTTGTCTGTCCATACCACATACAGAAACACTTCTCCCAAGCTGCTACACAAAAGAGACTGATGTAGTGGCACTGGCATGCGGAGGTGAAGGAGCATGGCTGTGACTTGACTGCCTGGGCATGACTGCTGGACCCACAGCAAATGGGCTATCATCAGAAGTGTGTGCAGATTGGAACACAGCTATTGATGCCCAATGGGCAAGGTTGCTTCTGCTGAGAGAGGTTCTACCTCTCCCATGTGGCAAATGGCCAAGCACAGTCAGGGAAAGCAGAACTCTGCTTGTACTATGGCACAGCTGTAGTACTGTAGAGGGCAGGGATTTTAATGACTGTGTCACAGATAACATACTTTCATTCTTAGCAGCCATGAACTCACCATGTTTACACTCCTGTCCTTAATGCAGCACATCCAGCTGGTGTGCAACATGATATGTGGCATGAGCAAGTGCACAGATGTCAGATTCATGAGATTTCTGGGAACATTCATTTGCCTGTAGGAGTAGGGGGACACCCTCTGATACATGCCCATGCACACCAGCTGCAAGCCCACATGGCTAGTGTCAATGTGTGTGGGAAGCTGTAATCAACAGCAGTCTCAACATGGGTCTGTTTTTCACAGGCCTCATCCTGTCCATCATCCAATGTGTTCTCATTGGCAAAAGGAATAGACAAGTTTCCCTCCATGTCTGAGGCTACAGCTGCATCCACATGGCTGTAACCATCTTGGGTAGACAGTATTTCCATGTCACTGTCCTGTGTACCAGGGGCCATACTACCATAGTGAGACATATCGGATACCACATCATGATCACCAGACTGAGTAATGGATATACATGCAGGTGAGATGCTAAAGAAGAAACAGATGACACAGATCACGACAATGTTCTGACATCATATGCTGGGTATCATTAAAGTCGTATGACATATATGTCTCACTGCAGTCTTACAGATAATACTGACTTACTATTAGATCTTGCCAGTGTATGGGTCACCGAATCTATATAACAGGGATTTGACAGTTAGGTTACATATCCAACATACATGACATATGTGATGAATGCAAACATGACACACACCTGACAAGTCCTTGTGGAAAGACAGAGTGGAAGCAAAGAGGTAAACTTCAACTATTGTAGGGAAACAACGTCAGCATTATTAATCACATCATTACCAGCATGAACCATTTCAACCGCATTAAAATATACACTCAGTATTATATAGACATGCCACTTGCTTGTGCATTTAATGTTGATGAATTCTGTCCTAGAAATAAATAGGACACAGTATTAATGGAGGATGACAACAGGAGTAACAGCAATGACGTGTATGAAGGAGAGGTAATAGCACACCACTGACATACTTCCACTGATGTAAATTTGTGTGTTGTACTGCAGATCCTGCAGTGGGAAAGTGTAGAAAAAGACAACACAGTCATGTATGCAGGTAACAGAACATTGACAGCATGACATGTATGACACAGTAACAGTGGCTGTGCATACTCATGTGACAGACATTGCACCTGTTGGCCAAAGGTCCCTTTGTAGAAAAACAGAGACATCAATGTTATGTAACACAGGTCTGCTACACAATGCTGCAAACTATAAACTTGATGTGGTAACATACCTATATAACAGTAAACAGTAGTGCCGTGACATGATGATGAGGCAATAAATGAAGTTTGGCAACAAACTAAGTTGTCCCAGGGCATCTTCGTGGCGAGTAGGTAGATATTAGAGGAAGTTAAGTGGGTTGGGGAGGTGAAAGGGTTAAGGGGAGACAGGGATGGCTGGGAGGAAATGAGATAAGGATGGGGAGGGGCTTAAGAGGTTTAGTTTAGTGTAGCTGGGTTAAGCAAGCACATTTTGGCGTGAACCTGCTAGGCCAGGTTCTTCATCCAAGAAGACCTTTGGGTATTTCAGAGGACAGGTAGGTCGTGAGTTAATAGCGAGGGGGTAACAATAAGAAGTGGGTGCTTTATTCATAAATCATATATATTTTTTTCCTTAGGGAGCTCTGCTGCTTATCATTTGTTAGGTAAGATGAATAAGCACAGGTTGTGGGAAGCTTAGTAGCAGGGAGAGAGTGTGCCACCTTCGTCGTTTTCGGGGTCTATTTGCAACAACATTTACTGGACTAAAATATGTCTCTGTGAACTATTAGGAATGGTTTGGTGCTTGTACTGAAGCACTAATAAACATTATTTACTGTGGGTATACTTTAGGTGGGTTTCATGAATGTAAATTGGCTGAAATAGTGTAGTATCTGCATGTTTCCAGGAGCTGTAATTTTATATCGTCTAATTTTGAAAGACTGCTGTCCTTAACAGTATTTCACATTAATGGGGTTGTGCAGGTTACGCAGGACAGTGTTTTTCACTTGTGAACATATGGTCAGTGTGGTTTGTTGTTGCTATTTCTAAACCCATTGTTTCGGGTGTTCAGACTCTGCCCCCAGCTAGTTGAAACACGATATTGTCATTTGGTCTAAAAATAAATAAATAAATAAATAAATAATAGATAAGTAAATCTAGCATAGATAGATAGTATTAGTGTTCATGTTGATGTGGTTCCTTGGTTCGTTTGCTTGCAGCTGAGGGGTGGATCTCATGCTGGAATCTTTTCACAGGCCGGTGGACACCCGCGAGCAATGGCTTTCAAAAAAAAAAGTGTTTCTCAGGTTTGGTGGGTCCTCACATCTGATAGCCGTTGGTTGCATATGCGCATTGCTCAGCTGCTGGCTGATGGGGGAAAGATTGTCTGCAGGCCTTCTGGAGGGGAGCAACGGTCAGGCTTTCATGGGAAGGAAGGTAGCTTTGCTACGGAACTTGAGTCTGCGGTGTCTGTTGTGGTTTTGGGGACGGTTGTGAGTGGCACTTACCCTGTGCAGGTACAATGGTGCTGTGGGCCTTGGACCAGTTGCGGCCTTGGTCGTGAGCACGTGCTCCTCCTCAGCGTGTGCTTTCATGGCAAATTCTCGACCTGTTTTTCTGGTAGCCATCAGTAGTTACATACAGTCCAGTCTAATAACCATCAGTAGTTACATGTAATCCAATCTGTTTAACAGCAATTCTATGTGGGATAGTTCGGCTGGGTAATATTTGAAATATCACAGAGGCGTGTCATCCATAGGCCTCATAACATTGCCAGAATGGATGACATGTGCTTGGTACAGCAAAGGAAGGCTGTTTTCTTTTCCTGTCTGTTGTTTTGCATTGTCCATGCATTAAGGCAGGGAGAGTGACTGCAAGGAAGGTTGTGCAATGGTACACTTAGAAGATGCAGATTGGCACAACAACACTCAGAGATTCCATTCAGAACCACTGGTTCCACCTTGTTACATCCCATCAGTGTTGCTGTCGATTTACCCTTGGACCAGGTAATGCTAGTCCTCCCTCCTAATGTCTATTTTGGGTAGACCAATTTATGCCCTCCAATCTTGTTACATACTGATTGTTTCTAAAGTGGTTTAGGGTTACGCTGAATAAGAAAGGTAGGGTTTAGCAATTGTTAACAGATGGAGGTGGGGTGTTATATAAAATAACAGGATTACCTTCTGTAGCTGTAACTGTATTACTAAAAATGGGCATAACTTTAGACAGTTTTTATGACTATATAGGGATACGAAGAAGAATGCAATGGAGGAACGGCTCTTTTTTGGACAAGAGGATTGTACAGGGGAAAGAAGAATGCAATGGAGAAACTCAAGCCTTTATTGTGGCTGTTTAAAAAAAAAAACTGTAAACTCACAGCACTCCCCCCTTTTACTCTTATGGAGGTATTTATACTGCCTGTAGGTTAAGCAAAGATGTGGGATTGTGTGTGGACAGGTATGTGTATGTCTTCAGTGGCGTGGGTGAGGCTGCATGTACATGAATGGGTGGGTCTGCCTTGGGTTATGGAAAGAATATAATTTCTGGATGTGTGGGTGTATGCATCATTCTGAATATCCATGCTTTCACAAGCTGTTCTATTAACCTTTTAAATTTGTAAGAGGAATATTTAAAATACTACCTGACTGTATTCCGTAAGCTGCTACTCAGCTATTATTAGGTTTGTGACATTAGTGTGCCTCATTTGCAGATGGAAGGTGAAGAGCTAAACAGATGGTTTTACAATATATGTTAGCTTGGCTTATACAGGGTACTAATTGATGTGGTCTGGAATTGCAAGGTTACCCTGGTTGTGGATACTAGTTTTAACATACTCGACTGGTGGTTAAATTTATCTTGGATATTTGATAGGGTCACTGGAAGCATAGCTTCAGTTGTGGCTGCTTTATCATAGATGTGAGTGGCGGTGGTACTTTCCTTACTGGGTTGGCAGGACAGGTTGTCCTTGAAGATATCTTGGAATGTGTGTTATGTATTTTGGATGATTTACATGTCTCTTTCTTTCTTGCAAATGCAGTCTTGGAATGCTGTAGCTATAATTTGGGATAGATGGGTATAAGGTGGAGCCTGCTATTTACATATTAGAGGGTTTAATTTTGTCCTTTTCTTTATAGATGGTGTTGTGCAGAGTACCAGTTGTGGTGATACATAGTGAATTCACAGAAGATGGAAGCAGTGGTGATCGAGGGGTTACACATGGGATGGGGTCTTGGAAAGCAGTGGCTGTAATTTGGAATAGGTGGGTATAAGGTGAAGCCTTCTTTTATACATTAGATGGTTTACTTTTGTCCTTTCTTTGTAGATGGTGGTGTGCTGAAAACAGTTGTGGTGATACGCAGTGAATTTGCAGATGATGGAAGCGGTGGCGAATGAGGAGGTTACACACAAGTGGGCAACAATTACTGATGGAAGTAAGTGGAGATCAAATTTGTTGAGTTTGGTTGAGGATTTACACTGCTAGTCAGGGTAGGACTGGCATTTGGGCTTCTGATCTCAAGGTTAATCAGTTGCACAATTTGTGCTATTAACCATTCAGTGTATTAGATTAATGTTGACAGTTGTCCCTGCTTTTGGGCATTTGCATTCAGTAGTAAAAGGGAGCAAAAGCCATTGGCCATAGATAACAGTTCGGATTCCTGCAGTGGTCTTTGAGGTTACAGGTCATGCATTTTATTTAGTGCTCATTAAGGCATGTCAATGTGGAAGGGGTTCAGGTAGGTGAAGTGGAGTCACAGCACTCTTAGTTTCATAGAAAGTTATTAGGCTACTGGCTCATGGATGGTGACAAGCTAGAGACGTCTGGCTCTTTTCCTGCGGGTAGAACTTATTACTCTTGTCCAAGGGAAAAAAAAAAAAAAAAGAAAAAAATGGGGGGGGGGGGGCTGGTACCATACTTTGGTACAGATTTGGGCAAACACTTGATGGAGTGGCAGGGGTCCTTGTCAGTGCCTCCATATTGAGTAATTATTGGCGTGTGTGTGCACATAGAATTTATTGTGTTTTTCCTTTCTTTGCAGATTGTTGAAGAGCAGAAGGCATCATGCGGTGGCTTGAAAAGGGGATTTGAAAGGTGATGTTTTGGTAGGATAGATGTCTTGCCACTGGAATGAGGCACAAAGAGGGTCAGAGTAATCACATTAGTAGGGCATGTTAGAGCTCTGTGTTTAACTAGTGGGAGCTGATTATTGCATTGGTATAGGGGGCAAGTAAAGAATAGGTAGGTAGGGAGGCCAAGGGGAAAACTGTCGGGGATGGTTTACAGGGAGTGTGGGGATCCCACGGGATGAGTTGAGTCACGACACTCAAAGGAGCACAGGAACTTATTAGGCTAAAGCCCTATGACTCTTGCAAGCCAGTGAAGTTCAATCCTTGCTTTCTTTGAACCTTGGGGTGGTTGTGTTAACTCATCCAGTTGTTTGAATCATATGTGGGGGGAAGGGACAATGAGGTTTGACCGGATGCTGGAGTTTGTTCCTAATGGGTGGTATCTTCTGGGTGACAAATTTGTCCCTTGAGTAGGTAGCGTTAATGTTACATACCAGGTCAAGGCTTTACAGAATAGCACAAGGATCATTTCACTGGGGGTTTGGGGTGAATTTTATAGAGAGGGTTTTAGGAAGCATGGTAGTTGGCTGTGTTGGGATAGTTTTAGAAACTGGGTTCATGGTTACAGGGGAGTTAGAAGGTTTAATGGAAGCTTGGTTGCAGGACAGGCAGCTGTAGGACAGGTCTTAATTACCTGCTAGTGGTACAGGTAACTTAAGGAAAGAGTTTTCAAGGGGAAAGGCCAGGGCCAAACAGGGATTAATAATGGTTTGGTAATGAGCGAATTGGGAGTGTTTATGGCTGAGCACATAGAGTATTTCATTGCTGAGTATAGGTGAGTTTTCAGGATTTAGGTCAAAGGGTGCTGGTCTAAGGTTAGAAGTTTTGGAGTTAGATTATTCCCTACGGTAATTGAGTGTTGCACATCCAGAGTGGGGTAGTTGGTGGAACAAGGTGACATGCTACAGTTGACAGTGGCCTGGGTGTGACACTTGTTACTAGTTGTTTTGACTAGGTGTCAACTTGAGTTCAAGGGGTTATAGTTTGTGTTGGGTACACCGAATGATGTTTGGCTTGACTTTTCCCTTTATGAGAAGTAAGGTTTTGAACAATTTTGGGTAGAAGGGAGGGGGAACAGTCTGGTCAGGCTGGTTGGCAGAGAAGAGGGATAGGCTTGTCCTCTTCTTTTCCCCCTCTGGTGTCTGGATGTTTATTTCAAGGATCTGGGGAAATGAAAATGAGTAGTTGGAGGTAACTTGCTGAGGTAAGGATGCTGCTTATTGGTGGAAGGTAATTCAATGAATGGTGTATGATGTGAGATGGGATGCTGCTTCATAAGTAAAGTAAGCGAGCAGAGGTATGGACCCTGCTTGTTGGGCAGGGTGAGTAGGTACGCTGCCCTCTTTAACATTGCAAGGATGGTGCTTCATAAGTAAAGTAAGTGAGCAGAGGTATGGACCCTGCTTACTGGGCAGGGTGAGTAGGTTTGCTGCCCAGATTAACATTATAAGGAGGTTATGCTGTGTTTAGAATCAATTATATTATGAATAGTTATAATTAATGAATTTAGTGAACAAATCTGTTATGAAATTAATAAAGGTCATCAAATGTCATTCGGTGTGATGTGTTTATTGAAGAGGACCGGGACAGTAGGTAGTGATCATGGTAACACTGTGTGAAGACACTGACCAGATGTTCTGTTTTGATGTCCAGAAGTAGATGGACCTGTTTATATTAATGCAGACAGCATTACACATATTGGTTACACTGCTCTGTCATTACACTTACATTCATCATCATCCCCCTGTGTGCATTTGTGTGCATGTTTCAGTTCTGCTGTTGTAAATCCAAAATAGCAATACATGAATATGCATGCAGCAGCAATATATGATGAGTTACTGTATAGTAATCTACATCAGCAAAGTAAGACATACATGTTTGGCCTCGAGCTCCTGCTTCTATCCCACAACTGGGCATGTGTTGCTCCCTACTCACCATAGTCAGGGAGGTAAGAAATATTGTGATCTCATTGGGAGGGGACAATGTTATTCTCCACCGATGGCATCTCTTAATCTCCCATACTAATATAATCTGTCGGCTGCATGGAAGCTCATGCTAGAACAGGGCCGGAAACAAGCCTCACTGGATCTATTTTGTCCTCCAGCCTCATTAATCATGCTAGTCATGTTGGCCCACACTTCATTCCTCCATACTGTATTCCATGCACATCGAAGGAGTCCCCATCAATGTTGGTGCAGAGCATTTATTATGATGTCATTTTCCTATGGGTAGAAACTGTCACCCTAGGTCTGTTTGCCATCTGAAACACATTGACATGCATGTGTTCACATTCATGTGGGGTCCAGTTATGCAGATGATTATGTGAACAGAGTATGTCACCATAAACAGTATGTATTCGTGGGGAAATCAAAAGTCTATGAAACACTCACTATGATGTATAGTAATGTGACATATAAAACATAACAATGCCTGCACACATAACAGTTGTAAAATCAACATGACTTGGATATCCATAGAAGCTGTCTGTGGAATTCAAACCCTTACCCTACATATCTGTTCAATGGAGATCTAAAGAGAGCTCTAAAGATAGCAGCATCATGTTACAGGAGTCTGTATGCATTCACATTAAAATACTCCACAAATTATTAATTGAAAAGCTTATAGGATGTGTTGAAAAACCTCAGTATCCATAAGCATTCCAGCAAGAGTACATATCCTTTTTATACTGGACCAGTAGTTATAAGACTTGTGTTATGAACCATCAATAACTAATTATCCATAATGGCAAAAAGACACAGTACATAAGGATAATGCCAAAATCTGTAGATTTCCATATATACACCACAGAGTGTATGGCGTCACCTGCAAGGCAAACGGATAATCTGTAAATCAATCTGTATTTATTGTTCACTTTTGCTGTGTAAACCTGTCTAGACAACTGCATATAGAAAATTAATACATGTCCTTCATGCCAATAAGCGTCAGCAGTTGCTGTATTGATCTATCTCAGGAATACAAATAAACATATGTAGTACCTATTTATTAAGAAGAAAAGTGTGCTGCTTGTTAGCTCAGCCAGTAAGAAATCAGCCAGCATCCTGTATTGCGGGATCAAATTCACATAGTGAAAATATATCATTATATTTTTATCTTGATGTATTTCACAAATAGTCAAATGTTCTTCTTTACATAAGTGCTTATTGACATTAGCATTTATTTTGTGCATTGTTATAAATAACTCAGTTATTTGTCAAATTCCTATGAATATACTCATAATCCATAATGTTATGTTAACAGTGTCACTTTAAATGCAGAGTTATGTGTAAAACTTGCAACAGACTGTTACATGTCTGATGAAGTTTTGTGCAATATGGTATTTTTTGCAAAAGTGATATCAGGTGTTGTTTTTCCATTCATCATTAAAGCCACTTCAACAACCATCTCATCCTTATCTATTGAGTCAGTGAGATGGTCAGAGTTATAGTTAAAAAACAGAATACAGTGATGCATGCATTTGATCTGTGATGTGCAATTTGCCAAGGAATCTGTTTAAATGTAGTCCTCCCTCCTACCTTGCTATGTCCCAGATATACAGCACCTTTTATGTTTCTGTTAACAGAAGCTATGCGGTACATGACACTGTCCCACTGTCCTGCTGTCTGAGGTATGAAGGTTATCCATTGCTGTTATTGGTTGTAACCACAGTACTAACAGGAATTCATTCCTGCTAATTATTTACGTACATGTTCAGCACTTGTTCCTTTTTTGAAATCCTAAGCCATGATCCATATTAGTAGCCCATCCCCATCAAGGTGATGTCATAAACCCATGTCTTTTCAATGCATTCACTAATCACACTCTCAGGCAAAATGGATTAGCTAGGCAGGTGCGTGTCAAGGTTTGAGTTTGGCCATACATTAGAGCTGCAGGTTTGAATGGATTTATATTTACAAAACCGAATCACAGTGGTGTGATTGCTCATATGAGCAAATCGTAACCACAAAAGCCATAACAGCGACAATTTAACATGTTCGAAAATTAGCAAATTGAAAAGCAGATTTGCTGATTTTTGAAAATAAATATTGAAAAAAAAATCTAATGATGTATAATGCAGGGGGGCAAGCCCCCCAGAACCTCCCACACACCCCTATTTTAATATTCTAACTCTGAGATCACACTACAGTGGGGAAAGGGACCATTTTCTGATCCCCACTATAATGCAATCCGCCCCAAAATGTCGAATGTGCAATGAACGGGTGTCACTGTGCTTTCGCTCATTGCACATTCAAACCTTTTTCCATTCGGTGTTTGCAAACTTTGCAAACTGCCTTTCAGACAATTGCTGTTCGCCCTTGTGCAATACGCACACATAAAGTGAAACCATTTGAATCATGTGTTCTTCAATTGTGTTCAAAGATTGAAAGCCTGTATATGACATTGTCAAATGTGTATGGTGGTTTTCTGATGTAATACACTAGTACATTTTTTTAGAACCTGATCTGAGTAATGTATATCCCTGTTATTTGAGGACCACATCATGCATAGTTGCTCTTTTCTTTTTTTCAGGCGATGAGGACACGACTTGACATCATGCCTTGTGCATCAAGCAGATGCAAAGGCTTGAGTAGCAATGGAGGCAGAGAGGTATGTTGATTAATATTTCATTTTTGTTAAACTGTATCTGATCCTTATTGCAGGCCCATATTTATATATTGTTAGGTATATTGCCTAGAATGCCTGAATACCCATCATGCATTAGTAAGGTAAGTCTGGCTGAAATACAGAAATGTTGAATTATTTGGCACCAAGCTATGTTTTCTGAAGATAATTTTTTGAAATATAGGCCACAGCTTAAATGACAGTCAAGTTTGTGTATCTATCACACATATTTTGAGTTGAATGTTTTATATACAAGTCTGTAGTGCTTTGACTGCTATTTATAATGCATGTGTAGATGTGTTTCCTAATGACTGAGCTGCTGTGCATAGCCTGTGTATTCACAGACTGAATGGTTGTCTGCTGTGTCAGTGTTCACACCGTCATTTGTAGACTGTGTGGCATGCATTTCAGTTCAACATCGGTATTGTATCTGTCTTCAGCACTTTGGGAGATTTTGTTACAACATACTTGTAACCATTGTTTGCAGATATTGTAGAGATAGGTATTTATTTCAAACATTTCATAATTATTTATTTTATTTTATTTTACATTTGTTGACCGGGAAAGTCCGACTGGACACAAGTCATTTTTCAGCGGAGGTCCGGGGAGAAAAGCTCCATTTACATCAGAGGTTAATAAATCAGCATAAGACAAGGATTACATATACATATTTAAGAACAAAGCATAACAAAATTAACCTGTTGTTATTCAGTGATCTGTGTCTCAGTCGAAATTAGCAGGCATTATCAGGATGTTTGCATTTTGCAGGCTACTAATTGTAGGTAGGGCATGCATACAGGTGTAGACCTACAATTCTGTTTGTACAACATATACTAAGTTGTCATGTGTCACAACCTGTGATGAATGAAAATTGTAAGTATTTGTTGCAGTTATATTCAATATATTCATAGGTTCATAGGTGTTTACTAGGGTAATGACCACAAGGGCCTATTTAAGACTAGCCATGCATCCCAAATCTCTGACAAGTTCTGATACCCTTGATAAGTGTAAGCAGGGCTTGGGAGATGAAACATTTACAAGCTATGGTATGGGAGATGAACCATTTTCAAGTTGCCTGTATCCTGAACTGTTTGAAAGTTTCTGTGAGGCCATTTTTGCTTGGGCTGAAGGAGGGTCTCTCTGTTCATCAGTAGCAGTGACTAACATTGAGCAGCTTCCCTGACCCCCCCGTAGAGGTGGTTACTGACTTGAATCTGTAGTTTTATTGGCCACTAGGGGTCATTTCCATAACTCTTTCATCTTCCTCTCTTAAAACCTAGTTGCCTCGTGGTTTGAGCGTCTTTTCAGGCTTGTTGGCTGTTGGTGAAGCACCCTCCAAGAGGAAAAAACGCTGAGAGAAGAAGGGAGCCACTTTTGAGATTTTAAGTATTTTTTCTCTGTTTATTTGCTATGTTTTTCTGCATAGCTGCCTAGCTTGAGCATTTTCTGGCTTGTTAAATTTGATTTCTGTATTAGTAGCTGTATTTAGAGCACAACCAAAAGCTGTTTGCTGAATTTCCTGTTTGCACTTAATTTTAAATTGTTTTTTCTTAAAACTTGCATATTTTCTGTCCTTGACCTAGCACTCTTGTGTGGGGTCATTTACTGCACTGTTATAACTTGATATTACTTGTGAACCTGTGCTATCTCTGTAAAAAACAAAAACAAAAAAATCTTGCTTTTTCCCACTTTTCTGAGAGTTAAAAGTACAGTTACAGGCTTGCGGATCCGGAACTGTGTGAAAGTTTCGGTGAGGGCAATTTTGCTTGGGCTGAAGGCGGGTCACGCTGTTCAACAGTGCCACTGACTTACCTTGAGCAGCTTCCCTGCCCCCCGGTCAGGTGGTTACTGACTTGAATCTGTAGTTTTATTGGCCACTAGGGGTCATTTCCATAACTCCTTCATCTTCCTCTCTTAAAACCTAGTTGCCTCGTGGTTTGAGCGTTTTTCAGGCTTGTTGGCTGTTGGTGAAGCACCCTCCAAGAGGAAAAAACACTGAGAGAAGAAGGGAGCCACTTTTGAGATTTTAAGTATTTTTCTCTGTTTATTTGCTAAGTTTTTCTGCATAGCTGCCTAGCTTGAGCATTTTCTGGCTTGTTAAACTTGATTTCTGTATTAGTAGCTGTATTTAGAGCACAACCAAAAGCTGTTTGCTGAATTTCCTGTTTGCACTTAATTTTAAATCGTTTTTTCTTAAAACTTGCATATTTTCTGTCCTTGACCTAGCACTCTTGTGTGGGGTCATTTACTGCACTTTTATAACTTGATATTACGTGTGAACCTGTGCTATCTCTGTAAAAAACAAAAACAAAAAAAAAAAATCTTGCTTTTTCCCCACTTTTCTGAGAGTTAAAAAAGTTCAGTTACAGGCTTGCTGTTCCTGAACTGTTTGAAAGTTTCTGTGAGGCCATTTTTGCTTGGGCTGAAGGAGGGTCTCTCTGTTCATCAGTGGCAGTGACTAACATTGAGCAGCTTCCCTGCCCCTGTAGAGGTGGTTACTGACTTGAATCTGTAGTTTTATTGGCCACTAGGGGTCATTTCCATAACTCCTTCATCTTCCTCTCTTAAAACCTAGTTGCCTCGTGGTTTGAGCGTCTTTTCAGGCTTGTTGGCTGTTGGTGAAGCACCCTCCAAGAGGAAAAAACGCTGAGAGAAGAAGGGAGCCACTTTTGAGATTTTAAGTATTTTTCTCTGTTTATTTGCTAAGTTTTTCTGCATAGCTGCCTAGCTTGAGCATTTTCTGGCTTGTTAAACTTGATTTCTGTATTAGTAGCTGTATTTAGAGCACAACCAAAAGCTGTTTGCTGAATTTCCTGTTTGCACTTAATTTTAAATCGTCTTTCTTAAAACTTGCATATTTTCTGTCCTTGACCTAGCACTCTTGTGTGGGGTCATTTACTGGACTGTTATAACTTGATATTACTTGTGAACCTCTGCTATCTCTGTAAAAAACAAAAACAAAAAAAAAAAATCTTGCTTTTTTCCCACTTTTCTGAGAGTTAAAAAAGTTCAGTTACAGGCTTGCTGTTCCTGAACTGTTTGAAAGTTTCTGTGAGGCCATTTTTGCTTGGGCTGAAGGAGGGTCTCTCTGTTCATCAGTGGCAGTGACTAACATTGAGCAGCTTCCCTGCCCCCCGTAGAGGTGGTTACTGACTTGAAACTGTAGTTTTATTTTCCCTTTTGGGTCTATTCCTGCTTCTTTCCAGCCCCTGCTATCAAGCACGCTTTAACGTGCTTTAGCACGATTTAGCGCGGAGTTGCCACTAGGGCAGCATCGGGCAGCGCCAGTTAAACAAGGTTAAACTCTTTCTGGCTCCAGAAAGTCTGTTCTTCAATTTTTCCCTTAGAACTGCTCTGTTAGAAACCTAAACAGTTTACACCTACACTAAAAAGTGCAGCACTTGTTCCAAATAGCTTTTTCTTCTCAAAAAGCTCAGCACTTGTCTTATAAGCATATCCCTTGTCTTATAAGCATTCTCTTTGCAGGTCAAGCACTCCTATATTATACAAATCTCTCACTAGCAAAACCCCCCAGGAGTGCCCACTTCCCTGCTAAGCCCACTACTTTTCTATCTCATACCAACTCATAATTCTTTCTAGCATGTCGAAGGGTCAGATGCTGGCGTCCTCTCCTGCCCATTTGGTAATCTGGGAATTCTGAGACAATGTTACAATTGCCTCATGTACACGGACAACCATCTCCTCCTCCCATGTAACACTAACACTTGTGAGAGATGCAGCTATTTAGCCAGACTGGAGGCTGAGCTCTCTCAACTCAGGACTGGCAAGACCAGGCAGGAGGAGATGGCAACTACACACACCACAATACCAGTCTCACATAACTCAACCACACCACTGAATCAAACACATAAACACACAAAGACATACTCGGAGGCTCTGAGTAAAAATTTACCTAAACAGCAGAGGCCTTCAAAGCAGACAGCCAAGCAACTGCAAACTCAATACACCACACAAACAACACATAAACAACAAAATCAGTGTGCAAAGCAGTCACTGCCCTTAAGGCCAAATACAACACCAAACATACTTGTCATAGGTGACTCCATAGTCAGACACACTGACGTCCTGCTCACTAGACTGAGTAAGGAGAAGGTCACAGTAAGCTGCCTGTCGGGCGCTAGAATCCGCCACATAACACAAGCACTCAGGTCTCTCAACAGCAGGTACAAGTACGACTCAGTCATTGTCCACGCTGGTGTTAACGACCTGAGACGTACCTCCTTGGACTACATGAAAAGAGACATTGAGGAGCTCTCTGATTATGTAGCCCAGGCAGGTATGACCCTGACCTTGAGCAGTATTCTACCTTCACCTAGAATGATGCCACAATACAGTGATAAGATGATCAGCTTTAATAATTGGCTTAAATTCTGGTGTCATTCAAAGGGGATCCAATGTCTGTCTGCCTGGGATGACATGCTGGACAAGCCACGCTGCTTCGCAAGGGACGGCTTGCACCTGTCACCCTAGGCTTCCGGATATTGGCAAAGGCTCTTGCCACCCCATAGTGCCTTTTTAGGCAAGGCTCAAATTCTAAACCTACCACCTAGAACACAAAAAGTAAAAACTAAGGGTAATGCTGCTCAATGCCAGAAGTCTCAATCTCAAGATGCACGCACTCGAGGCCCTTCTCAGTATGGAGAACATTGATGTCTGTGCTGTGACAGAAACCTGGTTCAAGGCTCCTGAGAACACCCCAGCACTAGCAGGTTTCACCTCATATCATGCGTTCCGGCCCCAAAATCCGGACAACACCAAGAAAGGAGGGGGTGTCCATATTCATAAAGGACACCCACACCTCAAGGTTGGTGGTAACGCACGATGCATCGAAGACCATCCAGGTGCAATTAACCATAGGCAAGACTGCTCTGCAACTTGTAGCATGTTACAGGCCACCCTCTCAAACTCAGGAACCTCACATGGCCTTCCTGAAAACAATGGAGGGGATAAATGTATCTCCAAACACCATCATACTAGGTGACTTCAACTACCCTAATATAGACTGGGAACACTACTCAAGCCCAAACACTCTAGCCCAAAGGTTCCTGGAGTTCATAAACTCAAATGCCATGGAACAACTAGTCACCATCCCCACAAGAGGAGAAAACATACTTGATCTCATCATCACGAACATGGGATCACAATGTTCAACACCAGAAGTATACCCCTCACTGGTGAGATCAGATCATAAACTAATCTCGCTGGAGGTCCTCATCCCGCCCCCCACCTGAAACAAAAAAGACCACAGTGAAAAACTTCTCAAAAGCCGACTTCACACTTCTAAAAACTAGTGTGGTCTCCTTTAAGGCCCCTGAGCCAGTAGAAAACATTACTCAAACCGCTGAATCACTTACAAATGCCTTCTACCAGCACCTACAGGACTGCATGGATCAGGCAATCCCAAACAAAACTAAGACTCTTTGTACCAAAGGCAAGCGTCCAGTCTGGTGGACCCCAGCCATAAACAAGCTCTACAACAAAAGGAGGAAGCTACTACAAGATAGAGCAAAATCCTTGAAAGGTAAGACACCTTTGATCATTATAAGTAAAAAACTAAGAGCTCTCATAAAATCATCCAAGGCAAATTTTGAGAGAAAAATCGCCAAGGATTCAAAA
Source organism: Protopterus annectens (assembly GCF_019279795.1). Lineage (NCBI taxonomy): Eukaryota > Metazoa > Chordata > Ceratodontiformes > Protopteridae > Protopterus > Protopterus annectens. The sequence continues at coordinate 14,811,182 of NC_056736.1, forward strand.
GACAATCATAAGGCCTTCTTTAGCTATGTTAGAAACCTAGGAGGAAACTCCCAGCACTTTGGTATTTCCTTTTACTTTTGAGATGTATATGCCAAATAGAAAAAGTCTCAGCACCAAACCCTGGGGGACTCCTTTGGTGACTGGTCTCTTCCCCTGTTTTGATCTCCTGCATCATGTGAGCCAAGCTGGCAATGCAGCTGGTGTTGTAAGTGTTTGCTCCTACATTATTCATCTTTTGTACTATGCCTGAGTATAGTTGTCTTTTGGGAGTAGGGGTGAGGGATCATATATGTATATGTATAGTAGCAACTTAAAATATATGACTGTGGTTAAATACTCCTTCATTTTCAACTTTCGTCCCACTGTAACATTAGAAGGCTACACAAAAGGTGACTATCTTATATTTTTTAAGGAATAATCAGGCAGACACCCTTTGTGTGTCCCTCTGACACCAGAGGGATATACAAAAGTTGACTTTCTCAGATTTTTGAGAAGTAAAGAGGCAGACAGTATTTCCAGGTATGATTTATACGTTCCTGGGAACACTTGTTTTCAGTGTTTGCTGAGAAGTGCCATTTTGTCAGATTAAGCTTTACACACAAATCATTTTTTTCTTGAATTTAAAAAGACTGAATTTCTTTCCTTTGTCTTGATTTTTATTTCAGGTCATAGCTGAACTAAAACACTGGTTTAAAAAAGCTCTAAAATGCATATCAGAGTATCTAAAATCCCTAATGCTTGCTGGAAGTCAAGCTGTCGCTAGATTCTTGGCCTAACATGATTAGTTCCTGTAGTTGCTACAGTGCAGTCTTGGCCAGTTAGGGTGTGTTGAAAGAATGCAAGAGTAAGTTGAAGAGTATAACAAATTGTAAGAAAACATGAGAAAAGTAACCTGGATCATTCAGGTAGACTGAAATCAATGGACGTCTATGGTCTAGTCTGCCATGTTATTATACTGATGTTTGCATAATGACATTTGTGAAAATGGACTTCTGTGGCAAGAGGGAGGGAGTGCTAAATATCAACAATGGTATGTATAGACCTCTAAAGGAGTGGCTACCCTAATATGGCACAGAGGATTATAACAGCACTGAATTTGCAAGCCAAGTCTGCCAACTGTCAAATAGAATTTTGTTGAAAAGCAGCACTGTAAACAAATGCCAGAGTGTGTCGTTGATATTTATGGTTTTATGATTGTTTGTCCCTTATAGTTGCAATAATTTTAAGAATTGGGAACCTGTCATCTGGGAACCTGTCATCTTTTTATTTCCTTATGGTTAGACTGATATTTGGAATCATGATATTCAATGATAAATAGATGCCAATGGTCCCATTGTGACTTATTTTTACTTGTTACTGGTTTACTGTTAAAGTTAGAGTGGCCGTTGGACACTGGGCTGTTGTCATCATAGCCTGCCTTAGGCATAGGTCAACTAGGCGGCCGCCTAGGGCACCGCTGTAGCAGGGGCACTTTTCCAGCATTTATTTGGTGTAGGTAGACCAGGATGGGGGCACCTGGGTGGAGTGGGGGGGTGTCATGGAGCCCTTTTGCCTAGGGCACCAGCTGATCTAAGGCCTCTGCTGGATGTCATTGACTCATTTGTTAGTACATAGTGCTTATGCTAAATGCTGTGTTTGCCTAATTGTCCATTTTCTGCATACAGTCACTGCATATGGTATTTGAAATAAGTACTTCTAGGTGTGATTTGTTAAACGAGTGGAGTTATCTGAGGCAAGGGGCATGGTTAGTTACATAATATCGAATGAGTGACTTATTTGTTAGGAAATTGCAGAAGGTAGAGGTGACAACCCTGGTGAAATTATCCTAGTTTAAAAAGTAGCTAACAAGGTAACTGACTAACTAAATAATTACATATGTATAAAGGGAAAAAATGAAAAGCAGCTGGGTTACTCAGAACCAGAGAAGGGAGGAATAAAAATAAAATGAAGGGCTGTAGACTTGGTAATTTTAGCAATAATGCTGCAGGTTGATTAATCAGAAATAAATTCATTGAATCTTGTTCAAGGGGAACGGATCTGATGAAAAAGCCTACTTTCAGTATATAAAGAAAATAATGTCTTTTACTGGGCTTGACAAAACCACATGTCTGACTCCCACCCCATGCAAATGTCTATGGTCTTGAGTAGACCTGCTTAACATAATCATCTCAGAGCTGAGTACATGGCAGAAAAAAAATGCCTTTGCAGTTGACCCAGAGCAGGGAACTAATCACCAAACACATAAAAAGGCAAACACACATAACTATAGGAAAAACTGTTTCACTTCAGTTTTCAAGCTGGCAAAAATATTTTCCCTTGTTTCAGTGAAAGTGGTCTACACTGAAAAAACACTTTTAGTTTGTCAACATTGCAAAGAATGAAGATTTGATGGATTTCACTTTAATAAACATTTTGTCTGTTGTCAATGGTTGTAATTCAGTCCATCAAACCAAAGTTAAACTAGTATCACTTTGACTAAACAATGATGCTGAAAGCAGTCTTCTTGAGGGAACACTATCTTTGCATTTTAAAGAAAATACACATTTTTGTGGTATAAGAGACCACCCCATAAACAGTACAGTGTCCTCTACTCTTCCTACTTAAAATAATTAAATCTGAAGTCACTGGACTTTATAAATATTTCATGTTGGACAGTTTGACTGAAGCACATTTCAAGAAGGCCAGGAAAGCTTCAAAAAAGGCCCAGAGCAAAGGACAGGATGGCAGGAGAAGAGCCTGGACCTGATGTCCGCCAAAGTATAGGTCTAACGTTTGAGGTCTCAGATTGCTGGTGTACCAATATTGAGCCCAGTTTCTCTTACTGTTATGAGATGGCTTTGCTGCAATCAGAAGAGAGTTTGACTTCTGAATCATCTTGCTGCAGTTGATGATGGTTTTACAGGCAGATTTTATAAAATTCTGTCAAATATGTGAAAGTGCAATCATAGGGATGTAATATAAATCCCCTTTTTCATTTCTAAAAAACAAGGACATTACTACCCCTGTACAAACTATCATTTCGTTTAATATATAATTTTGTCTGACCACAGATTTTGAAAGCATTTGTTTTGTTTCATCAGTGACAAAAATCACTAAAAGAGAAACTGATTACCTGCACCTTTATTTCTTTAATTGAGGAAAAATGTAGCAAGGACAAAAAAAAAAAAAAAAACATTTCACCAGATGGCTTCCCTAGCCTTAGTTGGATTCATGATTATTTACTGAAGGTCTTTACTCAGACAAACCAACAAAAACAGTCACTGAAAGTGATATGGCCTTAAGCCTTTTTCTCCCCTGCACCACCGAGTATGGGAAGAGATCCTTCACTAACTTATATATACAAACTCCATAGTCACACACACAACAGTGGAGAAAGGGCAGCACCAAACCTTGCTGAAAGTAGCTTTCAGTGATAATTTTGTTACTCTGCTGTTAATCGGAGAATATGCCCTTTAGTTTAGTACACAGTGGTTTTATTTTATTATAAAAATGCATTTGAGCTTTATCTCCTGCTATGTGTAGTATTCTGATTTTTGATTAGCCTGCACAGGTACATCTGGGTGTTACTTAAAAATATTTAAAGCATTTTATCACATAGCCTGCACTTAGCTTGGTTCTGACAATCTTTTTGCAAAGCTCTAGCATATCTCACATTTTGTTTTTAGCTCAGGTAATAAATAGATGTTAACTTTCAAAACACACACACACGCGCACACACACACACACACACACACACACACACACACACACACACACACACACACACACACACACACACACACACACACACACACACACACCAGCTTTCTCACTCTGGGTCAGTAAATCCCAACAGCTTCTGAAAATAAATCCTTCTGATACTAAATAAAACCATCTGTTCCTGCTCACAAAAAAACAGCCAGAAACCTGGAAATATCGAGCACGATGACGTCCGCTAAAGCATGAATAAAGAAGTTATTTGGGACAGTTAGGAGGTATTGATGAGTAAAGGGTGGCCTAATGGTTAAGGTGTTTGCCTTACAAAAACAAGGTGCAGGGTTTGAGTCTCACAAGGGATAATTGGCTAGGCTTAAAATGGCTCGCGAGGGCAGTTAGCCTAGTACTAACCAATGAACCTAAAAGTGGGGGGCTCCCCTCCCCCTTGCTCTATGGTTCTGGTCCCCATGACTCTGGAGCCTTCAGTAGGAAACCAGTACAAAAGTTTAGATGGAGTTGCACAACAAGGGAAGGAGGAGGAAACAGTGGCAACTCTGATGCAGTCAATGTTTTGGAGTAATAGGCCAATGAATTCCCATATAGTAAACACATGTGACATAGGATGCAGCTGAAGAAAATATGGCACAGGAAGATTTTCTGGAACATTTCTTAGAATGCCTGCAGGAAACAGAGAACAAAGAATGTGCCCTTAGTTTATCAGAAAATCATCTAAGGGGAGAATTGCTTGATTTAATAGAGATGGATAGACATATTAAGATCAATGAATGAAACAGATTACAGAAAGTCAATACCACTGAAAATGGCAGAAGTTTAATAAAATTAATGAGCACAATAATCTAGACTATTAACAGAAATTCATGTGATCTAACAGTAGTAAATAGGATATATTATTGTGAAGCTAAATTAATAACAGGTAAAGTCTTACCAGAAAAATACTGTGAAATAAAATAAATGAAGTGATAAAATCAAATGCCATCATGGAAGTATCGAACAGAGAGAACTATAAAGCAATTATGACCAGAAGTATCACTGACAGAGGAATACAGATGAGGGAACATATCAACAAACATATTTAGAAAGACAAACATGATAAAAATAACACACGGTATCAGAACAGATCGGGATCTATTGCACACTATTGCAAATAATAAGCTAAGGATATCAGCACAGGCAGAAAAACTTAGAAGATATGCAGATAAATATAAAGGAAAAGTACAAAATAAGCAATTTATTGATGACCCAAAAAGGTTTTATAGGGAATGTGGAAGCAAGGCAAAAGGAATATAAATACCACCAAAAAAAAGAAGGAATATACACAGTTTGGAGAAATACCTATGAAGATCCTATAGAACATAACAAAGATGCTGAATGGGCAGCAGAAGTTAAAGAAATTATAAGAAGTTCACATGTACAGGATATGAAATGGAATAAAGTTAACTGCCAGAGCAAGTGAAACAAAATTAAGAAAAGCTCATAAATGGAAAATCCCAGGTCCAGATGCAGTACCTAGCTTATTTTTAAAAGTATTAACAGCTTTACAAGAAGATTTAGCCCTGAGTAAGAAATATGCATCACGAACAGGCATCAACCAAGCTAAAAGAATACTCTTCCTAAAGAGTGAACCTGGAGACTATCATAAAAACTATAGAACAGTAACTTGCTTTCCAATGATGTTTAAACAATATATTGGAATTGATGCTGACAGAGTTTACAGTCATTTAGAATACTCAATCATGACGATATAACAAAATGGTAATAAAAGAAAGTCACAGTCAACAAAGAATCATTTTTTGTTAATGTCATAATGGAGGATTGTAAAAAGGTGAGGAATCTAAGTACAGCATGTATAGACTACTAAGAAGCATTTGACAGCATCCCACATTCATGGATAAAGCAGTGCTTACATGCTGTATAAGATACATCCTGCATTGATCAATTACATTGCAGTGAATGTGAAACAATGGCAAACCACGTTGTAACTAAGTCACGATAAAGGACAAATTATTTTCCTAGGGATAAAAATTCAAAGGGAGATTTTTTTAGGGTGACTCTTTGTCAGTTACTCATCTAACTTGCCGTTAACCCTTTAAGCTGTCTACTTAACAGACTTAGGTCATGGTTACAATTTTGCTCCCAGAAAACAAGAGAGTATAAAGACTTCTCATCTTCTTTTTGTGGATGATTTAAAACTGTATAGTTCATCAGATGAAGAACTGAAAGCACATCTGTAAGTGGTCAAAAATGTTTTAAATGATATACATTTAGTCTTGATAAATTTTCAAAAGCAACTTTTAAAGCAGGAAAGCTACAGGACCAAAAAAAAGTAAATCAGTCTGGGACAGGAATGTGATATAAAGGAACTTGAGCAGGAGGGCGTGTACAAATATTTAGGAACTGACAAAGGACTGACAGTAAAACATGAACAAATGAAAATGAATGCAAACAAAACTTAGTTAAGAATATTTTAGAAGACAAAAATGAATACTGAAAACAACCTTGGCATGTCAGCATTTTCTCTTCCTGTTCTAACTTACAGAATTGGGGTGATTGACTTGCTCCAATAGGTATTGGATCAGTTGCACAGGAAAAATGCGCCATGCTTATCAAGTGATTTATAAAAATCAGTGAATACCATATTATATATTCTCCATTGTGAAGAAGGTATAGGCCTCCTCAAAATTGATGACGTACAGATCTGCATAGAACATATCTGCTGACCTTACAAGATCCAAACATAGTGAAAGTTTTAAAACCTGAGGAGAAGTCTAAGATGACTTCCCTGCATAGTTTAGCAGAAGCATATTGGTATCATGAGGGAATGGAAATTAAACCAGAAGTAGAAAAATTGTGCAGCACCTAAATGTGCTAAAAACAAAAGAAAGAATATAAGGTGAAGGATCAGATCAGAAGGCAAGAAATGTGGAAAAGGTAGTTGCAAGTACGGGAGACTCCTGGAATAACCTAGTCTTGATCAGGGTCTGCTGCAGGAATGGTTAAGGAGAGGTGAATTTAAACCAAAAGACAAAAGGTTTATATTGGCCACCCAGGATAGTGGACTACATATATGTTGGTTTACAAAGTCCACTGAACATTTGGGAGAAACAGACAAATGCAGGTTTTGTAAAATAGAATTGGAAACTGTCACACATCTTGTTGCTGGGTGCGATAAACTAATGCCAGAGGGCCTGTATACTGAAAGCCACAATAGTGTGGCAAGATTGCTGCAGTGTGGATTATGCAAATATTACCATACTGAAGTAGCTAAGAAGCACTGGAGACATGAGTCACAAGGTGTTATAGAGAATGATGACATTTATATCTTAAGGGATCATCCATTATCAACAGTTCAAAAAGTAGATGCAAAAAACCCAGATATAGTAGTCCATGTAAAGAAGACAAAAGTAGCATTGATCATTGAAATTGCTGCACCCAGTGATGCAGTGTCTTGTGTACAGAGAGACACAAAGACAAAAAATACCAGGATTTGTAGACAGAAACAAGGGCAATGTGGAAGAAGGATGCTCTGACAAGTTCCAGTAGAGTAGTAGTATGAACAATGTGTCTCATAAAAAGGAATGTACGATTGTATTTAGATATATTACGGATATATGTAACTCCTTATAAATTGAAGAAGGAGTCAGTTCTGGACACATTGTAGGTTCTGCAAAGAGCACTTTTGCCTAATGTCAAAGATTGAAACAATACTAATTTGATGAACTTTAATCATACTTTTACTTAGGAATGGGGTGCATTCCCTTCATGGAATAAGAAATGCAAATACTTGGAGAAATTAAAGCAAAACACATAACCTATTATTCTAGCAATTTTCTAAATTTATAAGAGCAATATTTAAAATCTGTCCCTATTTTGGGCCTGTGGTTCACCATTATAATTTGCTTTGTCCAGATTTATTTCTCAATGAGATTGAGAGGTTTGCCAATAATTCCTGTTCAGCATAGATGAGGTATGTTATCCTTTGCCTATAACTTCTTCAAAGGATCATAGGATCATAGCAAGTTAATAGGCTAATGGCCCTAGAACCCTTGCAAGTCTAGCCAAGTCCTACCCTTATTTCGATGATCAAAACCTATTACCCCTGTCCAAGAGGGACACAGGTAGAAACCCCGGGGTAAACTTATGGTCACCCATCCAATTGTTCAGATTACGTTTAAGGAGGGTCAATGAAGTGTTCTGTTTGACATGAAGTGAGAGTCTGTTCCTAAGGTGTGGTAACCTCTGGGAGACAAATATGTCCCTCAAGCAGGTTCTATTAATGTCACATACCAGGTTAATGTCCTTAGAGCGAGTAACCCATCTATCATTTGACCTAACGAGATGCAGCATTTCTAATAAAGCAGGATGAGAGATTGCCTTGTATGCAAGGCAGAGATCGCCTCTGAGTAGTCTGTATGAAACAGAATAAAGTGACAGTGATTTCAGATGATCCACAAATGACAGATGCTGAATACCTATAAATTTTCTTGTGAGGGACCTTTGTGGTCTCTTCAATGGCTGCAGGTGCTGGGAAAGGTACATATCAAAAAGGGGCATTGTACTCAATTATTGGCCTGATGAGGGAAGAGTACAGGGGGGGTTTAACTTCTTTTTTTCTGGAGGCAATGCCCTTACTTATGAGATGAGCAATATAGAATTCCCTTCTTACCACTTGGAGACATGGAGGTCAAAGGTGAGGTTGCAGTCAACCTGTGTGCCCAGGTCTCTCACCACTGAGTGCGTACTTAAGGTGTTGCTATTGATGTGGTAGTTATTAGGAACATTGCACTTACCAAAAAAAGATGACAATACATTTTTTTTTTTGCATTGAGTTTAAAGCCATGACTTTGGCACCAATCACTTGTTTGTGTAAGACCCTCTTGTACGATGTTGACATCATTTGGAGATTCTATGAACACTCCCACTTTGTAGTCATCAGCAAACTTTGTCAGCCATGGACATTTAGTTTCTGCTTGTACTTCAAAGAAATGAATTCCAAACAGTAGAGGTCCCAGGACTGATCCCTGTGAAACACCACTGGTTACAGGTCTGTTGTTGGAGGTGGGTGATTATTCCCTCATTTACATAAGATTTTCTCACACATACTCTAACTACTATGATTTGGTATGGCTATTATCTCTGAATTGTACTTGAGCTGCATTTGTTCACAGCCCATGCAAATATGCACTGCAGATGTGTAATGACTATGAATACCACCCAGAAGCTCTGTTATTAATCTGTTATTATTTCTAGATTGAGTTATGGATAGCATTCTGTTATGTTACATTCAGTCTCAAATAAAGCAAGCTTAACTAAATTCTAAATTGCATAATGTTAGACTAATTCCCCAATGTGCAGAGGGACAAAGCCCTGACTGTGGCAAAGAAGGCATGTGTTTTATGAGATAGAAAGGCTAGGAGGATGTATATATGTGTGTGTGTGTGTGTGTGTGTGTGTGTGTGTGTGTGTGTGTGTGTGTGTGTGTGTGTGTGTGTGTGTGTGTGTGTGTGCAGAATTCATGCTGCCACACCCATCCTGTCAGGAATTTGGTAACTTTTTTACTGAATTACTGATACATGCTAGTGACTGCAGCAATCAGACTAAAATAAACCTACAATCAGTAGTAAATTCCTTGGCCAGGAAAGCATGTGCACAACCATTCATTCTCTTCATTAGAGTAACCACAGCAGCATCTGCAAAACCACCAGTCAAGAAATGGGACAGGGATCATTCCACCAGAGTGAGTGACTGGCTTTTTACCTACTAGTTGACTCTCGCTTCTCATCAGTGATGCCAATGTGCCTGTACAAGGCAACAAATGGGACAGAAGTCACTTAACCTGGGAGTTGACTGATCCAATTCTCATCCTGGTTTGGGAAAATCAAGTCTCCCAGAACATGGAAAGAATGGCTTAAGACTTTTGCCATATTCTGAGCAGCTGGCATGTAGTGCTTGTGGTTGGAGAATGCTGTGCTTTTCCTGCAGCCCAGTTACCATCCTTCAGCACAGAAATGAATGGGTCATTGGATATAAGTAAATTACTGAACAAGTCAAGCAGATAACAAGGGGAACATAGTATTAAGGCAAATGTTTGTTTAGATAAATAGACTTTGTGTTTATAAAAACACAGAGATCACAGTCAGTCTGGGGCTGGGTTCTCTCTCTTTCTCCAGATCCCCAATAAGACTCCCCACTGGCACAGCTATACAGTTGAGATCTCAGCTGAGTGGCCAAGCCAAAACCTCCTGCACCCTCTCTGTCCAACCAGTGCTTTGTGTCCCTGTCCAAGTAGCTGACACACACACACACACACACACACACACACACACACACACACACACACACACACACACACACACACACACACACACACACACTTTGAGATTTGATTTATATACAATCACACACACACACACACACACACACACACACACACACACACACACACACACACACACACACACACACACACACACACACACACACACCTTTGGAAAGGCTGGGGCAGGGTCACTAGCTATTCCCCCTTCTGCCCAAACTATAAGGTAGATCCAGCTGCCACCAGCCACTACTTATCAACTACTTTAAGACCCTTACTAAAGGATGTCCAATCCTACTGTATAATGTTACTATTATCCAAATGTTAGTCTGACCAAGTAAGGCTATTGGAGTCACCTGTACAGTGTCACCAAATAGTTATGAAAGCATTCTAACAGCTTAAATATGTCTCACAAACATCAGCCACAAAGACAGGTTTAAATATATTTAATAAGAAATAATAAAAGAACAAGACAATACTCAGTACACAAACACAGTTACTTCAGAGTTCAAAATCACAGGAAATATTTTAAAATGACATTACAAGATGGTCTCAATTAAATACAGAAAACATCTAAGCTAATCTTTACTATATTCCTATCTATATCTAAAACATATATTATGCCATACATCTTACTTACAGCAAGATAAGTGCAGATGGTAATGATGAGTGGATGTTCTTGCTAGGTCAAAGACAAAATACAAAATGCCCAGTCTCTCTCTGAGGGAGTTCTTAAATTAATATCAGATATTACTGCTGGGTTAACTTGAATGACATCACATTTTGTCACCTGACTTACGTTCCCAGGCTAAAACAGAAACTAACAGAATGTAACATCTCTGTGTGAAAAATACATATCTCTCAGATGTTTGAAGATCTTGGAAGTTGTAAAACAATAAAACACATTTACATTTTAAACCTAGTAATTACTTCACTTTCAAAACAATACAAAAATTTCTAGCTCTACACATTGTATCTGCTACACTGAAACTGAGAGAGAACTTTTATAACACACTCATAAATCAATTTAATGTCAACCTATTTTCTTCAAACTTTGCAAGTTAACCCTTTTATGTGTTAGTTTCTTCTGTTAAAACATGCATTTGCACAGGTATAGATTTTATATGCAATTCTGTTCTAAGGCAAAGGGAATGCTGTGGTTACATTTTAGCTCAGTACATAGCATACAATTCTGTATAAATCATATCAATATTCACAAATGACATAGAATTATTTACAAAATTTCAGATAGCTGGGCTGGCACTATTTCCCTATATCACGTATAATATGAAAAAAGAGACTTACCCATGTAATCTTTATGTGATAACAGCATTTTACATGGAAACAAAAAACATTCATGTACAATTCTGAACAGATGTAGAAAGAGAAACTTCAAGATGACATTGCAAAGGCTTATGAAAAAAGGGGTTTATGGACTGGTGGCTGGGATTGTAATATTGTGTTAAAAACAGAAAGAGAAAAAAATATACATATACCAAGCAGGATAACTGTGGAGGGGAATATGATGGTTTAAAATACTGAGTACAACCCAAAAAGTGTTTTTTTTTTTTTTTTTTTTTTTGTGGAAAAGAATGACATTTGATAATTAACTGTGGCAAAATAAAATGCTATTTTTGTGGAAAAATTGGATATGAAGTAAAAATATGAATTGAAATGTTATAAATGTAAAAACTTGGACATTTATGGCTGGATTGCAAAAATGAAAATAGTAAGGAAAAATAAAAAGAAGAAAATGAGCAAAGAGAAGAAAGTTTAGAATCAAGAGAAATAGAAGAAAAATTGGATGAGAAAATTAAATAGGTTGCAGAAGATGGTTCTGAAATAAGTGATGAAGAAGACATAAAATGGGAGGAAGAAAAAGGAAAAAAAGAATTATATTGGTGAGGGTAAATGACAGCAAAAGAAAGTTTAAAAAAATAAGTACAAAAGAAAAAAAAGAAAGGAAATGGATGAGAAATAATCTATATAGCTAAAGATTGGGGATTGTACAATGGTTAAGGTGTTTGACTCATAAACTCAAGGTACAGAGTTTAATTCTCATTCTTGGGATAGAAAGCTATTTAGGCATATAGCAACCTATTAAGACAACTTACCCAGTAGTTAGTTATGAATTTATGAAAGCATAACTTAAGGAAAAGGGAAAATGAACATTTTAGAGTGCTTTCTTTAAATTTGAATAGTATCAAGAATATAGAAAGAAGAATATAGATTTTGGAATGATGTAATGTATGTGATGAAGATGTAATTATAATAGAAGACACAAGATTTTTAACAAATGAAGAAAGATTATAAACAGAGAAACTATGAGAATGAAAGATACTCTAGAATTTGGGAAATGAGAGATGATTGGAACAGCAACATTCTGCAGAAATACAGTAAGGATATTAGATGTAACTTTAGCAAAAATGGGAAGATTAACAATTGTAGATTTAAAACAGAACAAGTCTATAGAATTATAGCATTGCATGATTATACTAACTGTAAAGAAAGGGAAAGCTTATTTTATCAGATTTTAGATTATGCAGTGATAAATATGAACATTATAAAAACAGGACTTTAATTGTGATTAAAGAGGCAAGCATAAAAAGAAAGGAAATGACATAAGAAAAAATGATAGAAGTTATAATATGTAGTAAGTTAAATCTCTAGAACAAACGTTCATGCCCTTACAAAAGAGTATGTATCAAACTGAAATAGATTATTTTATAGTATCATAAGATTTAGTTATAGGAGAAAGGGAGGTAGTTGAAACAGGATTTTCTGATCATCTTGCAACATGGTTAGAGATAACAAGCAAAAAAATAAGAAAGTTAAATGAGAAAGCATGAAATGAAGAAGGAAAGAGATTAGTAATACAATTATGAAAAGATCATATTACTATGAGAATATTTTGTAAAAACTGGTTTGATTGGTGGGTGATAGTTAAGGAAAAATATAAAAATGTATTTTACAGTAGCAATATGATGTGAGAAAAGTAGAGAAAGAAAAATATAAAAGAACATATAATGATGCATTAGAAGATTTAAAACATAATGACAGAAAGCACTTGGACAAAGAAAAAGAATTATATGAAAGAAATCAAGAAAAAATGCAATAATTGTTATTTGAGCAAAGATATTTTGTGCATGGAAAAAGGGAAGAAGTAGTGAGTTACTTAATCAGATTAATTAAGGAAGAGGGTAGTGTAATGAGAGAAATAAAAAATGTAAAAGGAGAAACAGAAATAACTCAGGAAAAGGTTATGAATAGTGTAGTACAACATGTGCAAGAAATATTTAATGAAAAAAGAAGGTAGTGAAAAAATGTGGAATGTAAAAAGAAAGTTAACAGAAAAAGAGAATAAAGAGTTGGCAAAGGAGATTTCTTTAAATGAGCTTGATAAAGCATTATGACAATCAAATATAGATTTGGCTGCAGGACTAGACAGAATAGGATATGACATTTATAACAATTTAAGGAATTGGCAAAAAAGATGATTTTGAATGAATGATTAAACAAAGGATTTGTGAATAAAGAATTATGTCATGGAATAATTCAATTCATATGGAAGAAGAAAGACAGAAGAGAACAGTATTGAATAATAATGATGATAAGATATTTATGAAAATAATGCAAAATACATTTTAAACTAAAATGGGAAATATGTAAGATGGCATTTATAGTTTAAAGGGGAAGGGTTGTCAAGAATAATTAATGATAGAGAAATTGTGGATGATATTATTATCAGAAAAGAAAAAGTGAAAATCATGATAGGAGACCTTAATAAAGGCATTTGACACAACTGAACATGACATCTTAAGGTCTATATTATGACAGCAAAATGGCTGAACACAGAAAGCCATTTCTTTGACTCATAAATAACAAACATCAAGTTACATGAATGGCCAGATCACCAATTTTTTCCTACGGAAAAATATTGATTGGCTGTCGCTGTGAATTTGACCTTTTCCCCACTGTAGTACAATTTTGGAGTTGGTATATTTAGTTGGGATGTGTGGGGGGGCAAAGCCCCCACTTTGTAATGTTTGAACTGGTTTGTCTTGTCTGGTTGGCCTACTGATTTCTTTCCCTAGTAAAAAAAAATTGGTGATCTGGATGTTTGTGTAACTTGTAGTTTGTTAATTATATGTAGATGAAATGGCATTCGGTGTTTAGCCTTTTCGGTGTCTTAATAAGGAGTCAAAATCTTATGGATAATAATGAAAGAATAGAATATATGTGAGAAAGTTACACAATTGTGTATGTCTGCATATAGTATTAATAAAGTAAACATACTTTTAAATGGCTGATTAAGCCAAGCTCTACATATGAAGAGTGGTGTAATGCAGGGATGTCCAATGAGTTGTATAGTCTTTGCATTAGTTGTGAATGTGATAGTATGTGAAATAAATTACAAAATGAAGAAGGTGGGGTATATAACTCCTGAAGGGTTAAGAATTCCAGTTATGTTGACACATGCAGGTGACATTATAATAATTGCAAAATTGGATAAAAGAAGTAATAAGTTGCACAAATGAGTGTTTATAGCTGATATGCGTGGCTTTAAATAAAGAGAAAAGTAAATGTTTATTTGATCTAGTAAATATTGGGTGTGCATATTTTTATAATGAATGAAATTTCAGTGTTAGGTATAAATTCAATTGGGGAAAAATAATAGAAGAAATAAAACAAGCATGTCTTTTCTGGAGAGCATATATCATACATCATTTAGAAAAAAGGTGTATTTGATTAATTCTGTGCTGATGGGAAAATAGCATTCTTAGCAAGTGTATTTTTTTTGCCAACAATATTTGAAAATGAATAATTGCACACACACACACACACACACATGTATATATATATATATATATATATATATATATATATATATATATATATATATATATATAGATATATAGATATAGATATGGATATATATATAGATATAGATATTACTTATATGGGTTTCTAGATTAAACCCAATACAAAGAAGACTTTTTTTATGCAAGGAAAGAATAAGGAGGTTTAGGGATAATTAACCAATGGTATATACGAATTCATTAAATCCATACAAGGTGTTAAAGTTGATAAATGAAGTAGTAAATCTATATAAATATAAGCATGATACATTTTAGAGTATGGTAAAAAAGAGTAAAAGAGAAAGAGTGCATAAATGAAGAAATACCATTTTACCAAGAAAAACATATTGTTTTTGAAAATAATAATTGATGTTACAGAAAAAGATAGAAAAGTATGGTATATGAATGTAATTATAAAACATTACTATGTAAAATCATGGAAAAATCTAACAGATTAAAAAAATTAAAGCTATGAAATTAAGAAGTGAATGGTGTAATCAGAAAGTAGAATGTCATGATTTTTTGTGGAGATGGGTAATAGATAAACTGTCAGTAAAAGGAAATATGCCATGCAAAAAGAAAAGTGATAGAATATATGTTTACATCGTCAACAAGAAAAAACTACAGAACATGTGTTTTTGAAATGTAAAAGAGTAAAAAAGCTATGGGGGAATTCATGAAAACCTACATGATAATTTTTATTGTGTGCATGTCACAGTGTGATGTACATACAGGCGCAACAAATTTTAGATTCATTAAACACGCCACAGTGGCTCCCACTCACATGCAAATACGGATATTTTCATGGCATACAAAGTAAAGCATAAGTAGCTGAATTTTATGTTAATGAAGGAAATCAACATGGTGTATCAATGAAACAACCTTTAAAGCAACTGTGTAGGCTCTGTGTTCGTTTTGGCCATGTATTCAGAAGCTTTCCGAATACAGCCTCAGAAAGGAGTCTACACAGAAACAAGACAAGTAAAAGCTCTTAAAATTTGTGCAAAACTGACCTCATCAAGTAACCCACATGTATTTTGATATAATTACACACTGAGTATGCAGGAATATCAGAGTTACAAAATAAAAAATACCATTGTATGGGCCATGACATAAATGCACACTTGCTGTCCCACTCCCAAAAGAAAATGAAATTGCATATAATGCAGGCTGCTACATGTTTGAGGATCCTGAAATAGACTATTATATTGTACCGTAAGCATATGTAGTATGTAGCAGATATATGGGCAAAGAAATGTCCTCCCTTGTGTTTACAACACTGTGCTCCTGTGCAGTTTCTCCACTGATATGGCTACAGACCATGTAGATTCCAGGCTGTCATCACAGTGAAGATGCAAATTAGGTTAAAACTCATTGGTATTGTTGAATCCCAAAAAAAAGAGTAACCCTGAAGGGATGTTTACTCCATGTAGACATTTCTACTACTGTGTTTTTGTTTTCTGTATATGTCAGTGGTGAGTGATGACATCAGAGGTGTGTCAGGTTACACTTTCAAAGTTATACAGGTCGGTGTGGGGAGGGTGGAAGTGCATTTAAAGCTATGCACAAATCACAGGTTGTATGTCATCCTCAGAATTTTGTTGCAAAATGTGTACATTTTTAATGTCCTTGTTACATGCACCAGCACGCATTAGAGGAATGAATGGGCAACTTTTGTTTTGCCTGTCATGTAGATAGTCCAGTGGCACCATGTGCATGTGTAGGGCTAGAGTGCAGAAGGTCCTGGGTGCTGGTGCAGGGTGAGCAAACTTTCCTTTTTATACTGAATGTTTGCATGATCTCATGGAAACAGAGAAAAGTGCTGTGGATTTGTAAAAAAACTACTTTAACAAGTGACAGCAGAGAGACCTTTACTTTACTCATATGTGTCCATTAGTAAGTACTAGGCCTCAGGTTTCAAAGATTCACACAGTTCTACCTCTGAAGTATACTGATGATCATTACATGGCCTTATTTTTGCACCATATATTTGTACTGGAAAATCTGTAAAGAGAGACGTCAGACAGTACTGATACACATTGCAATTCTGACTTCACAACCCTTCCCAAGATCAAACAACAGGCAGGAAGCAGAACAAGTAGAGTAACAAGAACATCATATCATTGTTTATGCCATATCACTATCAACTTTGCTTACTCACAGAAAAACAGGCTATGCTTCTCTGTGATATAACAGTACATGAGCTCACCCCAAGAGCAGTGTAACCTTGCTTGTGCCATAACAGTAACTCAGCAATGATCCCCCCAGAAGAACAGTATATGGCCATTTGTGCCATCCAGCCTGACCTTCACTTGCTGGCAAATGCATATCATATAACTCCCAGTTAATATCAGCGCACATTTTAAGGCTTAGGATATTGAATGCCTTACACATCTGAATGTCTCACAGTACTGCTCAGGTAACTGATGAAGTGCTAAGAAACACAGACAAGTAAGACAAAGCTGTATATTTGCAAGGAGAATCCTAACAAGTTGTGTGATCAGTAAGTGTATTATGTCCAGATATAATAAAGAGTGTTAAAAGTACAAGTCACAGTTGAAAATCTCATAGCAGTGTACATTCCGGTGCATTTATTTGTGTGAACAATGACTTCGGTTCTTTGTTGCAAAGCTGTTTGTGTAGCAAAGAGGGCTAAGGCATCCATCCCAGTTTCTGAGTCTTCAGTTGTGTAAGAGTTCCAGTCCTGAACTATGTAGAAATATCTGATGTGTAGTATTGTTTTGTCTCTTTCCATTTATTTTCCTACTTTTCTTTTTTTTTATTCTACTGTTTTTGCAATCTGCCTCATAGCACAAACAAATGAGTGCAGGATTGGTTGTTCTTATGTGGCTTACTCGAAGCACAACATTACTGAAATCAAACCACCTTGGAAGCAGAGAGGCAGACACAGAAACCAGATATATTCAATAAATGAAATATAACAGAAACAACCTCCCAAAAAAGTGGAAACTCAAAACTGGTGAAATAAAAATAAAAAAATGCCACCAAACCCGTACAGAATGGCAACACTTGACAAACTTTACTGCAGAAAAAGACTAAGCGCTTTCACCATGTGACTTCCAGGGCTTCATCAAAGTAACTGTTAAAATTCAAATGCAAGATTAAATAAACTTAACACAGACACATGATCAGTGCAATAGGGGAATGAATTATAAAGACAGTACATCAGCATGACCAAAGTGCTGCATTCAATAGAAATCACATTTAAATATACATAAATGTATATATTGTTATAAAGTGCTAGTGCTAATAAAATAAATATGTTATATTAACTTAGTTAAAAATAACTAATTTAAAATTATTGGATAAAAATATCAGATAAAAATGTTAAATAAAAATACACACTGGTTACACTACATAATGCCTACATTATGCTGTATGTATTTAGGGAACCAAGGAACCAGAATAAACAGACCTTAAATATAATATTGTCAAATCTCCAGTGCCCTTAATTTCAACACCAGATCTAATGAGATGTCATCATTTATGCAACGGTAAACAGTGGCATTATTTCTTAGTTGCCACTCAAACACTCGTTTCTCAAGATATAGGTTCAAGTCACCACCCCTACCATAATCTAACACTCTGTCGATGACAAAGAACAGAATTATTTGGAAATTATTACAGTTCTTAGAATGCATATATAATGCATTCTCTTTTTTCTCTTTCTTGATGTCTCTACTATGTTCTAATATCCTTTCTTTAAGTTTCCTATTGGTTTTACCCACATAGAAAACAGGAGAGAACATACAGGTAGCTAAGTAGATCACCATCTTGGTGTTGCAGTTGCATTTACCAGGACATGGAAGGGTACAATGATAAACATCAATTGCACCATATGGACCTGTATTAATAAATTTACAGGCCGTACATGCATTACACTTTTACATTTTGGAGCCTAAACCTCTTGTTCTTGTTTGTTGCTTCTCTAATAAGTTTTTAATATTAGGACCCCTACTATAAGTAATTCTAGAAAATCCTAGGATGTTCATAGTGTCTTGATCAAAAATTATCCAAGTGTTATGAACTATGGATGTAATTGTCAAGGCATCCTTGTTGTATGGGAAAACGAACATACTATCAGTTAACAGAACTTTTGTTGTTGTTATTAACATCTGATTCTGTGTTTAATATCGGAATACATCTGTTGTTCCTGTTCTGCATAACATAATTTCTAGTTTTAATCAACATTTTAAATGGGTATCCTCTGTCTCTAAACATGCCAATTAATGTGTATATCTCATTCTCAAAATCAGTGTCATTGATTCTTAATCTTGAAATTAATACCATTTGTTCTTTCATTATGCTTTTCTTTTGATGCATAGGATGGCAACTGTTATAGTGGAGAAAGGAATTACAATATGTTTCCTTCCTAAAAATCATTAATTGTAGTTTCTTGTTATTCCTGTCCCATACCAGTCTTATATCAAGGTAATCTATACTCTCTACAGCTACCTTGCATGTAAACCATAAAAATGAAGTAGTAGAGTTAAGATAAGTGATAAAAGATGCTAGTTCTTCCTGGGTACCTTTCCAAAAAAATCAATATATCATCCAAAAATCTTAGCCTTGTTATAATTTTGTTATAATAAATTGATGGAAACACACATTCCTGTTCCCATTGGGCTAGCACCAAATTGGCATAAATAGGTGCACATTTGGCCCCGATGGCTACCCCTGATATTTGATGAAAAAGTTCTCCCTCAAAACCTACAAAATTCAACACCAAGTCTATTAATTCCACTAATAATTGTCTTTTAACATTGTCTAAATCATTCTCCACCATTAAGGTTTCCTGAAATAATTTAAAATCTTCATTGTGTGGGATAACTGTAAATATGTTCATTACGTCAATGGTGACAAAAAAAATCATCTGGAATTACAGTATCCCTCAAAATCTGCAGACAGTGCCATGAATCATGTAGTACATGAACATAGTTTCTTAATAATGGTTTACACCAGAAATCAATGTATGCAACCATAGATTCTGTTTTGGAGCCTGTTGCTGCCACAACATGTCTAAATGGTGGGTCTTGTAAATCCTTGTGGATTTTCGGAATCCCAAAGATATAGGGTGTCACAGGGGACTCAACAACCAAATATTTATATTCAACTGAATCCAATACTCCTTGAGTTAAAAAATCATATAGCATCCAATCAATTTTAGTGTATGCACTACACAATTCATTCTACAAAACTCTCTCATAGGTATAACTGCCATTCAGTAACTCATATATTTTAAATACATAGTCGTTGTGGTCCATCAGAACCCCCCCCCCCTGCCCTTGTCAGGTTTCATAGCTCTAACATGATGGTCATTACACAATTGCTTGAACGCATCCTTTTCATTACATGTTAAATTATCACTACCCTTTGTAAAATAGTGAAAAGTATCGTGTATCTGTTTCTCACGTGTAGTATCAAACAGTGCAACAGAATTATTCATTGGTGGTAAAAAAGTGATCTTTCTTTTCAGTATTATTCTATCATTAAAAAGTTCATCTTTATCATGAAAAAACATTCTTAAATTCAGCTGCCTAGTAAAAAGCTTTAAATTAGTAAGAACCTTGGCAATATCCAATGAAAAACTAGGTACAAAAGAGAAACATTTGCTAAGAACAGACATGTGGTTGTCATTTATACACATTTGAGAAAAATTGTAAACAAAAACAACATCTTTAGTAATGACATTACATCTTAGCTCATCATTAAGTTCAGTGGGTTGGAAGTCTTGGTTTGATGAAAAATAATCAAAAAATTAACCATCACAACTTATCGGTTTACTTGATAGGAGCGATTTCTCCATTGCCCCCCCGTTTCTCAGATTCCCCTGGATCCTGTTGATTAATCTCTGCGACCTTCTGGGTAGTTCTGGTGATGCTAAAAATTTGCTTTCCCTGTTGTTAACATTCATATCATCATGACCTGTGTCATCAGAAAGTTGATCACCACTGTCATAATTACTGACATTGTTTCTGTTGTTATTAAAATCTTTGTTTCCGTAAGTAGGTAAAGGGTATACTGTTTTGTTAGCATATTCCTATGTATCCCTTTGTAACTTTTTAGTTTTCTAGCAATGTTCTGTTTCACTAATTTATCAGAATCATTTAGAATAGATGTGTACAGTTGTTTGCCTCAAATTACAAGTCATTCATAATTTTATTGTTCATATCAGTCAATTGCTTTTCTAAGCTCAACAATTTACGCTCATTTTCTTTAATAATTCCAGACCAGTGCGATTAAAAAACTCCCAACAATTCACCATGAAAAACAGAGCCTGGTTCAGTTCCATTGGGGAACTTCCAAAGTCTCAAACCCTTGAGAACCTGCTTCAGTTCTAAGGAACATTTTAAAAACAAATTATCAGCTTGAAATGCCTTAAACCTGGCAAGTACCTTCTCAAAGTTCCGTAATTGATTGCAGACAGTACCATGTTCTTCCCCCTGTTCATGGCAGTTAGACAAATCCATTTGTGGTGTTAATAAGGCAAGTGAAAAGGAAGGGACATCAGCATCTCTTGCACTGACATTACATCCATTGCGGGATGGGTTAGTCACCTCAGATCCACTATTTGATGTCTCCGAGCATGTTACCATTCTGTATGGGTTTGGTGTTTTTTATTTTTATTTCACCATCATGTTCAATAAATGCTTTTCGCCATTGTAAAAAAAAAAACAGTGTGGAGTAACTAGCACACATAAGCAATCTGGCTCACATTTGCGCACTGCTTACCTATGTGCAAACAGCTGTATCTTGCATGTGTGCACACTTAGCTAACCATAGTACTAATCAACTGCCCAATGCACACCTTTCAACTATTTAGATATTTGTAGAATGTCTTGACTTTTCCATCACATTTTTGCCCTGCTCCTCATAAAAAGTTGGTTTTACGGGAAACTAATTTGAAAGTACTTGACTATTGAAGCCAGGAAACAATGACAGACATTTGAATTTCAAAACTCCTACACTTCAGGCAATTCACATTAATGCAAAACATGTTATTCTATCAATTGTATAAGTTTGTAAGAGCAGTATGTAAAATGTGTCCCTATGTTTGGTCCTTTTTCAACCCAATATGTATGGCTTTGTCCAGATTCCTTGCTATAAAAGGTGGAGAGGTATGGTCCAGTGTACTATGGAAATGTATATATGATGCGATCTGATTTCATTCCATGTGTTTGCCACATACCCACAAGCATTACAACCCTGGGGTTCAGCTTATTTTTTTCCACACATATATCAACCACATGGCAAAGTGTAATTTATAATGTTGTATGCTCCCTCATGGACAGTGCCTGTTGGTGGGTTTGTGTGTGTGTGTGTGTGTGTGTGTGTGTGTGTGTGTGTGTGTGTGTGTGTGTGTGTGTGTGTGTGTGTGTGTGTGTGTGTGTGTGTGTGTGTGTGTGTGTGTGTGTGTGTGTGTGTGTGTGTGTGTGTGTGTGTGTGTGTGGCTGGCCATTTTTTTGATAGCAGCTCATCCCTACACAGTCATTCCATTCCGGCCTCCCAAGCTGGTGTCTCCCACACGGCCTGCTGATGTCAAATCCACCTACACTGCTTTGTAAGACAGACTTGTTCCATGTTGCATGCATTAAGTATTGTGTTCTGTAGTCTGTGCACTTAGGTAGGATTTCAAATCTCATTGCACTCAACTGGTTGGTTATGAGTCTAGGAAGCAGAGTATAAGTTGCATCCTATAATTACCTCCCCAAATGCATGGCTGTCCATTTTTTGGATAGCTGCTCATCCATACACAGTCATTCCATACCAGCCTCCCAAGATGTTGCCACCCACAGGCCGTGCTGATGTAATCTACTATAAGTTCACCTGCACTCGTGTAAGTCAGACTTATCCCATGGTGTGTGTGTGTGTTAAGAATTGTGTTCCATAGTCTGTGCACTTAGATATGTAGGGGTTCTATTCTGACTGCAGTCAAGTGTGCATGTGTGTGTGTGTGTGTGTGTGTGTGTGTGTGTGTGTGTGTGTGTGTGTGTGTGAGTGCATATATGTGTGTGTGTGTGTGTGTGTGTGTGTGTGTGTGTGTGTGTGTGTGTGTGTCTGTGTGTGTGTGTGTGCAACTTGATATTACAGAGAGCATTTTACACCAGCATGTGTGGCACACATCTTGTCCTTATTAGACACTGCTGATGTCATCAGCTATAAAGGGTTGTCAGACACAATGTACCTCAGACTTGTGCGATGGCATGTGTGTTATGTTCACTGATCTGTAGTCTGTGTATTTAGATAGTTAGGGGTTCCAAACTCACTGCAGTCAACTATGTGTGTGTGAATCAGTTGTAACTTGATATTACAGGCAGCATTTTACACCAGCAGGTGGTACACTGTTATTCCTATATTTTCAGCAGACAATACTTATGTCATCGGCTATACCAGAGTATTGTGTATGCATGCATCTCACCAGGGTATGATCAAACACTAGTCTGGATTTCAGGCAGACATCACATTATGCAATACAAGAAAGATTAAAGTAACATTTGTTTTAATCTGTACGCATACATCATGGCATGGTTTGTAGTTTCTGTGTTAGCTTGATGAGAAAGCCCTGTGCTGTGCCCTGCAGATCCATGTTTCTGGTGAGCTACATGCAACAGATAACATGATACTGTACTGTTCGGATGAGATTATACTAAAGTGCTGTCATGCAAGCCAGAGATCTGAATGTGATGGCCTGACTTAAGATATACACCATACATTTGTACTGGATAATCATTAAAGAGAACTGTTAGAAAGTAATGAGACACATTGCAGTTGTTGACTTCACAACCCTTAACAGAGAATACATTATAAAGTAGTGAAATGTTGATGCTATGCACTGCAAAACTTGGCAAGGCAAATATAATTCACAGGCAAAATTTGCATTTCAACAACACAAATATATATATATTAAGCAATAATGTAGCTAGCACTCTGTGCATCAGACACATAGCTTTAGTTCACTGAGTACAAAAGAGAGAAATCAGGGATATTGCACAGTTATCATCTTTTGCACAGAGTGTTGTGGTGGGAGTGGGGCAGGAGGCCTAGGTTGACAACAAAGGTTATTGAGTGTGTGAGTAAGAATGGGGAAGCAGGCAGGCTGAACCATGCAACTGTTGTGTATGTGTCTGTAGGGGTCCTCCATGTGAAAATGGTGTGTGACAGTGTGCAAGAACACAGCAAAGCTCAGTGCTAGCTCTACATCTTGGTATGTTGGACAGGTGTGAGCTGTACATGGTAGAGATGTCAGTTCACTGTTGCCCCTATGAGTCCTGAAGATGCAGTGGCTCCTCCCCCCAAGGACAGATGCAGTGCTACTACCTGAAGGTGAATGTTGTCTGCTGGACATGCTCCCTTTGCGGGAACACCCAAGACCATGACTCCATGGCCTGTATATGTGGTATGGACAGCACACTTGCTGATGGTGCAGGTAAAGTACTGCTATTACAGGAGCATGATTGGGCATGGCCACGCTGGCTTGCAGCAGAAGGTGTAGCTGATCTATGCCCATGTGTACATCACTCTCCCTGCAGATGTGTCATCACAGATACTGCACGGTCCATGATATAAACCCCTTGTTCCATGAGACACTCCATGTTCCAACATGTCATTCAACTGATCCACCGAACTAGCTATACTGTTGAGGCAGTCACAGATGTCAGACTGTGCCACATCTACAACCTTGAGCATTTGTTTGGAGCATCTTTCCGAATGTGCCTTTCCCAACATGATGGCCCTAAACATCTGTTGAGTGACACAGGAAAATACACCTACATCAGGTGGAGGATGGACAGCAGGCCTCCTCTGAGCACCCATATCAACCATCCTGCGTGACACTTTACCAACATTTTGGCTAAGGACAGATAGATTGAACAGGCACTGAAGCAGCAGTAGCCACACCCCCCTGATCAATGTCATTGTTCTCAACCTGTCCAATATCTCTGGCTTCAGTGGACAGGGTAAGCATAGGCCTACTGGCTGTGTCCTAGAAAAATGAAGGGTGGGGGTCGCTGAATGTCAGGCTCTGTACCACATTCAACCTCTGCACCCCCAACTGTGCCTCAGTTCGGCCACCATAATTTTCAGTGTCTTTTGAGACACTGACATCAGGTGTCAGAGTGCCCACAATCCCACTGTCATGCTCACCTGTGATAAAAAGGGAGAAACACAGGAATACATTAGTACCTGCACTATTATCCTGCAATATATGTTAAAAAGGTAAACAGCTGTCACTAATACAGACAGCAATATATACAACAGGCCTGAGAGGACACATTATGAGATATCTTGAAATTTATTGACAGTACTGACATAAATATATTAGGCTTACCATCTGCATGAGACCTGCATCTCTGTATTCCTGACATTCCTAAAATAAGTAAAGCAAGAGGTAATGCCAACAGCATCTCATTTGATAGTAAAACAGGAATACATTCATTTATACCTCTATAACTACAGTACCTCAAAAGTCAATAAGAATGTGGCTGATATCTTCAAATTAAGCTTATAACTTTAGCAATCCTAAATCCACCCACCCAACAAACAACTGGCACAGATTTATACTTTATTGACATTAGGGCACTATGCCACAGTATTGTAATTATCATCTAACAAAACATACCTTGATGGTCCTCTTTGGATGCAGCAGTTGTGCCCACATCCAGAACATAATGTGTCATGGATTGCTGGGAGCTGTCCTGAGTGGCAATGCTCACCAGGAATTCCTCAGTGGCAGTGAGAAGAGGTTCTGCAGTAGGGCCTCCACCTGTCATTTGATGATTGCATACCACTGCAGCTGCATGCTTACGTGCAACAGTTATCATATCTGTTGCTCTGTGATGCACCTGCTCATATGTGCAATTATGTCACCCAGTGGTGTTAATGATGGCCAATAATTCATCCCAGAGGGCTGTACACTTAGCCATATTGGCCCAACCCTGGACAGCAGCACAGCAGCATGTTAACTTAACTCATAAATTATCAGATTATTCTCTGCGTCTGTAAATGGGTGCCTATAACAAGCAGACATATTGTGTCCTACAAGACAAAAGAATGATAATACATGAGGATCACAAAACAGGGAGACTAACAAGAGAAATATATACTTGTTTTTTGCCATAACAGTAAGTATAATATGCTCACCCATCCAAAATAACAGTGCAGTCTAGTTAATGCCCTAGCACTAATTTATCTTTGTCCACCCCAAACAAAACGACAGGCTAAGAACCCATTCTGCTAACAAAACATCTTTGAAATGCTAAAATTGCTATCAAAGGACCTGTCCATGTAACATGTGTACATATTTATAACACAGCATTCCCTTTTCAGGTATTTTCAATGCTGTGTACCTGTGAAATGTCTTGACAATCAAGGCCATGTCATCATCACACTTCTATGTAATGCATACAGATTAAAGTGGGAAAGTCATTACTTCACATTTATTCTTAACTACATTCCAGAATATACATTATGTAGGTAACAAAATAGGAACATGCCTGCTGGAGTGCTATAATCCTCTGCAGAGAAATACTGTGAAGAAATACAGTTATCTTAGTGAGTTGAACAATGTACTAACTCATCTCAACATCAGTTTATCTAGCTAAACATTTGCCTTTTTATAATGGCGCACATTATTACTGGATTGCATCTGTCTTAGTCTGTGTTCCAGAGATGCTAATTACTGCATAAGCAGGTGAATTGCATGCCAGTCAACCAATCCTGTGAGGCTTTTCAACAAGATATAAAACATCCACGCAGACTCCATGCTGGTTTTTCCTAGGGATGTCACAAAGTGTGGAGTACAGGCACAGCATTTACAAGGTAAGTCCTGAACATGTACTGTAATGCATAATACTATTATGGCATGTACTTCTATTTCTTCATATGGTAGAGTAAGTAGGTAAAAGGTGGGAGAAGTATACAGAAATTCAAGTAATGTGACAGCAGAGAGTTATTTCAGTTATATGTGTCCATTAGAAAGAAGCAATCTTCAGCCATGCAATGTCTATGTATTTATAACTCCCCAAAGTACTAGTGATCAATGCTTGGCTTCAGTTTAGTATCATATGTTTGTAATGGAATATCTTTACATAGAGAAGTTGTGCCAAAATGTGACCTCAGTTTGGCATACCCCTGAAAAGAACAGTGTACCCTTGCATGTGCCATAACAGAAATTCACCTTTCTTCCCACCACCAAAAGAGCAGTGTATGGTTGTTTGCGCCATCCAACCTGGCCTTCATTTTCTGACAACTGCAATTCATACTGTTCCCAGTTAATATGCACACATGATGTAAGGTAAATGAGGTAGACTGGCTTTCACACTGCATATCTCTGAATACTGGTCAGATAAATGTTGAATGGCCAAGCAACACATATTGGTATAATTTCAAGCTGTAGTCCTAACAGGTTGTGTGATTATTAAGTGCAGTACATCCAAATCTATTTCATATAATGCATGTATAAATGACAGCTGATGACTTGATATAAGTTAAAATACATTGTGTAAGATTGTTGTATGATGCATAACTTAAAGTTGCTTGCTGACAAGCTGTATGTGTGGCCATCACGTATAAGGCACACATCCTGTTTTCTGAAGGTGCATTGGAGTGACACTGGAAATCTTTCTCCTTCTGGCTTACTTTACTGGGTGATGAAAAAATAGAAAACAGATGCTTAACAATGAATACTAACAATGTTTGCAGTCTTTGTTTTACTGTTGTGACATGGCAGTGGCAATGAACTCAACATTCCTGTGGTGATAGCTGTCATTGCAGGATTATTAATTATTTATTAATCTATGTATTGTCTAGTTTCTAGACTGGAAATCAAAAGTATGTAAAACTGTTAAATACACCTGTATTGAACCCAGTATCATCTGAACCAAAACAAGGCTGGATTAGTGCATTAACAGATGGTGCTACAGAATCAGTTGAGTAGCAGGTGTATTTTATAAACTGAATAGAAAATTGCAAACTTCACTGCTGCTGCATACACCTGCTATTTAACTGAATCTTTGGCTGCAGGTTGTAATTGACTTCAGCCAATGATGAGTTCCTTTCTTTGGCCACATAGAATTGGTTCCAAATAAAGCTGTACCTAATACTACTCACTATTATTCTCATTTCTGTTATTTATTAACATTTATAATTGCGTTTCTTAGCAAGGCTGCTTGATGCAAAGTATACCACACACATTTTATAAAAATAAATGGGGATTGTGCACTAAGACTTTATAGAACATTAATGTCTATAATGCAATAGACTGCAGTGGTGGGGGTGCTGCGGTAGCATTGTCGCCTCACAATAAGATGTTGTCCTGTTCGATTCTCAGCTAGACCGTCTTCTGTGTGGAGACATGCATGAATGGGTGTAACTTCTTTGAAGGTTGGGCGTCAGGGCCGGCAACTTGGCATGTAAAAATATACTGCCAATCATTAGCGGACTGGAGTTCCGCTGTGGCGACCCCTAACCAGGAAAAGCCAAAATACACAAACAAACAAAATGTCTATAATGTAATGATGCTTCATGTGCAGTTAACATTGAAAATATGACATTAGTGATATAAGGAGCAATCACTTGAGGGGTATAAAGGGTAAATATGACCATAACATGTGACAGTTAATATTGATTGTATAAAATACACTTGCTAAAGAACTTACTCTGTGCACGGATAGGTTAATGTATTGTTGTTGGAGTCAGATGGTACTTGTTTCAAAATCTGGTGTAGTCATGAATTTTACAAGTGCACATGCTAATTTTACATACATTTACTGATATTACTGCCTTTTACCATTGCTTAGTGATGGTGCATGACCATTGAACAATAATTCTTTAAATAAAAGAAATGGGGAAGATAGGAAAGTGGTGAAATGGGGAGCAAGCAAGGGGAAAAACAAAGTGAAAGGAGGGCAGGAATGTGCAAGAAGGGCGTGGGAAAGAACCATAGCTGTCCATTTCTTCAACAGTAAAAATTTATCAGACTTATACAATATAAGCTGAATTTGGACTGTCACCTTCAGAGACAGAGGTGACAGCAACATAATCATGTTGTATAGCCAATTGGACCGAATCAAGTGTGTCAAGTAGACGTGTGCGGAATGGAGAGCTATGTATGGGAGGATTTTTTTTGGGGGGAGGGGGCAGGTGCCCCTTTGTTTCTTTTTTGGTGAGAGAGAAATGTTGGGAAAGGGGCATAGGCATGTCTGGGGCAGGCAAGTTGGCAAGGTGAGGAAGTAATTGCTGACAGACAGGACATACAAGACAAGATACAGAGATGGTTGAAGGACACACGAGGAGGGTGAACACCATGGCTGGGGTGAAGGTGGAGAAATTGAGGTCTCATGGATGGCAGGATGGGTGACAGTGGGAATCAAGTCCTCACCTAGTGAACTGTCACCACTGTCCCCTCATTGCACCCATGGCTGCAGTGCCCAACATGTGTGTCTTTGACAAGTACTCTGTACCAGAAAGGAGCCCAGGTGGTCTATCTGGTGTAGGCATGTGTCCACTGTGCAGTGCACAATCCTATGTACCATACCTATGTACCATACCTGGCAAATCATTCCAGGAGATAAATGCAGCCCCTCCACCACTGCTCACAGTGGGGACTAGAGGCCTATCCACTGGGCAGAACTACACAAGGTCCCAGGTAGTGCAGTGGTAGCAGAGGGGGTCCTCTGTGCTGTAGCCAGTGGAGTGAGAGTAGGAGGATCATGGAGGCCTGACTACCTTGCTGTGTGCTGCAGTAATAAAAAAAAAACATGAACATACAATTAGAAAATTAAAAAAATGAAAAAATTAGACACATAAAAATAAATAGGTGAACAAAGAAAAACAAAAATTAAACATATTAAAAATAGTGAAAACAAATTATATAACAAATACCAACAAAATCAGAAATAATAAATTAAAACAAAGAAACACAAACTTATACATAATAACAAAATGAAAACAAATTAAGCAATAAGAAAATAAGAAAATGGGTGGGTGAGAGAAAAAACAGGAAAATATTACTAACTTCATACTTAATATAGAAATGTTTACTACAATTATTTCACTCGAGTCTGTTACATTTTGCCTTTAACACTACCAGCTCCTAAGAAATTTCTTTATTACTTTGAAGACTACCCAGTCACTAGCAAATGGGCACTGTGGTACTGATCAGATTGCAGCCAGCAATCATTCATGTGTGCATATATTGCACATATGCTTGCTTACACTTGACAGCAGGCCAGTAATGCCAGAGGTACTGAGGTCTGAAAGTAACTTGCTATAATGACGATTAGCTAACTGTAGTGCTTATATAATGCCAAAAATATAACCCTATTGTACACACTATTGTATATTTGGGAAGAGTGGTATTTGACCCCACAACTGCTGTCTACTGTAATACTGTACTTTTCTTTTGGACTACAGACTAATGCATGCATACTGGCCTTTTACATTGTATACATGCCTGATTACTGTGCTTTCAGAATGTGAAATGGTTGCTTTGTGCTACAGAGTAAGGCATGAATACTTTCTTTTACAGTTGAGATATGCATGCTCAGTTATATACAGCTGTCAAAAATAGGAAATAATCCATCTTTAACAGTTAAAGCTACAATAACAGCACTTTTTATAGTCGTACATACCACATGGGGTGGAGGTTGGCATAATGGTTAAGATGTTTACCTTACAGACACAAAGTGCAGGGTCTGATTCTCACATGGGGTAATTGGCTAGTCTTAAAATGGCCCACAAGGGCAGTTAGTCTAGTACTAATCTATAAACCTATGAACATACTTCCCTCATCCTTGCAAGGTGCACTCCATGAGAAATCACATTCAAGGTCTTTTCTTCAGCAGCTGTGGAAACAAAAAAACAAAAAAAAAACAGAATGCCATTATGAATATTAGTCTTTTCTATATTCAGTTATAACTTTTACTATTCATCAATGCATTTTATACTTACACATCTGTGGAGAGTTCCTTGATCTACATTCCCTGATCCACTGATCCCTCTTCATCCCACGGAGATTGCCATAATGATGACACTGCTCACCAGTCTGTGGGATACCTGTTGCATTGGACAAAGCCTAGCCAAACTAGTCCAGGCGTCAGACTTATACTGAGAACCTGAGTAGACTCTCGGCAATAGGCGTGGGCCATGCTCCTTAACTAGGGGCCCAACAAAGACTTTGGGCTCCAGAACACCCTGATGCTGTGCTCAGAAGATCACACCCTCTTCAACACTACCCATATATCCTAAAGATCAAGCTCAATGTCTAATGGATATTGCCCACCAGTTCCACATTAAATATGTTTTCCTACCAAGTGCGCATATTGCACTTACTGACAGTGCACACTGTCTGTATTTTATTACATTTGAAAAAGATGAGTGCAGCTTACCATCGCCAAACAGAGTAAGTCAAGGTGCATCTGTTTGCCCTATGGTAAGTGATGAGCAACAGTGGGCAATTGAAAAAAAATGCAGTTCCAAGGATATTTGATATACAGCCATTTATGTAGCTCTGTTATTCAAATGGGATTGCGGAAACATACTTGCATGAACATAGTACACATTATATCTACAGGCATAATTTTCATAATATATGCACAATACCTATATAAATGAATAGGTAAAAATAACTGGCAATATTAGTGTCTCAGCCCTCATACATGTAAATATTAATATCGGCTACACTATGTCAGGTGTTATACGTGAGAGCAAATATGACATGACATGGAACAACATTAAAAGTGTATGCCATATGCAGTTTTCAAACCCAAAATCATGCGTACAGTAGTCATAAACATACAGCTCTTGCCACAAGAAGGCTGAGAAAACATTTGTCTGTGTTGTCGTTCCTTTGTATAATCTACAATGTCAACACAGTAAAAGAAAAGAGTGATCACCCTGTTCTAGAACCCGGAACGACTGGCACTCCAGACCTAGACCTATTGCCACAGGATTAGTTACATGACATCCCCTATATTAGTATTCATTGTTAACTTGATGGTGTTACGGCAGTGCAGTCTCCCTTACTGGGTTTGTGCAATACATAGTGGTATTAACTGAATGCATACAGTTTCCTTTTTTGGCTGTCTGGATCATGTCTGATACATGGGTGATCCAGTCTCACAAATGAGCTAAGCATCATACAAACATGAAAAACAGAAAACATAACTACAAAGTGCACAAATGAGCTAAACATCGTGCAAGCATATACAACAAGAAAACAAAAGAGAGAGAAATGAAAAACTACGGCAATAATAAATGCAGAATGGCATATCTATGGGAGGATCCTTGTCCAATTTCTATCTATTTAAATGTGTTTGGGACCCTGCCAAATTTCAAACAAGGGAAAACCACTGCCATCATACCTCTCAACTGTACAGATTTTCACAGAATGTCCAGATTTGTGGTTCATAATTGTGGTCTGTTTCTCATAAAATTTGTGGGTTTTTGACAAATCACTGGCAAATCACTGTGGACTGAATTCAGAAAATAATGCCAGACATTTGAGATTCCGACTTCATACTTTTCAGAACATTCATGCTACTGCAAAACCTGTTATTCTATCGGGTCTATATTAGCACACCGAACATTCAAAATGTCGAGTGTTCTAATATCGAACCCTAGCAATCGAAAATACAAAGCAAACATTCAGAACAGCAATTTTTTCCTAGGGAAAAAATTTGCTGTTACAAAACACATACACACAACACAAGCACACCAAACAAACAGCAATCCACACACATATACTTAAACTCTTACACCTAACCCTGCACTAAACTATACATACACCACTAACTATCCACTTACCTTAACCCAAACCCTAACCCTAAGGTCCATCAGTATTGCACAGTCACCTAACCCATGCCCTAACCCTAACTCACCTACCCCACCCTAACCCTCACGTCCACACAATCGCACACTTACCTGACCCGCGCCCTAACCCTAACTCACCTCACCCTGCCTAACCCACACATCCACACAATCGCACACTTACCTGAACCCAACCCGTAACTTTCCACCAGAGCGCTGAAAATACCGAAGCAACAGAAACGGACAACCAAATTCTTTCCCTAGGAAAAAATTTGGTTTTCTGCTTCTTTGATATTTTCAGCGGGTCAGTATTAGAACACTCAACATTTTGAATGTTTGGTGTTCTAATATAGACCCATTCTATCAACATGTTAAGTTTATTAGAGCAATATTTAAACACTGCCCCTATTTTTGGGCCTTTGTCCCCCCATTTATAGCTTTGTTCAGATTTCTTGGTGTAAGAGGTTGCGAAGTCTGATTACCATGCTTCAGATAGCAACCTTACATAGAAATGCTATCCACATTCCCAAAGAGGTTTTTCAGCCATAAAAACACTGTTGATTGCTTTGAAGTCTTGTTTAAGAGAACAAAGCTTCATTAATATGCATTGCTTCGCAGCACCATAGGCACAACTTCATATACCTGGAAACACTCTGTGTATGCTTTACATGAACCCTACACAGACATTCTAGAATCCTGGGGAAAACTATGTAAAGAAGATTTTTTTGGAAAATATAAATAAGTGGATAAAATAAACATGGATATGATTAAATATGGATATTATAAGAACAGACATAATGATTATGTTAAAAGAATAGGTAAAACGTTATTATGGGTTATATGGAATGAAAGAATAAATAAAATTATGTTTAATGGTAAATGGATATTAGCAACAATATTAAGTAAAATCAGATGGTGGTTATGGAAAAAGAATGGAGGTCTAATAAGGATGAAAATTTAGCATGGTTGTACAGGAAATGTTGAATATGTGTAAACAGATTTGTATATCTATACATGTGTACATATGTACATGTTTGTAAATATGTAAATATTTTGTAAATAATAGTTAGTTTTGTATACAAATAAAGGACACCACACTCTTTTCGATAGATGTTATGAAATCTTTTAAATCCACCCGAGCTGCTAAAGGCTAATTAAGATGGGGCTTCAATTTAACATCTCATCCAAAGGATAGCACACTCAGGAATGCAGCACCACCCTATACTGCAGTATCACCAATTGATTTGTCTGGTGTAGGACTAGAACCCAAAGGCTTCTGCAATTCTCCACCAAAGGGAAATATGCAATCTGTTGTGCCACTGACAGTCCTTAAGTACTTATGTTCTTTGTAAGCTGGCTAAAGCCAACCACCAGTAAATTTATTACATGTACTAGTTTCACATGTTCAATTAGACCTGTGAGTTTTTTTTCCCCAAAACTTAAAAATTGTATTCATATGCATTTAAAAGCTGTCTCACTCAGTCATTACACTTACTTATTATACACAATGCTTACTTAAACCCCCCATCAACTGAGAAGTATTTACTTATGCTAAACATATGGGTCACATTAACCCCAGGACTTATCTTCTGCTGTGTGTGTGTGTGTGTGTGTGTGTGTGTGTGTGTGTGTGTGTGTGTGTGTGTGTGTGTGTGTGTGTGTGTGTGTGTGTGTGTGTGTGTGTGTGTGTGTGTGTGTGTGTGTGTGTGTGTGTGTGTGTGTGTGTGTGTTTGTGCACGCATGTGTGCATATAATTCAGATATATACATATATACATATATATAACACACAAACAGTTCATCAACAGAGTGAATTACAAGCTACTTTGGAAATCCATCAAAAGCAGTTTTTGTTGAATGTTGGTGGTGGCATATAAAGTATGATTGCATGGTTGTGCTTATTATAAGTGTGAGTTTGTGTCTTAATACTAAAAGTTTTGGATAAACTGAAAACTTTGGTATCAGAGATGGGAGTATATGTGCAAGTGTTGGTGGGTTTGGGTTAGAATAAGGGCTAAGAAAGGGGATAGAATTAATGTTGCACATGTGTGCTTGTGTGTATAGTGTGTCTTAGTCTTTTGTTCAGTGGAACTGTTACAGAAAGGATTTTTGGAAAGGTATATGCTCAGTGAGAAGGACAGGATTAGAGTTAAGGTTAGCACACATTAAGTTAGTGCAGTGCAGGGACTTAGCAAAAATTGAAAACTATACTGACTTGACTTTGCAGACTAGAACAAATTGCACATTATATAAGATTGTATCCGAACTGCGGTGGTGGTGCTGCGGTAGCGTTGTTGCCTCACAGTAAGACATTGTCCTGTTCGATTCTCAGCTAGAGCGTCTTCTGTGTGGAGACATGCGTGAATGGGCGTACCTTCGTTGAAGGTTGTGCTTCAGGGCTAGCAACTTGCACGTAAAAATCTACTGCCAATCATTAGCAAACCGGAGTTCCGCTGTGGTGACCCCTAACCAGGAAAAGCCGAAAGACACAACAACATATAAGACTGTATCCATCCAAATGTCTAAATGCACACACATGCTGTTTGTAAAAAGAAAATCTAAGGACATAGGACTGTCCCAAACCCACAGAAACAATCCATATGTTAATCCAGAATGGACTTTTATTTATTGTTTCTGATATCGTTCTAGGGATGACTCTCTTTCTGTTGGTTGTATTCAGGTAACTTCCTTACATTCCATCTTGATGGATAATTAAACCCTTGTTATCCAGCTAATTATGGTGAGAATATTCCTGCTGTTCATACAGCAATATACATTCTGATTGCACATTTAAAGGTCCATACATTTTCACTCAATAGATAGCTAGATATGTGTATGTTTGCCTCTATGTGTGTGTGTGTGCATGTTTGTGTTTTTATGCATATTTTTTCTCTCAAATTCTCTCCATCTCTCTCTCTC
The DNA here is from genome assembly GCF_019279795.1 of Protopterus annectens. Classification (NCBI taxonomy): domain Eukaryota; kingdom Metazoa; phylum Chordata; order Ceratodontiformes; family Protopteridae; genus Protopterus; species Protopterus annectens. The sequence goes on from NC_056736.1 coordinate 14,846,815, forward strand.
TGTCTATATATATATATATATATATATATATATATATATATATATATATATATATATATATATATATATACATACATATAGAGAGAGAGAGAGACAGAGACAGAGACATGTATGACCTGGCTCTAAAAGTTAGTGGGATGGATATTATAGACCTAAGGATTGCTTTAATCTCAAATGTTGAAAGCAAACCAGGAAATGGGATAGGGGGTTCCCTAAGGCCTGGAGCCTAGAGTAGGGGGATGCAGTCATGCCAACAGATAGTGTGTTACAGAGATGAAGTAGACAAGCCTAGTGTAAATTACCCCTGCAGGTTACAGTTCATATATCAAGAGATGCACTAGATTACTCAAGACCAAACCACATTCAGACAAAATGTTGCTGTGCTGTGTGTATCTCAAGGGTGCAATTTAAAAATGGAGTCTGAAAAAAAACATTAGTAGGATTTTCATACGGAAATGCTATTGGAAAAAAGGGTTTTTCTACATATGACTGGCAGAGAAGAATAATTCCCTCACCACATTCGAGGCAAACCCAGTTTCATTAGCATCTCACTTTATTATCAGCAGTGTCAGGTATTTATAGTGATACCTATCCTGAGGTGGCAGAACAAAGCAGGATGCACTCAAAGAATGGGTCACACTGTAGTTGCCACCACAGGAGAGATTTGTAGCTTATCAAGCCATCATTTTTTGGTAGTCCTCATTAGCAAGTGCAAAAAAGTGTGCATTCATATGTGAAGGGTTTTGAATGTGGTGATCCATGGAGCCCATTGTAATGTCCAGGGATGGGTTAAGGATGGGATAAATACTTTAGTTACAGTGGTATCAGCAAGAGCGCAAGAACTCCTCAATTACTGCTTGAATGATGGGTTCTTGAATGTTTTTTTCCCTGTTGGATCTGGGGATTTTCTACTGTTGATGAGCTAATTATCTTGAGTCCAAGAGGGAGAGCTTGAGGCAGAATGAGAAAAAAGCACTTACAACAAATGGGTTTTCTCTTCCACACAGATATTCCCTAGATTCCCATGAATCTGAGAAAGGATGCTGAAGAAAATCAATGGCAGAAGCAAACTGCTGGAGATATAAATGGAGTACCTGTAACCGACTCTTACCCTTACTCTATTGGTGATGAATTAATCTATCTATTGGAAGGTATTGTGCTTCTTTTCTTGCTGAGACCTATTTTGTGCAAAGATTGATTTCTCCAGCATGGAATTGTTTTTTTTGTACTACTGAAAGTGTTTGCATTTCTTTTAAAAAAAGTATTTGCCAAAATTAGTCTTCTATGTTGTCAAGAAAAATGTTAAATTCTCTAAACATAAGCCTCCTGCTCTGCCAAGCAGGTGAAAAAATCTAACTTCAAATATGAAGTTGGATTGGAACTCCCTGTAATATGCTACAAGTGGTGGTGAATGTTGCTAGAAACTCATTCTAGCCAATCTGGAGCAAAATATAAAGCAGTGTTTAAATTTAAAAAATATACTGGCCATGATATTTGAATTAACTAATGCCTTTTTGTGTTTAGGCAGATGAGTTCTTAAAAAAAACACTGTTGGTTTACATAAGCCAGGTTGCACACTATTAATGAACATGTATTTAAATCTTCTGCTAACCCTAAGCTTGATTAACTGTAGGTAAGACAAACTGTATATGAGCGCATAGAACATACACTGCATTTCCTTGAAGCTCAAGTATTTGCAACTCTGGCGAAAGTTTGTTTAAACTACATGACTACCCCATGTCTGTACTAGGAATCACAAGAAAGTGGAAAGGCTGTGCCAAAACCTTGCTTCACCTGTGGCTGTACAGGGGGACATATAACAGAAAGGCTATATATGTGTGCTGAAATATGGTGTGTTGTAAACACCCTGGTGAATGCTTCTGTTACTCTAAAAGAAACTTGCCCTGTTTGTAAAGTAAAGCAGCATTTATGGAGGGCAAAAATAAGTCACAGAAATTAAGTGTTAATAAAAATAATACACAAGTGATTCAGCTTGTTAACAATGCTGAATAACGAATTTTCAAAACTAGGAGATGATAGAAAAAGTAATAATGGTTCTGTTTAAAAAGGACAACTGACCCACAAGAAATGTTTCATACTATATAGCTGTTCAATAAGGGAAAAAAGAACTGAGGCAAGAAACCAGCCATCAGCAACAGCAAAACCCTGCTGCTATACAGCAAAGTCAATATTCAGCAAAAGGCTAAACATACTTTACAGGGAGGAGTTACTAGTATGCAGAAATGTGTGGATGTCTTGTACTTAAACGTTATAGCTTTATAAAAAATCAGCACATTGATTGTGGGTTGTAGTACCAGTTCTGAGAGTTAAAAGACAGATTAAACAAATAATGCTTAAATTCAGTAGTTGATAAACAATCTAGATGATGTAATGTGAGAACAGATGGATTGCCATGAAAGTTCAATGTCCCTAAGAGAACAAAAAACAACTGAAGATGAGTACAGAAACAAAGATAACTGCAGAGACAGCCAGAGGGCACAACCTCTTAACAGCAGGAATACTCAACAAAGTCAGAATAAATATTTTCTGAAAATAGTGATTAAACAGCAGTGTGAGAAATGAAATATAAACACGAAATGTACAAGCTTGAAAGATTTGTACATGTATTTCAGTAATGTAAAAAAAAAGAAAAGCTGCTGACCATTAGAAAGAAAAATAAATTATCAAGATACAAAAATAAGGAAATACCTTCCTTGATTAAATAAGCTGGATGAATTTTTTAAACAGGACAGCAAACTAGAATGGCAAACCTGAAGGTTCTGATCGTCAAGTTGTTATTATAAAGACAAAATGGCTGATCTAAAAAAAGAATATTGATGCAAATATGTCTAAACAATAGAACTTTGATAAAAAACTGAACATGAGCAAGTTTTTAAAGTAAGGACAGTAGGTGATAAAACAAATGCATATGTGTAATGGAGAGTCTGTGAATGCAAAAGTTTCCATTCAGAGAATTAGAATGAGGGGCTAAAGAGAGAACTATACGAATGAAAGTAACAGTAGAAACTGATGTTTTAAATATGACACGTGGGCACTTGAAGCAAATGAAAGTTATTTCATGTCTCTTTGTTTACAGGAAGCCCTGTTTTAGAAGTTGTTGATTTATTGTTTCTGAAACACCTAAATATTACATAAAACAGCATAAATAAGTCAACATCTACAAGAATGAGCTTTTATTTTGGCAAAATAATGAAATGCTGTCCTTAGTCCTGGTTGAGTATATGGTTTGTTCTGCAAAAATCTCAAATTTAAACAAAAAAATTCCACTTTGGGAATTTGAAAAAGTAATCATGCAAAGTAATGTGAAACTGTTGAAACAGCAGGCTAGTGTTGTAGCCTTAGTTTAACTTGCATACCTTAAAAACAGCTAATGAATACTGCATCATAAATCATCAGTAAAAATATATCTGAAAAACACGATCAGCAAGTCCACATGACAGGGTGCGATAACCTAACACAGGGTGTGAATGGTTCTATACAATAAAAATAGATATTTTGTATTTGGCTCTCATAGTGAAACTCAGATTAAAATACAAAAGATGAAACACTGTCTTTCCTGCATTATACGTCTGCTCTAAATGAATTGTAAAATGAAACACTGAAATTGTGGCAAGAGCCTAATAAAATAAATACACTCAAAAGAAACAAACAGCTGTGTAAGACAAGCATCATTCTATGATTGAACTGAGAAAAAATTTCATGTGAAAATGACAAAGTTGCTTTAAATCATTAAAAGCTGCAACAGACTTCCCAGTTAGACACAATTGAAAAGCTATGATAAAATACCAGGAGGTCAAGTTGAAGTTTTGTTTATTAAAGTGTTACTCTTGCATTCCTAAAAAAGAAGAGCAAGAAAATAAAAATATAACTTTAAGTCTTAACAGCAGCAATCTGTGAATAAGAAAAAATATTTGTTTAAGTCGGAAATTAATATTTATGTAATTTGCAATATGTGCACCTCAAACCTCTTGAAATGAAACATTTGAAAACTAAAGCCCATGCTACGCAAATGCAAAGAAGAAATAAAAGCATTAAAAGACCAGAGTGTTAGAATTTCTCTAAATGAACTTAAAACCAAACTCCAACCATTACCACCTAAACATGTATATCCGAGTAGAAAGAAAAGTGTATTGCAAAGTAAAATGGAAATGTAGGTCTCATGTGGCAGTGAGGACACTGACCTTTCAAAGCAGGAAATCACAATGTGAAACTAAGCTTTAAGATATGGTTTGTAAAGTGTAAACACTGGAAGTGGAGAACCCGCGCACTATGTTTGCATGATGGTAAGCATCTTGCAAAATTTTCAAACACTGTGCCCACCCAGTATGCACGCAATAACAGGTACTGGTGGCAAAACATCAGAATATAAAGTGCTATTGGCAGGAAAATTTCATTCTACATTCAGCTTGATCTCTGGTAGTCAAGTCTGATGTTTGTGGTGAGGGAGTGTGCTTCTGAGCTGAGGGGTGGGGTGTACAGGAGTCCAAAGTGTTTGTTGGACTCCTAGTTCAGTGACATGGGCCCCAGTTTCTGCAGAGGGACTATTCAGGCCCAGAATATAACTCTGAAGCAGGAAATAGTGTTGCTTGGGCTTTGACCAGTACTGACAATATTCCCCGCACTTCTGAACAATGTCAACTCCATTTTACCAACCTCAGGAGGTAGAGGAGAGATAATCTTTCACTGTTGGATCTGGGAATTTAAGACCAGGTACACCCCACAGATGTGTAAGTATCAATTAAGTGACGACTAGTATGAGTTAAAAGCTGAATATAGTCAAAACTGGTATTCATAATGGCATTCTGTTCTGTTTTTCCACAGCTGCTAAAGAGAAAGCTGTGAATGTCAGAACCCATGCCACTAGATTGGCAGGGATGCGAGAAGCATTGGGCATGTATGCATCAGAACAGCACTGTTATTGCAGCATTAAAAGTTAAAGACAACTTATTTTGTATTTAATACAGTTGTAAAAAAATTGAGAATGCATATCTCAACTGTAAAATAAAATATGCATGCCTTAGTCTGTAGCAGAAAGCAACAGCTCCATATTCTCAAAGAACAGTGAGCATGCATCTCTGAACTGTAAAAGAAAACTATGCATGCATTAGTTTGTAGGACAAAACAACAGTACAATATTAAGGAGTAGTCAGAGGTTGTGGGTTCAAATACCACACTTTCCAAATAGACAATACTGTTAAGTTATCATAATTATTGCAATGTAACATCAGACTTCTATACCAGTGGCACAAATGGTCTGCTGTAAATTGTAATCAGTATAATGTGGACATTCATATGTGCAATACATGCACACATCAAGGATTGCTTGCTGCAATCTGTATTATAGAGTGCATCTGTTATAAACTGGATATTTTTAAACAAATAAATAAATTTGTTAGGAGTTTGTAATTTTAAAAGTAAAGGTAACAGAATAGTGTCAAGTAACTGTATCAATGTTTTTTTTTCACATATGAAGTTACCAATATTATGCCTCTTTTTTTCTCTCACCCCAACCCTTATCTTCTCTCTTTTTTTCTAATATTTTTCATTTTACTTTATTTTTATTTTCCCCACAGCACAGTGAGGTAGGCCTGTTCCACAAGATCCTCCTGCCTCCACTCCACCAGCTACAGCACCACTGCTCAGCATGTCTGGGACAGAACCTGGAAGCACCCCTCTGCTGCACCTGCACTACCTGGGATATCATGTAGTTCTGCCCTGCAGGATAAACCAGTGGCTCCCTCTAGGAGCAGTGGTGGAGATAGTGAATTCAGCACCCATGATGAACTGCCAGGGTTGGTGTGTAGGATTGTGTGTCAAACTGTTGGAGCACACCTATGTTGGATGGAGCACCTGCTCTCTATCAGTGTACAACATAATAGGAGGAGACACAGATGTTGGGCACTGCAGCCAGCCAGGCAGTGAGATGACAGTGATGACAATCCAGTGGTTGAGGACGCAATACTCACTGTCACCCAGCTTGATATCCATAGATCCTCAGTGTACCCACCCTCACCTCAACCATGGTGTTCACCCACCTCCTGTGTCCTTCACCATGCCTGTGTCGTATATGTCCTGTCTGTCTGTGATTGCTTCCTCACCTACCCAGCTTGCCTGACACAGACATACCTATGTCCCAGAGCCAACATTCATCTCTCTCTCTCTCTCAAAAATACAACAACAAAAATGGGCACCTGCCTCCCCCAAAAAAATTGTCCTATACACAGCTCTCTATTTTGAACACGAATCTTCATGACACCCTTGATTCAGTCCAATTGGCTATGCAGCATGATTGTGTTGTGGTCATCCCTCTCTCTGGAGGTGACAGTCCAAATTCAGCTAATATTCTGCATATATGATCATTTTTACTGTTGAAGAAATGGATAGCTATGGTTCTTTCCTACAATTCCTCCTGCACATCCCTGCCCTGTTTAAACTTTGTTTTTTCCCCTGCTTGCTTCCAATTTCACCAGTTTCCTATCGTCCCTCTTTCTTTTCTTTAAAGCATAATTGCATGATGGTGTGCATTGCACACCAAAATGAAGCAACATGGAATGGCAGTAATGTAAGTAAGTGTGTTTAAAGGTATCATACTCACTTGTGAAAGTACTACCTACACCTGTATTCAAACCTAGTAGCATCTGCCTCTAATAACAATGCATTAACATGTGTTGCCACAGAGTCAATAGTAACTGTCACAGTTTAGCAAGGATTTCCCTTTTTACTCCCCCATGCTTACTCCCCATATCACCACTGTCCTATTATCCTCATTAACTTTGTGTAAAGCATTATTGTGCCATCCCCAGTAATGCTTTGTAAAGCATTATTGCACAATGCCCATTTATTTTTTATAAAACATTATTGCTCGATGGTGCACATCATGCACCATTGCTAAACAACACTAATATAAAAGCAGTTAAATGTATTACATTCTGCTGTATTTGAATTTGTACCATCTGGCCCTAAAAAAGAACATATCACTGCATTAGGTGAATTAATACCTGCAGCCAGAGAGTCAGTTAAATAGCAGGTATATTCAACATCAGTTAAGTCTGCCATTTGCTATTCAGTCTCTAAAATATATCTGCTACTCAACTGAGTCTGTGGTACCATCTGCTAATGCATTGATCCATTCCTTTTTTGGGGACAGATGGTACTGGGTTTGAATCCAGGTATATGTAATACTTCCACATACTTTTACATGTAGATCCAATAACCCATCATGTAACTTGCCCTACTTAACATCTTGCAAATGTGGTGTTTGAAGGTGCGCAATGCCAAGAACCTTTTTCGCATAATGGTAAGCATGTAGCAATACCTACAGTGTGTCCATTGCCAGTAATAGCATGAACTGCAACTGGTGGGAAAACATCGAGCAACACTTTCAAACAGTGTGCCCATTGCCAGTAAATGCAAGAACTGAAATTGGTGGGAAACCAGCATTCTATATTGGTCTTGATCTGTGGTAGGCATAACAGGTGTTTCTGGGGAGGGACTGGAATTTTGTGCTTAAAGATGGGGTGTTCAGGAGTCAAAAGTGTTTGTTGGACTCCTAGTGAAGGAACATGGGCTCAGGATATTGTAGGGGGACTATCTTGGCTAGGATTATAATTCAGAAGCATAGAATAGTCTTGCCCAGACTGTGACCAGTGCTACTGGTATCCTGTGTACTGGTGAGCAATGTAGACAGCACTACAATGAGCTACAAGATACCCTCGAACATGAGATCGAGGAATGTATGACTAGGGGATATCCCACAGATATGTATGTATCAATTTCAGAGAGTACTTTTAAGAGTTCAAAGCAAAGTTGAATATAGTCAAGACTGTATTCTTAATGGCAGTCTGTTCTGTTCTGTTTTTTTTCCCCCACAGCTGCTGCAGAGACAGAACAGAATATAAAAACCTATGGGGCTAGATTGGCACAGATGCGGAAACCATGTGGTATGTATACATCCAAACAGTACTGTTATTGTAGCATTAAAAGTTAAAGACAGCTTTTTTTGGTTTTATTATACAGTTGTATTAAATTGAGCAAGCACTTCTGTAAAAAGAAGGTACGCATGCATTAGTCTGTTGGCCAAAACAACAGTACAGTATTAGAGAGTAGTCGGAGGCTGTAGGTTCAAAAATCACACTTCCCATCTATACACTACTGCTATATTTTCATTAATATTGCAAAGTAACATCAGACCTCTATACCAATGGTACAAATGGCCTGCTGTAAACTGTAATCAGTGTAATTGGAACATGTATATTTGCAATATATGCACACAGAAAAGGATTGCTTACTGTAATCTGTAGTATACTTTACATCTGTTAAGATGTGTGTAGTCTTATGAAGAGAAAAGTTATCTGTTAGGAGTTGGTAGCCTTAAAAGTAAAGGTAACTAAAGTCAAATAATTACATCAATGCACTGAATGTCACATATGAAGTTACTAATATTATTCCTTTTTTTTTCTCTCACCCTAACCCTTATATTTTCTTTTTATTCCCCACAACACAGCAGGGTTGGCTTGCCCCACTGGATCCTCCTGCCCCCACTACACTGTCTATGGGTACCGATGCCCAGCACATCTGAGATACAACCTGGCAGCACCCCCTCTGATGCCCCTACACTACCTGCCCCCTCAGGTAGTTCTGCCCCACAGGAGAGGGAAGTAGTTCTCTGGAGGTGACAGCCCAAATTCAGCTAATATACTGCATATATGATCATTTTTACTGTTGAAGAAATGGATAGCTATGGTTGTTTCCTACAATTCCTCTTGCACATCCCTACCCTGTTTCCACTTTTTTCCCCCTGCTTGCTTCCAATTTCACCAGTTTCCTATCTTCCCTCTTTCTTTTCTTTAAAGCATAATTGCATGATGGTGTGCATTGCACACCAAAATGAAGCAACATGGAATGGCAGCAATGTAAGTAAGTGTGTAAAGGTATCATACTCACTTGTGAAAGTACTACCTACACCTGTATTCAAACCTAGTAGCATCTGCCTCTAATAACAATGCATTAACATGTGTTGGCACAGAAGCAATAGTAACTGTCACAGTTTAGCAAGGATTTCCCTTTGTACTCCCCCATGCTTACTCCCCATATCACCACTGTCCTATCTTCCTCATTAACTTTGTATAAAGCATTATTGTGTCATCACCAGTAATGCTTTGTAAAGCATTATTGCACAATGCCCATTTATTTTTTATAAAGCATTATTGCTCGATTGTGCACATCATGTACCATTGCTAAACAACACTAATACAAAAGAAGTTAAATGCATCACATACTGCTGTATTCAGAACCGGTACCATCTGGACCTAAAAAGGAACATATCACTGCATTAGGTGCATTAATACCTGCAGCCAGAGAGTCAGTTAAGTAGCAGGTGTATTCAACATCAGTTATGTCTGCCATTTGTTATTCAGTCTCTAAAATTAACCTGCAAGTCAACTGAGTCTGTGGTACCATCTGCTAATGCATTGATCCATTCCTTTTTTGGGGAACAGATGGTATTGGGTTTGAATCCAGGTATATGTAATACTTCCAAATACTTTTACATATAGATCCAATAACCCAACATGTAATTTGCCCTACTTAACATCATGCAAACGTGGTGCTTGAAGGTGTGCAATGCTGAGAACTTTGTTTGCATTATAGTAAGCATGGAGCAACACCTACAAAAAGTGTGTCCATTGCCAGTAAATGCAAGAACTGCAACTGGTGGGAAACCATCGAGCAACACTTTCAAACAGTGTGCCCATTGCCAGTAAATGCAAGAACTGCAATTGGTGGGAAACCAGAATTCCATATTGGTCTTGATCTGTGGTAGGCATGACAGCTGTTTCTGGGGAGGGACTTAGATTTTGTGCTTAAAGATGGGGTGTTCAGGAGTCCAAAACATTTGTTGGACTCCTAGTGAAGGAACATGGGCCCAGGCTATTGCAGGGGAACTATTTTGGCTAGGATTACAATTTAGAAGCATGGAATAGTCTTGCCCAGACTGTGACCAGTGCTACTGGTATCCTATGCACTGGTGAGCAATGTAGACAGCACTACAGTGAGCTACAGAGTAGAAGGAGTGATACCCTCGAACATGAGATCGAGGAATGTATGACTAGGGGACATCCCTCAGATATGTATGTATCAATTTCAGAGAGCACTTTTAAGAGTTCAAAGCAAAGTTGAATATAGTCAAGACTGTATTCTTAATGGCATTCTGTTCTGTTCTGTATTTTTCCCCACAGCTGCTGCAGAGACAGAACAGAATATAAATAAATACCCATGGGGTTAGATTGGCACAGATGCAGAAACCATATGGTATGTATGCATCCAAACAGTAATGTTATTGTAGCATTAAAAGTTAAAGACATCTTTTTTTGGTTTTATTATACAGTTGTATCAAATTCAGAGGCTGTAGGTTCAAAAATCACACTGCCCATCTATACACTACTGTTATATTTTCATTAATATTGCAAAGTAAAATCAGACCTCTATACCAATGGCACAAATGGCCTTCTGTAAACTGTAATCAGTATAATTGGAACATGTATATTTGCAATATATGCACACAGAAAATGATTGCTTACTGTAATCTGTAGTATACTTTACATCTGTTAAAAGGTGTGTAGTCTTATGAAAAGAAAAGTTATTTGTTAGGAATTGGTAGTCTTAAAAGTAAAGGTAACTAAAGTCAAATAATTGTATCAATGCACTAAATGTCACATATGAAGTTACTAATATTATTATTTTTTTCTCTCACCCCAACCCTTGTCTTCTCATTTTATTCCCCACACCACAACGGGGTTGGCCTGCCTCACTGGATCCTCCTGCCATGGGTATGGGTACTGATGCCCAGCACATCTGAGATACAACCTGGTAGCACCCCCCTCTGATGCCCCTGCACACCTGTCCCCTCAGGTAGTTCTGCCTCACAGGATAGGCCAGTAGTTCTTTCCAGGAGCAATGATGAATGTAGTGATGTTATCACCGAAGAAAGACTGGCAGGTTTGGTGCATAGGATTGTGTGCTGCATGGCTGGTGCATGTGTATGCCGGATGGAGTGTTTACTCTCCATCATTGTACAGAATACCAGGAGGAGACACAGGTGTTGGGCACTGCAGCCATTGGTGCAGTAAGGTGAGAGTGATGATAGCCAAGTCGGTGAGTACTTTATTTTCACTGTCACCCACTCTGACAACCATAGGTTCTTGATTTCACAACCCTCACCCCAGCCATGGATTTGCCAAGCTGTTGTGTCCTTCACCATCCCTGTGTCTTGTTGTGTATGTCATGTCTGTCTGCAGTTCTCAACTACCAAACCTACCTGATCCAGGCATACATACATCCCTTCCCTGACATTCTTCTCTCTCTAAAAAAAAAATGGGCACCTGTACCACAAAACAAATCATCCTATAACTAGCTCTCCATTTCACAAACATGTCTTCCTGACACACTTGATTTTGTCCAATTGGCTATACAACATGATTGTGTTGTTGTTACCCCTCCCTGGGGAGGTGACAGTGAAAATTCAGTTAATATTCTGCACAGATGATCATTTGGGATAGCTATGGTTCTTTCATACCACCCTCCTGCATATTCCTGCCCTCCTTTCATTTTGTTTTCCCCCTTGTTTACTCCACATTTCACCACGTTCTTATCTTCCACATTTCTTTTCTTTAAAGACTTATTGCATGTGAGTAGGAGGAAGGTTTTAGGCCCCTATGTGGTGAAGTGAGTGTGCTATGCATTGTCTCTTAGCCAATGCATTGGCATATTGAGCACACCTATGTTTGCCTAAACCCAAAGCAGCTGGTGGTTCTCCGTCTGACATAAAAATAGTCACAACAAATAAAAACTTTAAATGAAGAACACTAAAAAAGTGAAAAGAAGGTGCCATTCTGTCATATAATCCTAAGATTGGAATATCATTGCATGATCTGTGATGTTCACCATACATTTGGACTTAAAAGTCCTGTAAAAGGTGTGCCAGAAAGTAATTATACACATTGCAGTTTCTTACTTAACAGCCCTCACAAGTGTGTCCATTATAATGTGTGACATTTTGATGCTATCAACTGTGGAACTTTCCAAGGCCAAAATAAGTTAAACATACAATGCAGATATACATAGCAGTAGGTTAGCTATGCACCCTAAGCATCAGACACAGATTTTGCATCCCTAAATCAGAAAAGTAGAACACAGTGGTATGGCACAGTTAGCATCATTTGTAGAGGGTGTTGTAGAGGGGTTAGGAAGCCTAGGCTGTTACAAGATACTGGTGAGTGTTTGTGAGTATGAAGGAGAAGGGAAATATTTGAAAAAAAAATGAGCAGTGAGACAAAGGAAGTAACTGTTCTGTGCATGTGTCTGTAGGGCTCCTCCAAGTGTGCAAGTATGTGCAAGCTGGGTGCTAGCTCTACATTGTTGTATATTGGACAGGTGTGAGCCACGCATGGTGGAGGTGGCAGTTCGTCATTGTCATCCCCAACCATGAGAACTGGCTTTGCCAGGAGTTGCGCTGGCACATTGATGTCCAGGACCACACTCAGATGAAGTGCTGCTAACTGAATGTGACTATTGTCTGCTGATTTAGCTCTCTTCATGGGAACACCCAGGACCACAACTGCATAGCCTGACATGTCTGGGTGTGGATGGCATACTCACTGAGAGAGCAGTGGAAGTACTGCCACTACAGGAGTGGATTGGGCATGGTCACGTTGGCTATCAGCAGATGTTGTGGCTGACCTACACCCACAAAGACAATGTTCCCCTCCCAGCAATGTTCCATCATAGACACTGCTCATTCCATGACAGACACCCCTCTGTCCATCACAGACACCCCTCATTCCAAAGTGTCATTCATTCAATCCAGTGAATTGGCAACATGATGGAGGCAGTCACACATTTCAGACTGAGCTGCATCCACAACCCTAAGCATTTGCCTGGAGCACCTATGGGAATGTGCCTGTGTTTCCATTTTGGCCCTAAACATATGTAGAGTGGCACAGAAATTGACATCTGCACCAGGTGGAGGAAGGATAGCAGGCCTCCTCTGAGCATCCCTATCAATCCTCCTGCATGATACCCCACCGACATTTTGGCTATAGCCAGACTCAACAGGAACTGAAGCCTCAGTAGTAACACTTCTCTGAGCAATGTCCTTACCTTACACCTGTTCAATATCTGTGGGCTCAGTGGACTGGGTAGGCACTGGCCTACAAGCTGTGTGCAGTGTCTATGCAGGAGATGGCAGTATGTCAATCTCTGTGTCAGATTCAAACTGTGCACCCCCTGACCATGCCTCAGGTTGGCCGACATCATCAGAGTCTGCTGAGACACTGATATCAGGTGGCACAGGGCCCACAGCTCCACTATCAGACTCATCTGTGATAAAAACAAGAAGCACAGGAATATATTAATGCCTGCACTATTATAGTGCAATATATGCTAACAAAGTACACTGTTACCACTATTACAGACAGTCCAGCAACACACACAACACAACTGAGATCAATATCATACAGTACATTATTTGTCTAAAATCATCAGCAGTACTGACATCACATGAATTGGCTTACCAACTGCAGAAGGCAAGTGTTCCTGGAGACCTGATGGTTCTGAAAGAAGTTAAGCAAGAGGTAAGGGTAACAATATCACAATCAACAGTAACATAGAGGTTAACACATTTCCCCTTTATAGCTGCAGTAAACAATTGTTTAAACAAGCATGTGGCTGACAACTCCAAGCTAAGGTTATACCTGTAGCAATCTTCAATCCCCTACCAATCAAATAAATACATGTGACACAGATCTAACTTATTTAAATTCTTTAACTATACAACAGTATTCAATTTTTCAGGTGACAAGGCCTAATTGGAAGCTCCTTCTAGGATGTGGTTTGTATGCCCAAAATGTTGGTTCCACACCCAGCACATGTAGTACAGCAGTATCCTGGGAGCTGTCTGTGTCCCGTAGGACTGCTAGGAACTGCTCATTGGAATGAGTGGTGGTTCCGTAGGAGGGCCTCCACCTGTAACCAAGAGGTCATGGGCTACTGCAGCTGCTCACCTTCTTGCTGAGATGATCATATCAGTGGCCCTGTAGTGCACCTATTAATAGTTTCATCCATGGCCATCCACGGAGTTGAGATCTGCAACAATTTGCTGCCATATTTGCAGATGAAGGACCATCTCTTACTTTCCCCAGGGTAGTAGGAAGACACCATGTTGCCAAAAATCATCAATGATAACCTGGTTTTCGGCATCTGTAAATGGTCCTTGGTATGGATTGAGGTCTCTCCCTGCCATTATTGTAGGTATTCTAAAATAAAACAGATGTATAATACTCAAAAGTATCATATAACTAGAAAATAAGTGTGTACAGATGCAACATAAAAGGTAACCTGTCATTATTATCCACTGGAGAAACATTAAGCAGTCTACAGATGTGCTATGCTAACAATAGGCAGAATGCAAAACAAGAAGAGTAATATGAGCAACATTTCCTTGTTAGTGTCATAAGACCAACACACCTTAGCCATCCCCAACCCCACAAAACAGGCAAATGTTCCTTTTGGCTAAAAAAACATCTTTGAATAGCTATAAGTGCTGTCAAATGGACCTGTTCCTGAAACATTTGTACGTATTTCTCACACAGCATTCCTTTCCATGTATTTACATGTCTTGCCAGTCAGGTGTACCTCTGAAATGGCTTGACAAACATGGCCATGCCATCAGTACATGTCTAAGTAATGCATACAGGTAACATTGTAAAAGCCTGTGCTCACATTATTGTTAAAAACATTCCAACATATGGAGTATGTAGGTGACAAAATGGAAACATACCTTCTGAGAAGCAGTACTCCTCTGTACAGATTTCCTGTAGTAAAAGTTTGCAATCACTGTTCTAAACATGTAGAACTCTCCTCAACATCAGTTTTCCTAGCTACAGCGTGGCCGTTTTATATGGTGTAGACTAATAATGGAGTGCAGCTGTAGATTATTACTGATTAGGAGGAATCCACAACAGCACTATAGGCTGTCTAACTTCCATGGGAGGTGGGGGCAGCTTAGATCTAGAAAGTGTCTCTGGAGTGCCCACAGGCCTATCTCATCAACATAACACCGATGCCACAAAACATACCAAGATGTTTGTGGATACATTAAAGCCATGTCACTGCAACATGTCTGGTATAGGATGAGATCGTGTCTGCCTAGCTTCCAGCTCACTGTCTGACCATACCGTGGTAGCTGATGATATCATCAGTGTCTGTTGAGGCCTGACTAATTTTCCCACATGCTGGTGTAAAATGCTTTGTGTAATGTCGAGCATCAGTTCACACACACACATCCAGTTGACTGCAGTGAGAATATAAACCCTGCCTATCTAAGTACACAGACTATAAACCACAGTACTTGTACCACAGATCAAGTCTGATTTCTACAGGACTGCAGGAAAACTTATAGTAGATGACATCAGCAGGGCATGTGGGAGAAAAGAGGTTGTGAAGCCTGTATGAAAAGGATGTGCAGGCATGAGCAACTATCAAAAAACTGGCCATCCATGTAATTGATGAAGTAACTGTAGGATTCACACATCTGCTTTGCTGTCTAGACATGTAGTTGACCCCAGTGAGAATAGAACCCCCTAATTATCTCAATACACAGGCTATAGGATACAGTACTTCATGCAAGTGCCATGGCACAAGTCTGATTTATAAAGGAGTACAGGTGAACTTATAGTAGGTTACATCAGCAGGCTATGTGGGAGACAAGAGGTTGGGAGACGTGTATGAAATAGATTTGCAGGCATGAGCAACTATCAAAAAACTGCCATTCATGCCATTGGAGATGTAAGATTATTTATTTATTTATTTATTTTACATTTGTTTATTGGGAAAGTCCGAGTGGACACAGGTCCTTTGTCAGCGGAGACCTGGGTAGAAAATCTCCAAGAGTAACAAATACATACAATAGAGAAACAAATACAGCCATGTGAGAAGCAAATACATACAAGATAGTGGTTTCAGATGCAATAAGTAGGAGCAACAGTAATTTACATAAAATGTTTTTTACATTTAGTGGATATATCCAAATGATTATGTACAGTTAAAGTGAGACTGCCATTAGTGGTAGATCATGCTAGTAGAATACGAGTAATGACAATAGAGTGAAAAGGAGGAATAGATTATCCAAGGGAGTTACAGGTGCAGAGCCAGGTGTTAGTAAGTTGTGTTTTTAGAAGCTTTTTTAATTGAAGTTTTGAGGAGTTAGTTACTAGTGAGTTAGGTAGATTATTCCAGTGTTTGGAGATGTAGTTTGAAAAAAAGTGATTCACTTGCTGAATTGTTAGCTTTTGTGGTGTGTAGAAGTAGATTGTTGCTGGAGCGAAGGGGTCTTGAGGAGAAATATGTTTGAATGAGATCTTTGGGTGCAGTTTTTTTTATGATTGATAGAGTATTTGTGGGTGAAGGTAAGTTGATTAAAGAGATGAAGTTGAGGGAGTTCAAGCCACTTGAACTGCTTAAGTGATGAGCAGTGATGTGACTTATATGAGATATTAGTGGTAAACTTGGAGATTTTATTGTTGCATGCTTCGAGTTCGGCTAGCTCTTTTTTGCGGAGGCTGGTTAAGATTGGGGGCTGTACAGAATAGTTGAGAGCAGGAGGGTTCTAGCAATGGTGGATGTTGTATTATTTGTCAGAAATCTGTTATTTCTATATAGGAGACCTAGTTTTTTGTGATTTTTTAATGGATTTGGCAATGTGAATATCAAATTTCAGGTTATTGTCACTTTCAACTCCTAGTAATTTGGTATGGTTTGTTGGGGTGATAATAACTTTTATATTAGAGAAGATACTGAAGGTCATGGATGGGGAGGTGTATCTGGTTGGGTGGAAGAGAAGAAGTTTTGTTTTGTTGAGATTTAGGATACGTTGGGAGCTAGTGAACCAGGATTCTGCAGATAAGAAGGAATCTTGAATAATGGTATGGAAGTATTTGAGGGAGGAAGTTGAGTAAATCAGGGTAGTGTCATCAGTGTACTGAACCACTGAGGCCTGGGGTACAGCTGAGTGGAGCTGGTTGGTAAAAATAGAAAAAAGAAGAGGACCAAGGATGGAGCCTTGGGGAACCCCTAAGGTGACAGGGTGATGAACCCCTAAGGTGACAGGTTGATGGGGTGTGAGAACTTGTTGCCAGCAGACAACCTTTTGTCAGTCTGCTAGGTAACTTTGGAACCAGGTGATAGTGTGGTGACTGAGGCTAAGGGAGGAGAGGACAAAGATGAGTTTGGAATAGCCGACCATGTCAAAAGCCTTGGCCAGGTCTAGGAATATGGCTGATACAAATTGACCATTATTTCTATGCTGGTTAACTGTGTTAGTAAAGGACAGTAGGGCTGTGGTGGTACTGTGAGAGGGGCGAAAACCATGTTGGGTATTAGATAGGAGCTTGTGTGTAAGGAGATTGTCTGTAAGTTGGGCGTGTATGACCATTTCCAGAATTTTTGAGAGAGGGGATGGAGTTGCAATCGGGCAATAGTTTGTTAGTTCAGTGGAGTTCCCTCCTTTGTGTAAAGGTAAGATGTGGAAGATTTTCCAGATGGTGGGGATGTAAGCTTCAGATAATGACTTGTTTATAAGTATAAATACATGGTATGTGATTGCTTCTTCTGCAATTTGCAGGAATTCAGTTAAAGTTAAAGTAGTGGGCCTAATTTTTATTTACTAGTTTTTTGATGATGTTAGTGGAGACTGAGTTTAATGTAAACTGGTTGTTGCATTTGGGTGGATATAAACTTGTGTTTTGGGGAAGGAGTGGTGTGGTTGAGGCTGGTCTCTGTCAGTGCAAGTTGTTGAATTGATTCTGTAAATTAAGTATTAATAAGTGGCTAAGATCATGGAGTTGGTTGTTGTTGGGTTGGGAGTGGTTGATTTTCCAGGATGCAATATATTAACTGCTACCAATAATTTTTTGAGGGTTATTTTGATGTTTATTCTGCATGTTATAATAGTAGCTGCTTTGATCTAATTTTACTAGTTTTATTTGCTTTATTTCAGAGTTCTAGGAAGGTTTGTTTAGTTATATGGGATTTGGTTTTATGATATTGTTCCCAGACTTTATTGCTGGTTCTCAGTTGGGACCTGGATTCTTTACTTAGTCAGGGTGCATATTTTGATTTCACTCTAATAGTTCTAGGCGGGGAATGATAGCTGAGTATATTTAGGAAGGTGGAGTTAAAGGAAAAACAGCTTATTCTAGAGGCAAGTGCTTGACAGGTTCCCAACTGTAGCTTTTTAGGGCAGAGATAAACCTGTTTGGATCAAATTTTTTTTGTTTGTTTCTGATTAGACAGATGGATGGCAGTTTTTATGAATGCAGTTTCTTAGGAGTAAAGGTTGGGTTGTGGTCACTAAAGCAGTCAAGGAGGCAGCCTGAGTGGGATGAGAGATTTGGGTTGCTAAGCAAAATCCAATTGAGGATGGATAGATGCTTAGAAGATTTATCAGTCCTAGTGGGAGTTGTGATGATTTGGGTGAAGCCGTAAACGTTTACATGGGTTGTAGGGCTTGGAGTGGAAACAAAGGAGCCAATCAATATTAAAGTCACCCATTAGTATAGTTTCTTGTAGGAGAGATATGGAGGTCCATTGTAATATAGTTTCAAGTGTGGTGATATTGTTGCCTGGTGGAATTTATTCAGCTATGATATTTAGGTGTTTTGGGGGGTTAATTGTTAACTTAGCAAATATTAATTCTGCATTATCAAATTCAGGTATGAAGAGGTCCAGAAAGTCTAGTATAAGGTGATCTTTAAATAAGATTGCAACACCCCCTTCTTTTTTTTCCCTATTTTTATATAGGATGCTGTAAACGGGGGCAGTAATTTCATTGCTACTTATATCTGATTTAAACCATGTTTCTGTTAGTGTTACAGTGTCAGTAGAGCAAAGGGATAGTGGGCAGGTAGGTCATGGACTTTGTTTGCTATACTTCATACATTCATATTAAGAATAAGAAGGGAGGATTTGCATCTATGGCGAAGTATAGCAAGTGTTGATGGTGAAGGGCTGGCTAATGAACTGCATTTGTGGTGGGACCAGGATTAGGGTGAATGTCCCCTGATTACGTTAAATTCATAATTATCTGTAAAAGGAGCTTGGAGAGTTTGTGTTGAAGCTTTGAATATTTCAGAGCTACTGGTGATGTGGAATGATGAAGAAGGACTTTGATTTTGTGATAGTCTATATAGGTGGTGTGGAACAGGGCTGAGACTATAGTGAAGTGCTGTGAACAACCTGGGTAGTGGAATGAGGAGGTTTGCCAGAGAGTAGTGGATAGGAAGTGAGTGTCATAAGTAGGAGTATAAGTGTTAAGCTAGTAGTGATATGGAGGAGTGTTGTATTAAAAGGCTTCATTTTCAGGTTCAGCTGGTGTGTGAGGTTGCAGTTGATATGGAATAATGTATGAAAAATAAAAGTAGTAGAGAGAGATATAATGCTAGAGAAATGTAAGTGGGTGCTTTGGTAGGGGTTTTGGGGAGTATTATATGTTGTGTACTTCTACCTGACTGGAGAGGCGGAGAGCAGAATATGAAGTGAGAGGAGGGACTAATGTAGTGGGGTGTGAAACTAGTTGGTGTGATGTTGTAGGATTGGGTGTTGGGTGATGGGTATGGTTAAGCAGTACGTCAGCCATAAAAAAAATACCTACAATTTGGAACAAAGGTAAGCAGCATGTCAGTGCCATCTAAGACATCAAGATAAAGAGAAGCAGAGGTAGTGTTTAATTTAGCACAGTGGACCTATTGAGAATTTAAGTACAGTAGTATGGATGAGTGAATGAAGAAATAACTTTGTCGAGAGGGATTGGGGCAAGGGACAGTTTTGCTGGGCTGCTACTTCCTTGTAAGTGTGCATTTACTAGAGATGCTATACCTGGAGATATGTCAGCTGCAAAAGAAGAGCAAATATGGGGTCCAGGGTTTTTAAAACCTTTGGTGTGTTGTACCTGAGCAATCATTTGGGGAGGGTGAGGGAAGGGAGGGAAACAATCAATTGGAGTAAAGAGCAGCAGGGGAGAATCCAAGGCACTCTGCAAACCTAGCTAATTAGCAAAGTGTAGGACACCACATCTTCTCTGCTGACTAGAGACACACTCTCACACACACACACACACACACACACACACACACACACACACACACACACACACACACACACACACACACACACACACACACACACACTTGACTGAAGAACAGAACCCCTGCCTATCTAAGTGAACAGATGACAGAACACAGTACTTAACACGAGCACCATAACACAACCCTGATTTATACAACAGTGCAGGACAACTTATAGTAGATGACATCAGCAGGCCTTGTGAGGAACAATTGCTTGGGAGACCTGCAAAGGCACATAGATTCATAGCATCATATGAGTCTACTAGCCTAATAGCACTAGGCTATTTAGAAGCCTAGCTGTATAACAGCACAAGTACCCTTATTGAGCATAGTTGGATGTTTGCATTTCACAGAGTGAGATTGCGAGCACCACCAACTGGCCCAGTCCATGAGGGAGCACACAACATTATATAGTACACTTTTTAGTGTGATTGATACATGTGTGGGAAAAGTACTAAGAACACAAGGTTGTAGTACTTGTTCGGGGAGGCAACACACATATGCATTATAAATCTATGATGTATATTTATATTGGGCCCTTAGTTTGCAATGTTTCCACATGTCCTTTTATGTCATACTAAGGAAATGGACAATAAATACCATTAATAAAGCATCATATATACAGTTCCATAGCTTTCTGAGCAGCAGATCTGCACAACGGTTATCAAAGTTTACACTCATGTGAGATACACCTGTTTGCACATAGGTAAGCAGTGTGCAAACATGAGCCACATTGCACAGTTAGTATTACCTAACATATACCTGCTAATTATCAGCACAATGGTAAGCAGAGCACAACAGTGGCAAACAATGCAATTTCAGGGATATAACATATACAGGCAGTTGTATATGTGTTGTTGGCAAAAGTGGAGACCATGCCGGTTCAGATAGAAGGAATACATATACAAGAATGGAGTACACAGTATACCTGCAGTCATACATTTGATCATAAATGTTATTATACACAGATTATTAAATCAATAAAGCTAATACTCTATGGAATTTGCTGTTTTTGAACCCAGGTCTATATGTATGGCAGTCCTACAGTTAAACCTGTTGCCACAAGACTATGACACAAACAAGCATAGCCTGTTCTTTTTTGGGAGAGCAAAGGTGTTACTGTTATGGCACAAACAAGATATGATGCCTGTGTTACTGTCCTTGTTATGCATCCTGCCTGTTGTTTGATCTTCAATGTGTATCATTATTTTCTAACATCTCTCTTTAATTATTTACCAGTACAACGGTATGGTGGTAAACTGAGGCCATGCAGTGATCATCTCTTAGGTCCATAAGTGCATAGGTGTTTACTAAGCTAATGACCACAAGGACATTTTTCAGCCTAGCCGTGCATCCCAAATCTCTGACAAATTTTGGTACCCTTGATATGTGTAAGCAGGGGTTGGGAGATGAACCATCTACAGGTTACTTGTGTCCATTAGAGACATAGGTGCCAAGCCAGTGATGAATTTCCGGTTTCCCATCCAATTGTCCAAGTTGCACTTAAATTGGGTTAGGGAAGAACTTTGCTTTGCATTGATGGGGAGCCTTTTCCATAGATGGGATAGTCTCTGGGATACATACCTATCTCTCCAGGAGGTCCTATTTATATCACAGACAAAGTTTAAGTGATTAGAATGGGTAATTATGGCGCTGTTTGTTTTGTGGATATGCAGGATGTCCATCAGAGTGGGTTCAGACAATGCTCTGTATGCCAGGCATAGCTCTCCCTTCAAAACCCTGTAGGAGACAGAATACAGGGATAGGGCCTTAAAGCAGTCTGCACAGGATATTTTACTTAGGCCCTGTATTCTTTTAGTGAGGAACCTCTGAGTATTTTCCAATTGTTGGATATGTCTGGTTAGGTACATACCAAAGGGGGCATTGTACTCAATGATAGGTCTCATGAATGCTGAACACAGTGGAACAATGACTTCCTTGGACTTAGATGTCATACCTTTGTTTTAAAGTTGCACAACATAGAATGATTTCCTCACCACTGTAGACACATGATGGACAAAGGCTAGATTACTATCTATGTGTGTCCCTAAGTTCCTGAATACTGGGTCAGCTCGAAGGGGAGTGTTGTCAATATGACAGTTACCAGGAATGGATGACTTTCCAAAGGATAGTATTATGCATTTCTTGGAATTCAGTTTTAGTCTATGGCTCTGACACCAGTTGTTTGTCTGTGTCAGCCCCGCCTGGAGAACATTTGTGTTAGTGTGAGACTGAATGACAACTCTAAATGTATAATCAACTGCAAATTTAGTCAGCCAGAGAACACTGGCATTAGCCTTGACTTCAGATCCCTGAGGGACTCCACTTGTGACTGGACTCTTTGTATAGGTGGACTCCCCAACTCTAACTTGCTGGGTCCTGTCTGTGAGCCAGTTGGCTATCCACCAGGTGACATGTGGGTTTGTACCTAACAAAGAATGTTCTATCCAGAACAAATACTCTAAGACTGTTAGATTATGCTTCGTCTCACATTTACTGTAAACTAACAGTGGGTTGTAAATATATCAAAAATGTTTAACGTATTTTTTTTCTCTAAGCTTGCAATTACCTAACTGAATAGGCTTATGTAAATGTTTTATTTTATTTGAACATCTGAATATGTAACTTTTTAATGTACTGTACAATGTTTTGTAGCTTTTCTCCCTGGGACTCTGCTGAAAAAGAGCTATTTTTCAGCTCAGTTGGATTTTTTTTCCCAGTCAACAAATGTAAAATAAATAAATAAGTAAATAACCTCTTGAGTTTATCAACAATGCCTGAGTGGGGTATTATGTCAAATGCCTTGGCCACGTCAAGATAAGCAGTGTGAATGATTTTGCCATCATCCATTGCTTTGGTGACCTTCTCAAAGGAGTCCACCGGGTTGAGTAGGCATGATTTGTCCTTGTCAAAACCAAACTGGGTTGAGTCCAGTATCTGGAGGTTTACTATATCTCTGTTGATCATCTCCATGATAATTCATTCCACGGCTTTACATATAAGACTAGTGAGACTTATGGGTCTGTAGTTTCCAGGGTCTGTAGATGGCCCACCTTTGTGCAGAGGGATGACTGTTGCCTTTCTCCATTCATGAGGCAAAAAATCTGTTTAGACACTACAGTTAAATAATAATTCCAGAGGCCCTGGTAGGTCATGTTTCATACTATTTAGAAGGCATCCTGGGATATTGTCTGGGCCTACTAATGCAGAGTTCTTGGTTTCAGAGAGAGCATTAAGGACCTGTTCCCTATGGATAGTAGGAGGAAGTTATATTTTGAGGATATTTCCTGAAGGAAGGTTGAGTGGGAGAGAGGGGTAAAGCTGGAGATGAATGTATCAGCCAGGAGGTTTGCTATATCTTCTTTCCCAACCACCCAGTAAGGAAACCTCCTTAAAAAACTTCTCCAAAGCCAACTTCATGCTACGGAAGTCAGAAGTGACAAACTTCACAACACCCACAGACGGGAACTGGAAGTTTGACTGCAGAATCCTACACTAAGGCACTGTACGAGCACATCCACTCGTGCATGAATCGTGCCATCCCAAATAAAACCAAGATGCTCTTCTCCAAAAAAAGGAAGCCAATCTGGTGGTCCCCTGCTATAAACAAACTATACAACAGAAGGAGGAAACTGTTGCAGAAAAGAGGAAAATCCCAGGATGCAAAAAACTCCCTCACCAGCCTCAGTAAGAAGCTGAGATCCCTCATAAAATCCTCAAAAGCTAGTTACAAAAATAAAATTACCAAAGATTCCAAAGACAACCACAAGGTATTCTATAGTTATGTCAAGAATCTAAATGGCAATGCTCCAATCTGCTCTGTGCTACAACAAAATGGCATTAAATATACTGATCCCAAGGATATTGCCAATATCCTGGCAGATCGATTTAGTGCCAACTTCACCCCCCTCTCACCCCCTAAAGGGCCCATCTCAATAGCAAAAGATTGCCAAATTCAGATAATCACGGCCACACAGGTAGAAATCACACTCTCCAAAGCTAAGAATACAGCATCCATGGGACCAGATGACATCCCAGGCTGTGTACTACATGAACTACAAAATGAACTGGCACCTCACCTAAGTGTCATGTTTAATCATAGCCTCACCTCAGGCTTCGTGCCCACTGAGTGGCACAAAGCTACAGTTATCCCGCTCCACAAGGGAGGATCCACCTTGGATCCCGGGAACTACCGTCCCATCAGTCTGACAAGCCTGATCTGCAAGGGCATGGAATGCATTATCATGGAACTTATAAACAAAGATATTGGCAACCTTCAAACACTGAATCCCATTCAATTTGGGTTTGTGATGGGCCGATCTTGTCTCCTGAATCTGATTGACTTCTTCGAATCAGACTCCAGAGCTGTGGACGAGGGTAAGGGGGTCCACACAGCCTATCTGGACCTCGCCAAGGCCTTTGACACCACCCCCACTCTGGAATCATAGATAAACTTACTAAGCTGGGCATAAATCCCTACTTCACTCAATGGGTTGCCAACTGGCTTACTGACAGAACCCAGACTGTAAAAGTAGCCGACTCCAAATCCATCTCAAGACAAGTGACAAGTGGAGTACCTCAGGGTTCAGTCCTGGGACCACTCTTGTTTGGCATCTACTTCTCTGAAGTAAGGGGCTCTGGCTAACAAAGTTTGCAGATGACTGCAAACTGGGAGCCATTATTGAATCCCCAAATGATGTGGATATTCTACAAAAAGGCCTTACAGAAACAGATGCCTGGTGCCAGAGCCATGGGCTCAAGCTTAATGCCAAGAAATGTATAGGTATCCCCTTTGGAAAAAAACATGTACCCATGAATTACCACATAAGTGGCAGGACGCTAAACATCAAAAGTGTGATGAGAGACTTAGGGACACAGGTGGACAGTGGTCTCACTTTTGATAACTACATCGCCACAACAGTCAGGAAATCCTTCTATGTGGCACGCCTCATCACTAAGGGCTTTTCTTCCAGAAAAAAGAGGTCATTGTCCCACTGTACTCATCCCTCATTAGACCCATTATAGAGTATAATGCCCCGTTTGGTATGTACCTCACAAGACATCTGCAACAGCTGGAAAGGCCACAGAAATGCCTCACTAAAAAAATCACAGGCCTAAAGCAGATGCCATAAGCTGACCATCTAAAAAAACTCCAGCTATACTCTGTGGCATATTGTCTACTCAGAGACGATCTCTGCTTAACATTCAAGGCCATGTCAAACCCTGAGCTGTTGGACATGCTCCACTTAAAGAAATCCCAATCCCCCAGAGCCACATGCTTCAGGGATCTAAACCTTGTCATCACAATGAACAAAACATGCTGGAGGGATAGGATCCTGACCCAGAGACTCCCCATACTCTGGAATAGACTGCCCATACATGTCAAGCAGAGCATCTCATTGGCCCTCTTCAAAAGGAACATTGATTATTGGATGGGAGATAGGAAATTCACCCCAGGGATCATGTCAGTCCCCCTGCTAGACAGGGGCCCAGAGAAGTAAATATTGTGGGAAGAAATATCCAGGGAATTGGGAATTGTTATGGCTAGGCTTGCATAGGCCCTAGGGCCGATAGCCTAGTACCAACCTATGAACCTATAGGTGGCTCCATTTATAATGAGCTCTGCACACTATTGTGCATTGCCTTTGAGGTTGCAGACATAGCTAAAGAATGCTTTGTGGTTGTCCTTGGCCTGGGAGGCCAAACTTACCTCAAATTTGGCTTTGGTCCACTTTATTTGTCCTCTTGAGTTGTTTGTTTAGTTTGATGAGAGTGCTTTTATCTTGCTGGGTGTTGCACTTCCTAATTATTACAATGATTTTCTTCCTCCTGTTATAAAACCTATTGATTTTGTGATTCCACCAGGGTGGCTTGTTTTTTGAGTTAACTCTGTACTTCTTCCTGGTGAGTACAGCTGCCTCTATGTAGCTATTAACATGCTTTTGCAGGGTTTCTCTGAAAAGTTCTGCATAGGAAGAAGTGTTCTCAGGGTTTATGGGGGCTTGAAATTTTTCCAGGTTCTCACTTAATAGCAGGAGGTTAGCCTTAGAATAGTTCCTGAATATTCCAGGTTTAGCAGGGGGTCCATGTTTTATTTTTACTTCAAAGGAGACCATTCTGTGGTCTGACCATACCAGGAAAGGCATTACAGTAGGTGGTATGCAGCAGTCTCCCATATTAGTGAGGACCAGATCCAGTATGGTTGCACCCCTGGTTGGTGCATTGACTATCTGGTGCAGGCAGTTTGTGTTTGCGAAATCCAGGAATCTCTGTCCATGTACATTTGGTGTCATATAGGATTCCCAGTTAATGGTGAGTTAATTAAAGTCACCCATGAATATGGTATTGGGTTGGATGGTTAGTGTCTCTAATAGGTTTAAATACATGGTATAGGTTTCCTGGGTCATACAGGTGGACCTATAGCTTGCAAGGAATTGGTATTATATTTTACCTATGGCAATATGAACATGGAACAGCTCAAGTGCATTGTCCTTGAAGTATATTTATTTTTGATGTAAACAGAGACACATTCACCTTTAGTCCCTGCCTGTGAAGTAGCTGGCCTAAATGTGTGGAAGGCATTATACCCTTGTACTTTTGGTGTGCTCTCCGCTGCTTTAATTCATGTCTCAGTGATCGCACAGATGTCAGTATTCTCTAGGGTAAAGAGAGCTTCTAGGGAGTTGAGATTTTTGTTTAGACTCTTAGCATTGAGCAGTAATACCATTAGATTTTCTTGATTTTGATTTGCTATGTCGGAAGCACTTTCAGTTTGGCATTTCTTAAAAAGGTACTATGGGGAAAACAATGTTTTAGCTAATATTTGAAAGTCTATAGTGAAGAGGCGCAGACCATCCCTGGCAAACCAGCATGGTATTGATCATCTCCTTCCAAGTTGACAAATATTGCACACTCTTAGATTGACACCAGAAACTCAGCCAGTTATTAAAGTCAATCATCTGTCGTTCATATTGTGGCATAATTCTTGGAGAAGGTGAAATGCTGTTCAATGCTAGGCCCATACCAGCCTGAGATACATATTCTGAGAGCTCCATGATGTCTCTCTTCATATAGTCAAGGGAGGTAAGTCTCAGGTCATTTACTCCCACATGGGCTATGACTGTGTCATATTGGTAATTGTGGTCCAATGACTTGAGTGCATGTGTGATGTGGAGGATCCTAGCACCTGATAAGCAACTGACCGTAACTTTCTCATTACTCAGCCTGGTGAGAGGGACATGTGTGTTTCTTATGATGGAGTCTCCAATGTTTACAGTGTTGGATTGTGTGGTGGCTTGCCTTATGGGCTTAGAGGTAGAGGCTCCATGATATGTAGCTCTATGTATTGATGTGGGTGTTGTTTTGAAAGAGTGCATTTCAGGCTGCTGAGGGTATTTGGTATGTGTACTTCTTCTAGGAGGTCTTTGTGGTTTAGGAAGATTACATGTAAGGGCCTCAGCATATGTTGGTCAATATGTCTGCAATGAATTGTGTGTGATGTGTGCAGTGTGTGTATTACCAACAACCTTATTGACATTGGGAGTACTTTTATGTGAGAGCTTTGCCTCCAGTGACATTGTGTAAATACATCTCTCACATACCATATCAGTTTGTTTGAGAATTAACTGGTTGTCAGTAAACATGAGCCAATTTCTACATTGCCTCAGGATGCCCACATCCTCCAAGCCAGTTAACAGAGACAGTAGAAAAGTTCATATCCATGGCAATAGACCGTTTTTTATTGATTAGACAGTTGGAGTGAGAATATCTGTCACAGTCAGGAGTTTCCGGTTTGCAACTATGTGGACATTGCTTGTCACTGCAAGCTAGTTGTCTTTTGTGCAACTAGGTATTGGAGAAATTTCAATTATGCTTTTACAGGAAAAATGTCACTCAAGGTGTGTGAGTCTGTACAGAGCATTGTCAAACACCTGAGGGGAAATTAATATGTTGACCCTGAAAATTTAAGGATGAAGTATTTAGGCAGATATTCTGAACTTAAAAACAATTCAAACAGTACTTACTGAAAAGAAAGAATTAGCTTGTCAAGAATGATGAAAAGAGGTATTAATGTGAATCTTTGATGCCTGAGGCCTACTACTTACTAATGGACCCATATAAGTTAAATATGTCTCTGCTGTCACACGTTAACGTACTTTTTGTACAATTCCACCACTATTTAGTTGATTAATGTACCGAGTTACAAAATACAAGGATATGCCATAATATTCAAAAATATAGTCTGAGTTCAGGACTTACTTTGCAAATGCAGCAGTTAACACAATTTTAGTTCAGGGCTGACTCTGTCTGATCCAAGCAGTACAAAACCAATACATGGAAAGGTAAAGGTTATGTGAGTTGCCTGGCATGAATTTTACTATAGGTGTGTGAGAAGAAGAAGGGTATTAGGCACCTAGGTGGTCAATGAATGTGCTATGTATTGTCTTTTAGCCAAAGCAAGGGCATACTGAGCATGCCTACATCTACCTCCAGGCATGACATCTGGCAGAACCCCCTTCCAGTCCTCCTCTGACTGTGGCTGGGTCACCTAGGCATTGCTGGGGGAATGTGCGTCTTTTCCCCTTGCTGATCCTGTTGCAGCTGTTTCCACAGGATCAGATTGTGTAGCATAGCACAAACTGTGAAGACGTGTACATGCGTGTGAATTGTATTGTGGGGCTCCACCAAATGTATCTAGGCACCAGATCCGTGACTTCAGCAGCCCAAACACATGCTCTGTGATGTTTCTGCTTTCAGCATTTGCTTCATTATGGCATTCTTCCATGGTTGTGTGTGTGCACTTTTGATGGGTGTCATCAGCCACAGTTCCATTGCATAGCCAGCATCCTCCAGTGAATGGTCCTGTGGGATGACCCCCCTAGAAAACATCTGGTACAGCTGCGATGAGTGCTAGATGTTGGAGTCATGATAACTGCCAGGGTTGCCAGCGCAAATATTCAACCTAATTCCCAGGGAATTACACATGACTTGGCAGTTGAAAGAGTGGTATCACTTGCGGTTAATGTAGATTCTACCTTGCTCACCAGGTGGTGCCTTAATGTGTACATGAGTGCAGTCTACAGAACCCAGTACTTCAAGATAGTGTGCTACACAACAGAACTGCTGCATATTGTTAGCTCTCTCCTCAGATCTATGGGGAAAACATATGTGGTCACTGGCATGTATGAGCATAACATCCAGGAATTGGCAGAGGATCCTGACACATCCATCATGCCCCAGTTCGTCTTTGAAAAGATCCTGTAGCTACGATTCTAAGGGCTACACATACCTTAGTTTCCACTGGAATTAGTTCCCTCGGTTGGCTCTGGCTCTGAGTTGAGGATGGCTGAGCTCACAGAGTTCTTCTAATGTGTTCCTGTCCACTTTTTAGTTCTCTACAATCTCCAGGTCATGTACTATCTGAAAGGTTATGCTGGGCCTAAACACTCTTCTCCTTCTCGATCTAGGCCTATTGTCACCAGCCCAGCAACACTGGCTTCAGTCTCTAGCACATACTTATGGATCAAAGCTGCAGCAGCCCTTAGAACTGTGTCCAGTTAAAATGTCCTTGTCTCTACTCCAGTGGTATTGAAGTATGCAGGAAAAAACAGAATGGAGGCTACATGGATGCTTTATAGCTTGTTGAATAGCGCCACCATGTTGGATTGGTTCATTAAAATGCAATTGAACTGCTTATGCTGTAATTAGCATCTATTAAACAAACCTGCTGCTTGCTCATTAGTGTGTTATGCGCACCTCCTCACAACTCTGTACACCTTTATGCAAATAAGATAAGTACAGGCAAAACTGGTATTACTTTCCTCCATTCCTGTGCTGTCATGCAAACATGTTGCACAAAAAGTGAAGGAACGTTTGCACACCCTGTACTAGAAGCCAAGACCATCTATACTCTAGCCCTTCTCATACACATACAAATACTGCCATATGAATAGTTACATGACAAGCACAGTGAAACCTGACATTCATTCCTCTTTTTCCCATGATTGCTCTAAGAGCTGCATTGCACAAACAATGACAAAAAAAATACTTAAAGCGGACAGAGATGACCGATTTTAACAAAAAATTTAGTGAGTGAACAGAAATTGTGCATTGTGCAATGCTTACATGCACATTCACCCTTTAAAGACCTGCATGTACACCTCTGTAAGTGTAACCTGACACACATCCCTGATGTCATCATTCACTGTCACCATCCATTGAAAACAAACATTGTGGAACTGCCTACATGAAGTGAAGATCCCTACCCAGTTACTATTTTTTTGTGATTCAGCAATTCTAATGAGTTTTGACCTTGTTTGCATAGTCACTGTGCTAACAGCCCTGTATCTACATGGGTGGTAACTGTCTAAGCAGGGAAACTATATATCTGCACAGGCAATAAATACAGGTTTGGATAAAATTTGACTGTATTCCATCAGTTACATTTTGCATATGATTCATGACAATATGAATAGTCTGTTTCATGGGGTTTACACTTTTAGCTGTCTACATTAGTTACAAGTATATTCTTCATATAGGGATGGCGGAGCAAAGCTGCATTTATGTCATGGCACTTAAAAAAAAATTGTTGCTATTGTTACTCTACTTTTGTAGCATCCACTCTGTCTAATGTCATAATGTGCCTGCTGTTACATGTTAAGGTAAGTTCTGTACGAATCTAAGAACTTTTTCTTGCTCTTGTTTTCAAGTAGACTCCTTTCAGTGGCTATTTTTGGAAAGTTTTCAAATACACGGGCAACATAACCATGGAGTCTACACGGATGTTCTTCGTGTTTCACTGTTGCAGTCATTACATTTGTGTAATCCTGCTGGCAGATTGCCCTCAGTCGGCCTGAATTCCAATGTCTTGGGTCCTGTATCAGCTGCTGTTGCCCCTTCCCTGACGTCAGGTCATCAGGGGTATAAAAGAAGCAGCTGACACCATTTTCTTCAGTCTTTCTTGCTGCGCGATGCCCGAAGCAGAAGCAGTTCACAAGTGCCGGTCAGCCAACTCCTGAGATTTTCGTGTTAGAGTTTGAAACCCGAGTCTTCAATAAAGCTAAGTACCCCGTTGGGAAAACTTTTTTCTTGCTCCAGACTGATGTTAGAAAAAGTTAATCATTGTATTTCTTGTACCTCATAAGGACTTTCATTCTTACTGTATTCCTTGCCTAGGCCCTGATCACAACGTTTCTGGTTGTTGGTTTTGTGCTAGATTTAACCAACGCACTATTAAGCGGTGGTATGATTTTGCTTTAAACTATTTTGGACACTGGTTTAATTATCCAGAAATGTCGTCGGATAGCCATCCAACTACCAGAGTTCACAAAAAACACAAAGAAAAGGAGAGATATAAACAACCGAGGTCCAAAACTGACAACAAAGCTTCTCCTAAGCCAGTTGCCAGTTCGCCGGTTCTCAGAGAGGTGCTTTTGCAGCCCCTGATGCCCGCTACTTTAGAGTTGCAGGCCGCTACCGACTCCCACGTGGAGTCGGCTATGCCACTGGAAAGTCAAGGTATTGGAGCCTCGGACACTATTCTCTCAGATGGGTCTGGAGCCACTGAGCAGGCACTGGCTTCTGAGGGTGTATTCAGACCTAAACATCTTTACATTAAACTGACTTCATCTTCAAAGGCAAAGACTAAAGCACCTTCTAAAGCAAAGAAACAAATTCAAGAGCCACGTGGGCAAGCCTCTATGCCCAAAAAATAGATGCTCAAAATGGCCGAAGACTTGATTACCTTGATCAGGGGTTCCCATCCCCCTCCTGATAACAGGCCTGGGCAAGAGATTGACTATGAATCTTCAGATCAGGTTTCTATTTCTTCTGATTCCTCTTCTGATCAGGAATATCCCCCCCCCCCATGAGGATTCTGATGCTGAAGAATCTATACCTTCAGCTTCTCCTCCAGAGATTATTCTTCTGGGGAAACCTTGCATACCATGAGGGAGCATTTCCACTGGGAGAGCCAAGATTTTTCAGAATTTAAAAAGAGGCTCAGGGATTTCCTTTTACTACCTCAACACAGGCCTCTAGCCATTCCACCTGTGTTAGACATTGTAGATTACGTGTTTTCAGAGTCTAGTCTGACCCCTGACTCCTTACCTCCAGCTCCTGTTAAGCCTGACAGATACTACAGGGTTCCTGACTCTCATAAATTCCTTTTCAAAAAGCCTGCTGCAGACCCAGAAACTAGTTCATAGGGTCCCAAAGGAGTTAAGGCTTCCACTGCAAAAAACCCTACCCCTTCTGACAGGGATTCTAGGGCACTGGATAGATGGGGAAAAAAGGTTTACACATCTGCTACCTTGGTTATAAGGGCCTTAAACTGCCAGTTTAATATGCTCACATATCAGCAACGTCATGGCATTGCTTAAACAGAAAATGTTAAACTCTGAATGTGCAGAAAAAAAGGAAATGCAGGATTTATTGCATGCAGCTGAACAAGTTGGAAAGCATACTTTGCAATGTGGTTTTGATTCTTTAGAGGCCTCCTGCAGGGCCGCAGTTACAAGTTGTGTAATTAGGAGGTATGCTTGGTTAAAGGAACAAAATCTGCTTGATCATGTCAAAGTTAAATTATTAGATGCACCTTTACAGCATGATACTTTGCTTGGTGTTAAGGCAGAAGAGGTGTTAAAGAAAATGGAGGACAAAGCTAAATCTATGCAAACTGTCAAAGATTTTTTACAAGTACAGCCACCTAGGTTTAGTAGACACTGACCTACAAAGAACTGGTCCTGTCCTGTGTCAGACAGACCTCAAAAGGGCAGATCCAGATGCCCTAAAGGCAGATCCCAGGTGCAAGGTTCATACAGGTCAAAGCAATGGGGTGCTTCTACCTCCAAAGTTGGAGAAGACAAATCACAACCATACAGGAAACAGTCCCAATGACCTCCCCCTGCCTGCACCAAGCACTTATCTCCTGGCAGCACCCTTAGGGGGAAAATTAGCACTTTTTTCTCAATATTGGCACATTATAACCCAGGACAAGTGGGTTCTAAATATAGTGTCACAAGGCTACAAGTTCCATTTCCATACCCTGCCAAAGGCAAACGGCTGGCCAGATCTGCCAAAAAATCAATGGGCAGAGGTGCAAAAACAAGTCTCATCCCTCATGGACATGGGGGCCATTCAACAAGTACCAGAGCAAGAGCAGGGACAATGATTTTACTCAAGACTATTCTTGGTACCCAGAAAGGACAAGGCCTGGAGACCAGTACTGGACCTATCTATTTTGAACACATTCCTGAAAATACCAAAATTCAAAATGTTGACTTTGCAGCAGCTTCTGCCCATGCTGGGCAAGAATGCTTGGCTTGTGACTTTAGACCTAAAAGAGGCATACCTGCATGTCCCAGTCAGACATTCATGCAGAAGATACCTCAGATTCAAGGCGGGCTCAATGCATTACCAATTCTCTGCACTGCCCTTTGGCTTATCTACTGCACCCAGGGTCTTTACAAAGTGCCTGGCACCAGTAATTGCATTCTGAAGACAAAGAAGAATACAAATATATCCTTACTTGGACTACTGTCTAATTCACGCTGAGAACAAGGACATTCTTCTACAGCATCTGGCGTTTGTGAAAAGACTTCTAACATGCCTAGGGTACACAGTCAATGAAAATAAATCAAAACTAGTATCCTCTCAAGAGATAATATTCCTGGGTGCAAGCTTAAATACAACTGCCCAGATGGCTTATCTCACGCCAGACAAACAAAGGCAACTGACTACCTATTTCAAAATGTTGGCAACAAAGGCCCAGTTATCTGCAAGAAAACTTCTGCAGGCTTTGGGCTTCAAGGCATCCAGCATCCTACTAATTCCATATGCAAGACTGCATATGAGGAAACTTCAATGGTACCTAAAAAGTGTTTGGACTCAACATTGCCACTGCCTGGAAACAATGATTACTCTCATTCCTTGACTGCAACAGGAGTTTCGATGGTGGGCGAAGGTTTGTCACCAGAACAACGGACAGCCATTCACATTACCCCCAGCCAGGCAGACACTAACAATGGATGTATCAGATTATGCCTGGGGGCCCACATGGCAGGAAGATGCATTCATGGCACATGGTCCTCAAACGAAATGCATCTACATATCAATCTAAGAGAGATGCTAGCTGTTCAAAATGCCCTGACAGCCTTCAAGGACCTACTTCATCTGGGACAACTACTGATAAAGACAGACACCATGGTCATGTGGTATATAAACAAGCAAGGGGGCACACACTCTTACCTCCTTTGCAGACTAACCATGACTTTGTGGGACACAGCATTGACTTACCAAGTACATCTGCAGTCAAAATTCCTGCCAGGAAAGGAAAACCCTCTGGCAGACGAACTAAGCAGAAACCTCATGGATCCCCACGAGTGGCAACTGGATCCACAAGTATTCAGCATTATAACAAGGAAATGGGGATGCCCGGACATAGATCTATTTGCCTCCCCTCACAACTACCAACTAAAAAGATTCTGCACAAGGACTTATCACAGACAAGCATTGAAAGTGGACGCCCTATCGTTCAGCTGGAAAAGCCTATCAGTATATGCCTTTCCTCCACTGCCTCTCCTCCCCAAGGTACTCCTAACGGTCAGACAGGAAAAGCCAAAGATGATACTGATTGCCCCAGACTGGCCCTGCCAGTACTGGTATTCAATCCTAAGGAACTTGTCTCAATGCCCAGCTTGGACCTTACCTCAAATACCTCATCTACTGTCCCAGCAAAACAATCAGATCCTGCACAGCCAACTCAGTACTTTAAACCTGGCAGCATGGTGGATAATGTAGTCATACAAAACACACCTCTCAGTAAAGCTGTGATGGATGTCATTTTGGAAGCCAGAAGGCCTAGTACTAGAAAATCTTATGCTGGGAAATGGAAGAGCTTGGAACCAGGCACAAGGAACTGATACAGCTGTACCAAATATTCCTCAGATTTTGCAATACTTAACTGAGATGCTGGACAAAGGCCTATCTTTTTCATCAATTAAAAAACATGCCTCTGCCATTTCAGCTCATTACAATACAGTGACACCAATCTTTTCTCATCCTTTATTAAAGCAGTACCTCAGAGGAGCCAAAAATTTAAGGCCTCCAAGGAGATCACCAATACCTGCATGGGACCTCAACTATGTATTGGAAAAACTCACCCTGCCTCCTTTTGAGCCAGCTGCTACTGCTGATATAAAGCTTTTATCTTGGAAAACAGCTCTGCTCCTAGCAATAGCTTCTGCAAGACAAGTTTCAGAGCTGCAGGCACTCATGGCTGTGGAACCTTTTATCATTTTTTATCCAGACAGGGTCTCACTGAGGACAAACCCAACATTTATGCCTAAGGTGGTGTCCAGTGTGGCTCTTAACCAAACTATTCATCTGCCAAATTTTTATCCAAATCCACAGAACAAGGGGGAGAGAATTCTGCATTCTTTGTACGTACACAGACAGCTTAGATTCTACTTGGACAGAACCAAAGTTTTCAGGACGACAGAGCAATTACTAGTGGCATATGCTGCAGGATCACAAGGAAAGGCTGTCTCAAAGCAGACTACTTCAAAGTGGATACGCCACTGCATTCATTTCTGCTATTTACACCGTGGCAAGCCAGTGCCTAAGAGCATTAGGCCACATTCCACCAGAGCTGCAGCCACCTCAGCAGCCTTTCTCAGGGGAGTACGAACCAAAGACATTTTAGAGGCTGATACTTGGAGTTCAGTGCACACCTTTACAAAGCACTATCATCAGCCACTCTACTCTAAATCCAGGGCAGGCTTTGCCACTGCAGTTCTGCAGGGCCTCATAGCTGCTCCTAATGCTGTTTAGCTCCAGCCTCCCAACCATAGCTTTGGGACCCTACCCAAATGTAATGACTGCAACAGTGAAACATGAAGAACATAGTGCAGTTGTGTACACTTACCATAAATGTAGATGTTTGAGTGTATTCACTGTTGCAGTCCAGGTTACCCACCCGCCATCCCCCTTTTTTCTGCTGGAACTTTTCTTTCCTTCTCTGATTTACACAAACTATGTGGTGTATTTGCTTGTAGATGAAGGTAAAGTTTGTATTGGTGCATGTATTTATATATATATATATATATATATATATATATATATATATATATATATATATATATATTTTGACTACCCTGTTAAGGGGGCACCTGACATCTGGGGCAAGAAAAACTGAAGAAAATGGCGTTGGCTGCTTCTTTTATACCCGTGATGACATGACGTCTGGGAAGGGGTGACAGCAGCTGACGCAGGACCCAAGACTTTGGAATTCAGGCCAACTGAGGGCAACCTGCCAGCAGGATTACCCAAATGTAATGACTGCAACAGTGAATACACTCGAACATCTACATTTATGGAAAGTGTACACAACTGTACTTTGCTTTACAGCTTGTTGAATTGCTCCACCTTGTTGGTTTGCTTCATTAGCATATAATTCAGATACTTATACTGCAGTTAGCATTCCTCAGAAGTTACTGTGTTTGCACGTGTGTGCGACCTGCTACACGGAGTTTACTGAATCTATAAATATTTGTGGCCACTTGCGCATTTCGCCGCAATCTACACATGGTGAAAAATGACCATGCAGGCTTTATTGAATTCCCCCAAAGTTAAATTATGATCATTACTTTTTGACTTATAGTCAGAAAAATAAAGCTTTTCAGAAGAAGAAAAAAGCATTATCCAAATAGGAGAATCAGAAGATGAAACAGAGTCCTCTGACTTTTGAGTACTGGAAAAAACTAATGAATATTTTTTTGTAGAAAGAGTAATGAAAGGTCTATCTATATACATGGAAGTTCAACAGGAAGTAAAGATCACTGCATAAGCAAAGTTGTTATGCAATGCAGTTCCCAATGGCTTGCTAAAGAGTATATAACATAATTTCTGAGACATTACAAGAAGAAAATCATTAGGAATGGGTCTCCACTGTAGAGCTAAGGCACCTCATTTAAGGTAAGTAGGTGTTTGGCTATCAAGAGGTAAAAAGCCATAGAATTAAGCATTAAATGGAAGGATAGATCAGTAACCCAGCTAGTTCAGTTAGTATAGCATGAGATGCATAATCTCACGGTAATGGGTTTGAGCCCCACATTGGATGAGTCCCTTTCCTGTGAATCTATAAGTAAATTATTGCATAACTAGCATACCCATACATAACCCTTAGCTACCTCTTTACTAACTTACCCTACCATATAGGCATCCAACGTATTCAGGGCTAGGCTTATGAAGACCCTGGTGGTCATTACTTTAGTATAAACATATGAACCTATGAAAAAAGATCTGGCAAGAGTTTACTTTGGCATAACACAGAATGGAAATGTAAGTGATGATGAAAGATGGTATAACTTCAGTGACAAAAAGTGGACTAGAGCAGTGTGTCTCAACTATGAAATTAAGATGGAATGGAAATGTACTCACAGGAAGTTAATACCAGATGAAAAGGAGTGGTCTCAGGAAGGGGCACCCCACAAGCTGACTCAGTGAAATGCATTGCTGACAGGAAATCTATGGACTCTGGAAAAGTACTTTATATGGATTCTCAAAGAGAGGTACAATTGAAGGTGAATTTGCAGCTTTAATGACAGACATTTAATGAGAAGACATGGAAAGTCAGGAATTGATGGATTTGAAAAAAAAAGCCAGAAAAACTTGGCAAACATAACAGAAATAATATATACATATATTTACCAACATCAGTTGTTTTGGCCAATATGGATGGGTCTACACTGGAGGGGTTTCATGTGATACAGTATATTATGAAAAGCTTGTGGAAGTTCACAAGAAACTTGCAGATGCATTTAAAAAGTGTTTGGATACAAGCAAGATATGGTGTAACTGGAACAATGGATGATTGTAGATATAAAACAGGCTTCCAGTTGTAAATTTAAATGAAAATCAAGAACTAAAAAGGGAGCTTTCATAAGGCCTGGGTCCTAGAGAGAGAGAAAAATGGCCTGGGTCCTACAGAGAGAGAAAGAATGTTGTGTGTGTGTGTGTGTGTGTGTGTGTGTGTGTGTGTGTGTGTGTGTGTGTGTGTGTGTGTGTGTGTGTGTGTGTGTGTGTGTGTGGGTGTGTGTGTGAAGTGGTGGGCACTTCCATGGACTGGGATTATACTGGAGACACTGAAAAGATAATTTCTTGTAATTTGTGTACATTGGGAGGTAATGGGCTTCTCAAGGGAAAACCCTATGCAAACTTTGAGAGTGAGAAATACTGCTGAGTGCAGCTGATGGAGGATAATGGCCCTACTTGTATCCAAAGAATGCAGTTTGGGAGTGAACCCTGAAGAAGTTGCTAGCTTGTTCAAATAGAGAAATGCTGTAAGAATGGAAATAGGTTTTCTTTACAACTAGAAGAAAATTGGTTCTGTAGCTTAGCATAATATTTTAGAATCTCACTGTTGCAAATTCTAATGAATTGCTTGTAACTTCCTCCTACATAAGAGATGATTAACTAATGGACTTAGTACAGTACTGAATTTTCCTTAGTTAAGGAAAATGCTGTACAATGAATGGTCTGGTCATGAAAATGAGCTCTTGACCTTGATCAGGAAAGTTGTTTATACTGTCACAAATAAAATGCTTGCTGAACTCAAATATGTCCTTGTTAAGAGGGTGGTGAGACATAATTGTAAATATGAAGTATCTATATGTCAACATCGCTAACGACAACAACAAAAGGCTGACAAAAATATTAAAATATCACAAAGCATGAGCCAAGGAATAACCTCAGTACATACAAACAAAAACACTAAATAAAAGTTAAAAGCATAGTTTTCTGATAGGAAGCTTCCACCCCCCTGCTTATGTTATGTTCTAACTCCAAGATCACAAAATATGAGGAAAGGGCATATTCCCTAACCAGGTAATATAGCAATCTTGCATACCTACTGAAGAACTGCTTAGAAGACCAAATTGTCTCGACTTTAACCATAGTCAACTAAATTACTATCAATATATATATATATATATATATATATATATATATATATATATATATATACACACACACACACACACACATATATATATAAATATATATAAATATATATATATATATATATATATATATATATATATATATATATATATATATATATATATATATATATATATATATATATATATATATATATATATATATATATATATATATATATATATATATATATATATATATATATATATGCAGTGGTAGCATTGTTGCCTCACAGCAAGAGGTTCTCCCATTCGATTCTCGACTAGAGTGCGGGAGTGCCTTCTGTGTGGAGTCTGCATGTCCTCCCCACGGTTGGGTGGGCGTTTGAAAGACATGCATAAATGGGCGTGCCTTCGTTGAAGGTTAAATGTCGAGCTGGCACCTCGGCGTTCATGAAAATCTACTGCCAATCATTAGCGGACCCGAGTTCCGGTGTGGCGACCCCTAACCGGGAAAAGCCGAAAGACAACAACATATATATATAGGTTTACTATCAAAATGTTGAAATTAACAACAAATATCTTTGTCAAATTTGGTAACATCGCCTTAACAGAATGCTGGCAATCATCACCTTGATGTCTGCATTCAAAATTATTCGAAATATAAGGACATGACCTCAAACCCTCAGGCTATTGTGGTGAAGCTGCTGTGGAAATTTTAAGTATAAAGTACAACTTTGAGATCATACTACAGTGAAGAAATGGGTAAATTTCTCGATCCCCACTGTAGTGTGATCTTCAATCTGAACGTTGTTCTCATATTAGTAAATCTTCACTAATTCGCTAGTGTGGATTCAAACATTTTTAGATTGGCATTTTGGAAACTAGGAAACATGTATACCACCATCCCAGTTTTTCATAAGTGCCATTCCACTTTTTGATAGTAGACCATAGATATATATATATATATATATATATATATATATATATATATATATATATATTAGAAACAGATTTATATATGTGTATATATATATATATATACATATATGTTTATATATATATATATATATATATATATATATATATATATATATATATATATATATATATATATATATATATATATATATACATATATGTTTATACATACACGTGTCCACTATAGAATCCCGAAATACTGAAATCCTGAATTTCAGTACTTTGAAATTACATAGCCGAAAATATAACTACAATACAAAATCCCAAAACCCCATAACCGCGAAATTTAAAATCCCGAACGTACTCTTCACATACAGCACACACAAATACACATACACAGAACTTTCCCCAACAATCAAATAGATAATCCTACCCTACAGATAGTCACGGGGGCAAGTCATGACTTTGACATCAGGTGTCCATCTCAGTAAGGCCCTTTTGGAGGATGTCCGTGTCAGCCAGGAAGTCAATTATGGCTCCAAGTTTGAAGTCATCGGCAAACTTGATTATCTATAGTACTCCTGTGTTTGCCTGTACTTTTGAGAAGTATATGCCAAATAGTAGGGGTTCCAGGACTGAGCTTTGTGGGATACCACTTGTGACCGGTTTAGATTCAGACATGGAGCCCACTATTCTTACCGTATGAGTTCTGTCTGTAAGCCAGTTGGCAACCCATCTCATGATGTAGGAGTTTATGTTCAGGCTGGTGAGTTTTTCTGTAATACCTGAGTGGGGCATGGTGTTGAAAGCCTCGGCGAGGTCAAGGTAGGCTGTGTGAACCAGCTTTCTCTTGTCTATGGCCTTGGTGACTGTCATGAAGAAGTCAACCAGGTTTAGTAGGCATGATCTGCCCTTAAAGCCGAACTGGGTCGGGTCAAGTGTTTGGAGGTTCCCAATGTCTTTGTTAATGAGTTCCATGATGATGCGCTCCATAGCCTTGCAGACCAGGCTAGTCAGGCTTATGGGGCGATAGTTACCAGGTCAGTTGTGGCCCCTCCTTTGTGGAGAGGAATAACCATTGCTGTGCGCCATTCTATGGGCACGTAGCCTGTGGAGAGGCTGAGGTTGAAAAGCGTGTTTAGATGGGGGGGTTAGTTCATTCTGTAGTTCGTGCAAGACGCAGCCTGGGACACCATCTGGTCCCTCTGATGCTTTGTTTT
Source organism: Protopterus annectens (assembly GCF_019279795.1). Lineage (NCBI taxonomy): Eukaryota > Metazoa > Chordata > Ceratodontiformes > Protopteridae > Protopterus > Protopterus annectens. The sequence goes on from NC_056736.1 coordinate 14,888,089, forward strand.
TGGCTTTTAAAAGGGCTGTTTTCATCTGTGCGTCTGTGATTTTTGGGACACTACTCTTTTCCCATATTGTTGTGGGCCCTTTTGGCGGTGAGAGGGGGGTGAAGTTTGCACTGAATCTATCTGCCAAGATGTTGGCAATATCAGTAGGTTAAGTATATTTTGTGAGATTTTGCTCTAGTTCAGTGCATATCTGTGAGTAGCCACTTAGATTCTTAACATAGCTAAAGAAGGCTTTGTGGTTATCTTTTGAATCCTTGGATATTTTTCTTTCGATGATTTCATGAGGGACCTCAGTTTCTTACTGATACTGATCAGGGATGTCTTTCTTTCTTGGGATTTGCTTTTTTTCTGAACAAGTTTCCTCCTTCTATTATTTAGCCTGTTTATTGCAGGTGTTCACCAAACTGGTTTTCTTCTCTTAGAGGAGTGAGTCTTGGTATTTCTAGGGATGGCACAATCCACGCATCCTTGTAGGTGCTCATAGAGTGCATTTGTAAAGGTTTCTGCATCTTGGACAGCATTATCCTTTAGCGTCAGGGCTGTGAAACTTACCACCTCTGTCTTAAGTAAGGTGAAGTTTGCTTTAGGAAAGTCTTTTACTCTGGTTTCTTTAGTTGGGGGTGGTGGTGGGGTGCGGACATCCAGAGTGATTAGTTTATGGTCTGATCTAACCAGTGACAGGTTAACCTCCAGTGTGGAACACCTGTCGCCCATGTTGGTGATGACCAGGTCCAATATGTTTTCACCTCTGGTAGGGGAGTTTAACAGCTGATCCAGGGCATTTGAGTTGATGAATTCCAGGAAGCGCTGGGCCTGGGAATTTGTACTCGAGTAGCTTTCCCAGTGAATGGTAGGGTGATTGAAATTGCCTAATATCAGGGTGTTTGGTAGGACCTTCATGTTTTCCAGTGTCTCCAGAAAGGTGGAATGGTGGTCCTGGGTCATGGAGGGTGATCTGTAGCAGGCCACAATTTGCATTGCAGATCTGTCTGATGTTAGTTGCACATGGATGATCTCAGAGGCATCATGCTGCGCCACTAACCTGGAGATGTAGGTATCCTTGATGAATATGGATACACCCCCTCCTTTTGTGTTTTGGTCTGTGTTCTGTGGCCGAAATGTGTGGTATGAGTTGTAGCCCGGTATTGCTGGGGTGCTCTCTGGAGCCTTGAACCAGGTTTCAGTTACTGCACAGTAGGAGTGCTTTGAGCCTGTGCATTTTGAGATTTTAAACTCCTGGCGTTGAGTAGCATAACCCTCAGTTTTTTGTTAATTGTACTGTTTACGGAGGTGGGTTTGACTTTTGAGCCTTGCCTAAAAAAGGCACTATGGGGGCAGCAAGAGCCTTGGCCAGTATTCAAAAGCCTAGGGGTGACAGGTGCAAGCTGTCTCTTGTGAAGCAACGTGGCTTGTCGAGCATGTTGTCCCAGGCTGATAGACACTGGAACCCCTTTGGATGGCACCAGAAGCTTAGCCAATTATTGAAATTGATCATTTTTTCTTTATACTGAGGTATCATTCTTGGTGAGGGCAGGATGCTACTCAGGGTCAGGGTCATACCAGCCTGGGCTACATGATAAGAGAGCTCTTCCATGTCTCTTTTCATGTAGTCCAGGGAGGTACATCTCAGGTCATTCACACTAAAATGAACAATGACAGAGTTATATTTGTACTTGTTCTGGAGTGACCTGAGTGCTTGCATTATGTGGCAGATGCTGGCTCCCAACAGGCAGCTAACAGTAACCTTCTGCTTGTCCAGCCTAGTGAGTGGGACGTCAGTGTGCCTGACTATAGAGTCACCTATTACTAGTGTGCTTGGTATGTTATTTTGCCTTAAGGGCTGTGATTGTGTGGCACACTAATTTTGTGTTTTATGTGTTGTCTGGTTTGTGTGGGAAGTGTAGGTTGTTTGGGTGTCTGCTTTGGAGGTCTCTGATGCTTTTGCAGGTTTTTATTTAGAGCTTCTGAGTATGATTTTGTGTATTTATGTGCATTTTTTGCCAGTGCTGTTTTAGTAGGTCTGTGTGCGGCTGGAGTTGTGGTGCAAGTGTTAACCTTCTCCTCTTGACTGTCTGTTTCAGTCTTGAGTGGAGACAGCTTAGCTTCCAGTTTGACTGTATAATTGCATCTCTCGCATATGTTAGTGTTTTGTGGTAGGAGGAGAGGGTTGTCTGTGTACATGAGGCAGTTGTAACATTGCCTCGGGATACCCAGATTTACTAGCTGGACTGGAGAGTGCACCTGAAGTTGCTCTTTTGTCATGCCTGAATAGTAGGGTGAGCTGCTTAGTCACTTGGTTGGTGAGGGGTGAATAAAGAGCCTTGCCCTGCTGGGCAATCAGTGTCAGGGTATATTAGTGCATGCTATTAGGTCTGAGCAAGTGCTGGGCTGTAAGATGCTTTTTGAGTGATTAAGTTGAGAGTTGGACTAGTTTCAAGGGAAAAACTGAAGAGAAGACTTAGTGGAGCCGGGAATAATTTAACCGTAGCAAACCGGCACTGCCCGGTGCGCAAAACCGTGCAAACGCGGTTTTTATAGTAGGGAAATGAAAGAGATAGAAATTAGCCCAAAATGCCCAATAAACTACTAACTTCTGGGCTGGAACCACTCCTCCAGGGACAGATAGGTTGCTCAAAGCTCCCCTCTCTCACAGGTGAACAGAGAAACTTCCTTCTATCCAAGTAAGGTATGGGCAACTCAGAAACTAGTATCACAGCCCTGAATTCAGCACTAGCCTAAAAACTGAACTATACTAGCTTAGAAAGGCAGGAAACAAGGATTGTTTTTGTTTTTTTGAAAAGATAAGGCAAACACAGTAAAAAATACACTTAAAACAGCTTTAAATGACTACAAACGATCAGAAAAGGCTATCACACTTTAGTGTGTAGCCTACAACAGTTAAACAAATTATTTAAACAAAACCAACCTTTTAAAAGTGCAGGCAGTCAAATGAGTACAATATGTGAAAAAAAACAAGCTTTTAAATCACAATAAATGCTGCAAAATCTGCATTTAGGCAGAAAACAGTTAAGTACAGCAAGAAAGTACAGAAAACTGATACTTAATCACTCCAAAGTCTCTCTCCTAAGCTAGAAGGCTTGTATCAGTTTAAGGCTTTCTATTGCTACCCAATAGGTTAGTTTCAGGAAAGATGGGAAACAAGCGCAGGTGTTGTCTTTTAAACCAGAAAGTTTAAAGAGACGGACAAACTGTCCAAATGGTCAATAAACTACAATTTCTGGGCCAAGATCCTCTCCACTCATGGTAGACAGGCTACCTAGTGCTTACCACTACCACTAATAAGCTAGAAGGCTTTCCTCCAACACAGAAAGGCTTGCGGGGGTCAGAAGCTTACCAACAGTCCTGGATACAGCAACTCTGTCTGGACTAGGCTAGTTACAGGAAAGGTGGGAAACAAGCGCAAGTGCGGCTTTTAAACCAGAACATTGAAAGAGATGGAAAAAAACTGCCCAAACAGCCAATAGCTACAATTTCTGAACCAGGAATCACTCTTCTTGTGGTAGATATGCTACCTAATGCTTAGATATGTGGGTGTGTGTGTGTGTGTGTGTGTGTGTGTGTGTGTGTGTGTGTGTGTGTGTGTGTGTGTGTGTGTGTGTGTGTGTGTGTAGGAAGAGCGCAAGACATTTGTGTACATACAGTAACTTTTAAGGTAGCTGAGCAAGGAAAACACACTGCCAAAGGGTCTGGTGAGAAAACGACTGACTGCAGATGAACTGAATGTAGGAGAAAGGGTGCAGAGTAATAATGAGTTTTCGAACTACTGTGTTTTGGGAACCAATGGGAAAACTGTCTTTTTCTATCTATTAATGGAAAGTACCTAAAGATCTGAAAGCTGTGTGTAAATGAAACTTGTGAGAGAGCACATGTTGAATAAAAAATTACATCTTATTTTTTCCCATTTCTGCAAAACTGCATTATTTTCCACTGCTCTCTATAAATATTCCCTGTTTTAAATAGCATTTTGACACCTGGAGACTATTTTCTGCAGCTTGGATTAGAAAACAGTACTTTCATTTCTTGAAGTTACCTAAAGGTTCAGTGTCTGAGTTTAATGTTTCTAATGGAGGACAAGTGACACTGTGTAAAACTATTTTACAAATTTTTCTGCTTAAGGTTTCTCTCTCCCACCCAGAAAGAAAGGTTGCCTATTCAGATGATAGGAGGTTTGCTGCATCAAGTGGAATAGATTAGGTAGCTGATGAAATGTTAAACCCTATTCCAATATGGGATTACATTCCTCATGGCAGGAAAATGATACATCAAATGATAAAATTCATCTGCCTATGTTGGAACTTATTCCATAAAATAAAGCATGTAGAAGTTTTAATGGTTACCTGAAGGGATTATAACTGTTCTGAATGAAAGCTGTATGATGTGCAAGATACTAAAGCTGTTGGAGGGAACAGCTGACTAGAGCTTACTTCATCCACAGGAACAGATTGCTACAATCTTAAACAGCCAAACCACATCTACAAGAGTCCTGAAACTCAATTCACCCCTATAAATGCAAAGAATGATATTGAGGAGGCCTAAACAGTTACTTTCCAAAGGTATACAGCTTGGAAGGAATTGTTGCAAGTCAGTGAACTAAGGTCCTCTTGCCCAATCTGAATAGTTTCTTATTCTCCTTGGTTTCTTCGGTTAATACTAGACTATTAATCGGGTGGACCATTACAGGTCAAACTGCAACTTCCCCCATCAAAAGTGCCCATTGACATGAATAAGTAATACCTAGTTTTGATCCCTTTCAGTACAGACTCTAGGGTCGGTCTCATTCTGATTGTCCATCCATTCATCAAGGTTATGCTTAAACCAGGCCAAATAATCAATAAGGCTTATATTGATGTTATTGATACATATATCAAAAACTAAAAGAAACTGAGTTGTGAAATATTAAGAACTAGAGCTTCATCTGTGGCCTAGTCTCTTGTGTTCCATACCTGAATATTTAAATGGACAGACCATTTGAGTTACAAATTGTTGAATTCATATATATATTAAAAGTGTGTCTAGAACCTTATGTGACCAATGTAAATACAGTTTATAAATATTATCAGAGGACAAATTTAAAAGGACACTGTTTAATAAATAATTTAAGAAAATAGGAGTTCAGTTTGACCTTAAATATTCTGCTAAAACAGTTGGTTTAGTGGGATGTTTTGTTACTAAGTTGCAGACCCTAAGTTAGAGGCTCATGTTCCAGAAAGCAAACAATGAACTGTCACAGTGTGAACTGATTTGTTATAAATGTTCTAAAACAGGGTATGCAGCCAAATAACTTACAGTTTATAACAATAATTTGTTTGTGTCTTTCGGCTTTTCCCGGTTAGGGGTCGCCACAGCGGAACTCCAGTCCGCTAATGATTGGTAGTTGATTTTTACGTGCCGAGTTACCAGCCCTGACACACAACCTTCAACATAGTATATATATATATATATATATATATATATATATATATATATATATATATATATATATATATATATGCAAAGTCTGATAATGTCTGACAACAAAAAACCTAAAATGTGGTTATATAGTCTAAATTGATGGAATGAGAATGTTTTGTTTACTAGAGGTTCAGAATCTACATTCTGTTAATTTGTTGTTACCATACTGCTTAAATAATTACATGTTTTTGAAGGAAAATTGATGGAATTGTTGATTTCAAGAAATAGAATTGTAATAGATAAATTAAAATATGTCTACGAGGAAAAACAAATATGAAACAGAAAATTGAAGTGATTTTTGTACAATGACAAAAGACAAATACCATATAACACAGTCAGAAATACAGACTCCCTTTTGGAAAATAATACACACCAAAGCTCTAGTGCCTAATGCAATAATATATCATGTGACAAATGTCAACTTTCCCTCCAGTTTAAAGAGGAAGGTATTGGGCGTTACTGTTCAGACAAATGTAATGTCAGAAACAGCCTCTCTAAAGAAAATAAATGCAGAGGGGAACAAGAAGGCTGTCAATGTACAAACAGCCACTATGGCACCAGTAAGAATAAGTGAAAACTATATCACATTTCCAAAATTAAGAGATTTTTTTTCATCTATTTTTGAATCATCTTAATCCTTGGGAAAAAAGTTTGTTTTTCTTATCATGAGGAAAACGCCTACTCACCCTACCTCTCAACCTCTCAGTGTAAGAAATCTAGACAAAGCAAGAAATAATGGGAGAAAAAGGTCCAAACACAGTGACAGATTTTAAACATTCTCCTTTAAACTTAGAAAGTTGCTAAAATAACAGGTTTTTCATTATTATGTATTTTCTGAAGGATATAAAGTCTGAAACTCAAATGTCTGTCATTATTTAGTATTATTTTGTGACTTCAGTCCTCAATGAATTTGATAGAAAATCACAAATTTTATGAGGAACAAACCAAAAATATGAGGCAAGAATCTGGACATTATGTGAAAATCTGGACAGTTGAGAGGTATGCAGTACTCACTTGTGGAATCTGTTATGAGAAAAATAAAAACAGGAAGTACTCTAAAAATCAAGAAACTCGACTATCTCAACTGTTTACATCTATTTTTAACAAGCAGAAAGAATTATTGTGATGTCTCAATGACATGACTCAGTATGAGTTACTGATGTCTCAATAACACTGGCTGCAAACATCCTCCACTTCTATCCTTTCAAGTACACATTAGGACTTGCAACCATGGATGGCCATTTTCTTGCTTTCTCAGCATCCACCTTGGTGGATATGGGCATCCTGTGGAAATGTCATAATTGCCTTATGTACACTGACAACAACTTAATTCTCAAGCAGACAAATATAGTATGTGAGAGATGTAGTCACACATTGACAATGGAGACTAGACTCTCACATACAGACACAAAAAGCAACAGACAGGTTGTCAGCGGCTCACAAACATCAGTGACTGCACCCACAAAGGACCACACACATAGTCCCACATATGCAGATGTGCTCACATGTAACTTACCCAAGCCTGAAAGGCCACTCAGGAGCGGTCCCCAGATACTTTATGTGCATGCAAACAAGGCAATTCCCATCACAAATCATAAAGGCATATTTCATTGTGCCATCACTATCAAGCCTGTAAGACGAAACACTCCCCAACCCAATATTCTGGTGATAGCAGACTTCATTGTGAGACACACTGATGTTCCTTTTAACAGGCTGGATAAGAGAAGGTGAGAGTTAGTTGTCTGTCAGGAGCAAGGATTCCCCAGATTATACAAACACTCAGGTCACTTATCCTTAAGTACCAGTATGACTCAGTCATAGTCCTTGTGGGCGTGAATTAACTGATGTGTACCTCCTTGGACTATATGAAGAGAGACAAAATTGAGCTTTCAGAATATGTCTCACAGGCATCTATGAACCTAGCATTGAGCAGCATTCTACCATCTCCAAGGAGAATGATACAATACCAGAAGAATATGATCAACTTTAACAATTGATTTAGCTAGATGTATCATTCCAAGGGGCCCCAATACTTGTCAGTCTGGGAGGACATGGCTGACAGGTCATGCTGCTTTGCCAATAATGGTCTTCACCTGTCACCTCTAGGCTTTTGGATATTGACCAAAACATTATCTACTCCTATAATGCCCACTTTAGGCTTTGACCAACTGACAAACCTTACAACATAACAAAAGTTACTCAGGACAAATTAAAGGTGTTACTGCTCAATGCTTGGAGTCTCAACAAGAAACTGCAATCTTTGGAAGCTCTGCTCACACTAGGGAATGCTGACATCTGTGCCGTTACTGAAACATGCTTCAAAGCGAAAGAAACACTCTGGCAGTGCAGGCCTATAATGCCTTTTATAGATTCTGGCCACCCACTGAACATGAAAGAGTAAAAGGCAGTAGTGTATCAATCTACATAAAAGATAATCACACCACGAGGCTGGTCAAACAGTATGGTATGCTTGAGCTACTCAATGTCCAACTAACCAAGGGGATAATCCATTAACATATTGTCTCTCACCATGGCACAAGAAACCCATGCATCATACCTGAAATTACTAGAATCAATTACCATCCAGCCCAATACAATAGTCATCAGTGATTTTAAATACCCCTCCATCATTTGGGAGGGAGGCACAACCACTAACATGCAGGACAATGATTTCTTGACATTGTAAATTCAAGTTCCCCACTGCAGCTAATCTGCACTCTCACTATCCTAGATCTGGTACTCACAAATATGCAAAAGTGTTGCCCCACCCACCCCATTGTGATGTCCCCACTGATAAGATCAGATAAAACAAAGTGGTCTCCCTTGAAATTAGGGTAAAATTAGTTCCCCCCACATAACCCCATAAACTTTTAGAAACTTCACTAAGGTAAATTTGCTCCTATTAGTGGACATCATAGCTGGTTTCCATGCTCCCCCAAATATAGAAAACACAGAAACGTATGTAGACGTATACTCAAAAACTCTGTATAATGACATAAACAACTGCACAGAGACAACTTTATTACTGCTTGGTGTAATTCATTCTAAGCCTTTTGGTTTAAACACTTGGGCTTCGGACCAGTTGTTTTGCACTGAGAGGGTTTGTGGTCTGCACTGTAGTGGCAGAACAGGTAGCTCACATCCTTCTAGGTTGGGAACTGCTGATTGAGGGCTCAGTGTCTGCTATTCTAAAAGTGTATTAATTCTGGTTTAAGCACTTGGGCTTTCAGGCCAGTTATTTTACATTAAGCGGGTTCGTGGTCTGCACTCTTGTAGGAGGAGAGGCTGGACTCTGCCCTTCTGAGCTGGGAATTTCTGGTTAAAGGCTTATAGTGCATGCATATCTGATCTGCTTCTTACTGAAGTTGGTGCGCCTTGTTTGCTGTGGCATAGACTGGATTCGGGCCTGCTGGATCTAGCTTTGTTTGTGTAACTTGAGCACTAATCCAGGCATTCTCTAAAGTATTCAATTGTATTTATTACTGCTTGGTAGTAACTTGATTAAAGTGTAGCTATCATTCTAAGTCTTTTGGATTAAGCACTTGGGCTTCAGACCAGTTGTTTTACATTAGGAAGGATTGTGGCATGCACTGTGGTGGCAGGACAGGTAGCTTTCATCCTTCTAAGTTGGGAACTGCTGATTGAGAGCCCAGTGTCTGTTATTCTTAAAGTGTATTAGTTCTGGTTTAAGCACTTGGGCTTCAGGCCAGTTATTTTACATTAAGAACGTTCGTGGTCTGCACTCTTGTGGGAGAAGAGGCTGGACTCTGCCCTTCTGAGCTGGGAATTTCTGGTTAAAGGTTTATAGTGCCTGAATATTTGAACTGTATCTTACTGAAATTGGTACACCTTGTTTGCTGTAGCATAGACTAGATCCAGGCCTGCTGAATCTAGCTTTGTTTATATGCTTGTTGTTTGTTTGCTTGTTATTTCCCTGGAACGCTAATTCCAGCTAATAAGCGGCTTCTCAGTGCTTCTGTGGATCACTAGTGATATCTGCATTGCTTACTGTACTTATTTCCTTGTTTCACTTGAAAGAAAGTTACTGTTTGTCGTTTTTGCATTTAAGTTACCTGTAACACATTGCACCTGGCACTTGCTCACTAAAGCAATTATATAAGTCGGCACTAAAAATTAAAAGCACTACACCCTCACTCCCCACTGGCCCTTGTTTTCAATTATTAAGGAATTCCCAATATTATTCTAGCATGTCCAAAGGTCAGTTGTCAATCTCCTCTCCGGTCCAGCTGGTGAATCTGGGAATCTTGAGGCAATGTTACAACTGCTTCATGTACACAGACAACCCTCTCCTCCTCCCAACAAATTCCAACACATGTGAGAGATGCAACCATATAGCCAAACTGGAGGCTAAGCTCTCTCAACTCAGTACTGGCATAACCAGTCAGGAGGAGAAGGAAACCACACTCACTACAATTCCAGTCTCACATAGACCTACCACGACAGCAAACCAAACACATAATAGGTTCATAGGTTCATAGATTAGTACTAAGCTAACTGCCCTTGTGAGCCATTTTAAGCCTAGCCAATTATCCCTTGTGAGACTCAAACCCTGCACCTTGTGTTTGTAAGGCAAACACCTTAACCATTAGGCCACCCTCCCAACCCCAATCACACAAAAACATACTCGGAGGCTCTAAATAAAGATCTGCCTAAGCAGCAGAGACCTCCAAAGCAGACACCCAAGCAACTGCTACCCCAAAACAAAACACGTGCAACACATATCTCACAAAGCCAGTGTGCCGAACAGTCACAGCCCTTAAGACTAAACAACACACCTGATACACTTGTAATAGGTGACTCTATCGTCAGGCACACTGACGTCCCACTCACCAGGCTGAACAAGGAGAGGGTCACGGTGAGCAGCCTGTCGGGCGCTAGGATCCGCCACATAACACAAGCACTCAGGTCACTCCAAGGCAAGTACAAATATGACTCAGTCATTGTCCATGCTGGTGTGAATGACCTGAGACATACCTCCCTGGACTAGATGAAAAGAGACATAAAGGAGCTCTCTGAGCATGTAGCCCAGGCCGGTATGACCCTGACCTTGAGTAGCATCTTACCCTCACCAAGAATGATGCCACAATATGAAGACAAGATGATCAATTTCAACAATTGGCTTAAGTACTGGTGTCATTCAAAGGGGATCCAATGCCTGTCAGCTTGGGATGATATGCTCGACAAGCCACGATGCTTCACTAGGGACGGCTTGCACCTGTCACCCCTGGGCTTTCGGATATTGGCAAATGCTCTTGCTACCCCCATAGTGCCTTTTTTAGGCAAGGCTCAAAAGACAAACCCACCTCCATAGGTATCACAAGGGATAAGAAACTAAGAGTAATGCTACTCAACGCCAGAAGTTTAAACCTCAAGATGCACGCACTCGAAACTCTCCTTAGCATGGAGAACATCGATATCTGTGCAGTAACAGAAACCTGGTTCAGGGCTCCAGAGAGCACCCCAGCACTACCAGGTTATACCTCATACCATGCTTTTCGGCCCCAAAACTTGGACCGAACCACAAAAGGAGGGGAAGTATCAATATTCATCAAAGATTCCTACACCTCCAGGTTGGTGGCAAAGCACGAAGCATCAGAGACTATACATGTGCAACTAACAGTGGGTAAAACTGCCTTTCAGTTTATAGCTTGCTACAGACCACCCTCCCAAACAAAGGAACCCCACTCGACCTTCCTGAGAACACTGGAAAATATGAAGTTCTCTCCAAACACCATTATATTGGGTGACTTCAACTACCCAAACATAGACTGGGAGCATTACTCTAGCTCCAACACCCTAGCCCAAAGGTTCCTAGAATTTATAATCTCAAATGCTATGGAACAACTTGTTACCACTCCCACAAGAGGAGAAAACATACTGGACTTGATCATCACCAACATGGGGACTCTATGCTCCAGACCAGAAGTGTATCCCTCACTGGTAAGATCAGACCATAAACTAATCTCACTGGATATTCACATCCCGACCACACCCCCTGCCCAGAAAACCACAGTGAAAAACTTCTCTAAAGCAAATTTCACACTCCTCAAAACCAAGGTAAAATCCTTCAAAGCCCCTGGGCCTGTGGAAAATACGGCCCAGACCGCAGAATCCTTTATAAACGCATTCTATGAACACCTTCAGGAATGCATGGATCATGCGATCCCAAATAAAACCAAGACCCAATCCTCCAAACTCAGACGTCCTGTCTGGTGGACCCCAGCCATAAACAAACTATACAATAGAAGGAGGAAGCTACTAAATGATAGAGCAAAATCCCAAAAAGGGAAGGCATCACTGATCAGTATTAGCAAAAAACTACGGGCACTCATAAAATTGTCTAAGGCCAGCTTCGAGAGAAAAATTGCACAGGACACTAAGGGTAATCACAAGGCTTTCTTTAGTTATGTTAGGAACCTGGGTGGTAATTCCCAGATATGCTCAGAATTAGTCCAAAATGACAAAAAATACACTGAACCCACAGACATTGCCAACATCCTAGCTGACAGGTTCAGCGCAAACTTCTCCCCTCCCCACCAAAAGGGCAAATATCTATCCCAGCAGAGTGCTGCCCCCCTGACATCTCAGATGCTCAGGTAAGAGCCGCCCTCTCCAAAGCAAAAAACACAGCATCAATGGGACCAGACGGTGTCCCGGGCTGCGTCCTACATGAACTCCAAGAAGAGCTAAACCCAAACAAAAAACTACTGTTCAATCTCAGCATTACTACAGGATATGTGCCCAAAGAGTGGCATACAGCAACAGTGGTCCCTCTCCATAAAGGTGGTGCCTCAACGGATCCTGGAAACTATCTGAATATAAGACTGAATAGCTTGGTCTGCAAAGCTATGGAAAGGATCATCATTGACCTCATAAATAAAGATATTGGGAACCTACAGACACTGGATCCTACCCAGTTCGGCTTTGTTAAGGGCAGATCCTGCCTCTTAAACCTGGTTGATTTCTTTGAAACAGTCACCAAGGCCATTGATGAGGGGAAGGTGGTCCACACAGCCTACCTGGACCTTGCAAAAGCCTTCGATACAATACCCCACTCGGGCATTATAGATAAGCTCACCAGCTTAAATATAAACCCCTATGTCACTAGATGGATTGCAAACTGGCTCAAGGACAGAACCCACATGGTTAGAATTGCTGGTGCCATGTCAGACTCCAAACCAGTTACAAGTGGTGTCCCACAAGGCTCATTCTTGGGACCTCTCTTGTTCGGTATATATTTCTCGGAGGTACAGGCCAACACGGAAAGACTGTGGCTGACCAAGTTCGCAGATGACTGCAAACTGGGTGCCATAATCCACTCTCCAGCCGACACAAGCATCCTCCAAAAGAGCCTCATAGAAACAGACAACTGGTGCCAGAGCCATGGCCTCAAGCTAAATGCCAAAAAGTGTATAGTCATCCCCTTTGGCAAAAACAAAGTGCCCACAGATTACCACATAGGTGGTAATCCATTAAGTACAGAAGAAGTAATTAGGGACCTGGGGACCCAAGTTGATAGCAATCTCTCATTTGACAACCACGTAGCCAAAGTGGTTAGAAAAACATTTTATATAGCCCACCTAATCATGAAGGGATTCACATCTAGATCAGGGGAGGTCATCGTGCCTCTTTACTCATCCCTCATCAGGCCCATAATTGAGTACAATGCCCCTTTTGAGATGTACCTTATCAGACACCTGCAGCAACTGGAAAGACCCCAAAAGTACCTCACCAAGAGGATCAAAGGGCTCAAACAGATGCCATATGCTGCCCGGTTAAAGAAACTCCAGCTCTATTCAGTGGCATACCGCCTGTTCAGAGGCGATCTGTGCCTGACGTATAAAGCCATGTCCAACCTGGAATTAATGGACATGCTGCACCTCAGAAAATCCAAATCCCATTGAGCTACATGCTTGAGACTTGAACCTCAGCACTGAAATAAATAGGACATGCTGGAGGGACAGATTCATAACCCAGAGGCTCCCTTCACTCTGGAATAAAATCCCAGTCCAGGTTAGGCAGAGTCCCTCATTGACTCTCTTCAAGAGGAATCTTGATGAGTGGATGGGAGATCGTAGGTTTACCCCGGGTATCACTTCTGTGTCACTGTTAGACAGAGGCACAGTATATTAACCTCGAAAAAGGGCATAGCAAAATAAATTTAAAATGGGTGGCGAAAGCCAAACACATTCTGGCTAGGCTTATAAATGCCCTAGGGCATATAGCCTAGTATGAACCTATGAACCTATGAACCTATGAACAGTACCAGGCAGAAATAAACTTAGGTCAAACCACAAAAACAAGCCACCCTGGTGGACCCCTGGAATTAATATGTTGTACAGCAAAAGAAAAAAAAGCCTGTTGAGAAGTAAGAGGTAGTATGTACCACACAGCAAACATTTCCTCATTAGTCTAAACAAGCAAATCAGAAAACTAGCAAAGTCTCTGAAAGCAGACTTTATGGGAAAATAGCTGCCTAAGCTAAGGATAACCATAAGGCATTTTTCAGTTATGTCCACATTCTTAAGGGTAACACCCAACAATGTGCAGAATTAGTTGTAGATGGCATCACCTGCACTCAGTTGGAAGATGTAGAAAATCAAGTGACTGACAAATTCATCTCAAATTTCCACTCACCATCATGCCCAGTTCTCCCCCAAACAATATTCTCCACCACGAATTATCACCAAATAACAGGTTGCCACTGTGCTGTCTAATGCTAAAAACATGGCTTCAATGGAGCCTGATAATATACCATATTGCCTCTTAAACAGCTTAAATCAGGACCTATCAGGCCTATTAGAATCTCTATTTAACCACAGCCTCTGGACTGGCTTTGTCCCAGTAGAGTGGAAGACAGAAACAGGTATCCCTTTCAATAAAGGGGGACTATCTACTGACCTGGGAAATTACTGATCAATAGGTTTGACTAGTCTTATATGTAAGGCAATGGAAAAAATAATAATGGACCTGATAAATAATGAAATGGGAAACATCAAAACACTGGACCTGACCCAATTTGGATTTGTCAAGGGCAGATCCTGCTTTCTGAATCTGGTGGATTTCTTTGAGAAAGTAACTAAGGACATGGATGAGGGTAAAACAGTGCATACAACCTATTTTAACCAGGCCAAGGCATTTGACACAATTCTTCACTCAAGTATTATAAATAAACTCACAAAACTGGGCATAAATCCATTCATCACCAGATGAGTAGCCAGTTGGCTCACAGACAGGACACGTGGTTAAAGTGGATGAATCCAGATCCAGCAGGAGGCCAGTTACTAATGGTTTGCCACAGGACTCAGTGCTGGTACCACTCCTTTTCAGAATATATTTCTCTGAAGTCAAGGCTAATAGGGAAAGCCTCTGGATAGCAAAGTTTGCTGATGACTGCAAGCTGGGGGCAATCACTAAATCTCCCACCGATGCAGATGTCCTTCAGGATGGTCTGCATCACACAAATGATTGGAGGCAAAAAAAAAAAAAAAAAAAAACATGGACTAAAACTAAATGTGAAAAAAAAAATGCATTATTACATGCTTTGGGAAGTCAAATGCCCCTGCAAATTACAGCTTCTGTAGCACAACCCTAACAGGAGACTCAGAAGTGAGGGATCTAGGTAAACAAATAGATAGTAGCCTGAACTTTGACCACCATTTACCCACAGTAGTGGGGAACTCCTTCTATGTGGCACAACTTATTAGTAAAGGCATGGCATCCAGATCCAAGGAAATTATAGTCCCGCTATACTCAGCCCTCATTAGACCAATACTTGGAGAGGCACTTACAGCAACTGGACTAAGTGCAGGGGTTCCTCACAAAGAAAATACAGTGTGTAAATGACATTTTCTATATGGATAGATTAAAAGCTATATCCCTTTACTCTGTCTCCTACTGACTATTAAGGGGTGACCTTTGCCTAATATAAAAGGCATTCCCAATTCCAGTTCTGATGGAGCTGTTACACATCTGCAAGCCATACAGCATAAGAGTCCCCTGATCTAGGGATCTAAACTTAGTCAGCAACTCAAACAAAACATGCTGGAGAGACACATATGTGCCTCACAGATTGTCCATTCTTTGGAATAGGCTTTTTATTCACATTAAGCAGAACCCTTCCCTGGTCCTCTTCAAATGTGATTTGAATAAATGGATGGGGAATCACAAATTCACACCTGTGGTAGTGTCTATATCCCTTATGGACAGGGTTAATCTGTAAGATACTTAATGCATGCCATCTTAATGACCCTAAGGGCACTATATTGAGTAAAATTGTATTATGTTGGCTAGGCTTGTAAGGGCTTTTAATCCATTAACCTAGTAATCTCCAGTGAACCTATGAAACTATGGTATTCAAACTATTAAAAGGAAGCTTTGTGTAACTGTCACTGCACACAATGATAATATCAATAAGAAATGCAAACTGCTAAAAAGGAGATAAAATGCATTTAAGTGCAAAAACAAAACAGGAAAAAAAATAAAATGGATGAGCTGAAATCAACACTGCAGCCACTGCAAAATGCTATAAAAAACATATCTGATGAATTATCTAGCATCAATATATTGTTAAATGATGTCTCCAAAAGGCTTGATACATATGTCGGTAGGATCACTACCTGCAAGAATAAGATAAGAAAACCTTGCTTTCATAGATGACAAACTGTTGCATTTAGAGGTACATAGCTGAAAAAAACAATGTTTTAATCAAAGGAGTTCCCAAAAGTGTTGGACATCCATATTTAATAAATACATACATGCATACATATATACATAACTAACTAAATAAATAAATAAAACTGTACATAACATATTAGCCCATCTGCTTGGAAATTCAAACTAGCAGAAAATATACCTATAGAAAGAGCTTAGCATACATCACAAAATTTCAACAAATGGTAAAGACCAATTCATGCCAAAATACTTAACTACCAGGATATTGTAAGCAGGTGGGTTTGGGGTTGATATAATGGCTAAAGTATTCACCTCACAATTACTAGGTGCAGGGTTTAATTCTGCCCTTTGAAGAGGAAACTGGCAAGGCTTAAAATGACCCACAAGAGCAGCTACTCTAGTACTTACTTATGAACCTATGAACTTCACGTGACATGGTCATAAAATCAGACTTTTTCAAGACATTAATTTTTAGTATATGAATTGCAGAGATGACAACTATAACTATATAGTGCTTGTTTAATTTAAAACAAAATCAAATTCTAAGGATTTTCTCTTGCTCAACCAAATGTTATGAACAAAGCAAACACCTATCAAGCAACCTCAACTGAGGAAGAAAAAAACACTGTTGTGACAACCTTTTCATTTTTCCCAAACATAAAATTAAATATTGCATTACCCTCTTTGTAACATTCAACACATGTTCATCTATATAGTTGGATACATCTATCTTCATGATTCTGACTGCTCAATAAATGTAATGGACTGTTGAAGTTGTAAACCTGCTTTAATTTTCCTGCTTTGCTGAGACAGTGTTTTATCTGAGGTCCTGAAGGAACTTTGATTTAATATATACCTCAGTAGATGTTTGCCAACAGACTACCAAACAAAGACATTCCCTTAAGTTACCTACACAAGTTAAAGGTTAACAGAAAGTAATAATGTTATATAGTTCCCTTAAACAGTCATACAAACTTTTAAATGGTGGAACAGCTTAACAGTAATTTAGAATTTACATTTTTATCTACTTTGTTATAATCGCAAATTTGATTTTATTCTGATTCATTAATTGCAACTCTAGAGCCTAAATGCTTATTTTTAGTTACTCTTGTTATACCTTAAGGATAGAAGAGGCATTAGACATTAGTAGCTTTATTCATAGATATGTCAATGAAAACAAACTTCTACTTGTTGACAGTTGTGTTTAACAAATGTTATACACGTCTATGTAACATATTGTTTTGTGTAAGATTTAGGTAGTGCAAATTTGAATCTCAGTTCTAGTTAGAAACATATCTTACTACTAAATAATTGTATTGATAATATAGATGATAAAGGCATGATTTCATGTTTTATTTACATGGAAACATATACATATGTTCTTTATAACATGTTTTTACAGCTAGCAGAAGTGATTGTAACTCATTGATTGCTTCTGCCAGCATTTGTGTAAGATCACAGTACATAGGGGATAAGGGATTGTGCCCTTTCCCTGCTGTTGTGCAACCCAAGAGTTGGTTTATATAATGGTCAGGAGAGTACAAGGGGACTTACAGTATGCAAAAAATATAATTTTGTTTTGTTATTTTGAATTTCAGTCATTTTGGATTGACGTTTTACCATTCTACTTATTTGTACATTGATGTTTCAAAGTACACACACACACACACACACACACACACACACACACACACACACACACACACACACACACACGTCTGTGTGAGCTATAAAGAAGATACTTTGATCTGTATTTTGTTATATACTTGTGACATTCAGAGAGCTTATGCACTTGGTTGTTAGCAAGATTTTAATTATCTATTATTATGTTAAATTTACCAAGGACAAGTTATGACAAAATTATAAACTTATCTTTTTTTTTTCATTACTTTGGTTTAACTTTTCTCAAGGTAATGGTTTTGAGGTTATGCCCTACTGGATAGGGATAAGGATATTTGTATTTCTAATTTATGAAACTTTTGACTTACATTTATATTTTGCCCATTTTACTAAGAAGTGTGCCATTAACATGTTGTACAATGTAGCTTTTAATTCACTCCATGTTGCATGGAAGTTTCCATTAAATCTATTTTGAAATTATCAGTATGTGATTCTATACCAAGGACAGTTTATTAAACTATTATAGACAATGTCTTGAAAGTTTGTGTACTGAAATGTGTATCATATGCAACAATTATACAAAGGGAAACTGCTTTTGCATTTATTTTATAAACCTGAAGCTCATATTATCTTTATTCGAGAAATACTTATCATAAAATTGGATAAGACTACAAACATGGATAGATTATGGATAGCAGTAAACATAAACATATAGGAAGACCAATGCTATCCAACTTGGCCATACAGGTGATTCAGACATTTGAAATGCCAAACATTTAAATATAGATAGTATTCTGTCTAATCCAATATTGCTATTTCAAAAGCTGACAAAATGGTTATATATTGAAGACATTTACATTATATTATAACTGATTAACCATGATATATTTAATTAAACAAAGAAATGACCAAGATATCATTGTCTACAAAATAAGTTAGTTTAGAATTTTATCTCATGTAATATAGATTCAACAGCACAAATATGCAAAGATACTGGACACAAGTAAACATAAACAAACATGATGACCAATGGCATTTAACTTGGACACAGATTTGGATATCTTAAATCTTACAAATGCAGTCTATTAGCCACCCCATTTATGAATATACAAAATGACAAATATTTAAAAATAGGTAATCTTTTGTCTGATAAGATAGTAGTATTTCAAAGGCTGATGAAAATGTTAGATTCAAAGATATTTACATTATATTACACATGATTGCCCACAGCCCTAATACAGCACAACTGAGAATAAAGATAGCACTGTTTAGATGATCTACAAGCATAAAAAGACAAAACTCTGAAATTCTGAAACTTGCATTTCTAACCAATAACAAAATAAATAAATACAATTATTTTTTAAGGGATTTTCTGTCCAGTTTGCTGCAAAATAAAGCAAATTGCAAATTGCATAAAATAGCATTAAAAGTTAAGATCAAGTGTAACTTTTTTCTCTTCAACTTTGCATGCTCATGATCAATACATCATCCAACAAGAAATAAAGAAAAGTTCCCTGTTCCTCAGTATTAAATATATTCCTTTCAAAACTATATTAGAAATAATATATGATATGTTACGCATATTGAATGTCATGTATAAAGGCTTTATATTTTTCTTCCTACTGTAACAGACTGTCAGTCTTTCAGGTAATGATGATATACTTCATATTTTCTGGAACTTTAAATACTCTAAACAAATATGGGAAATTCTCATAGCTGAAGCCCAAACTGACATCCCTATGATGAATATAACCCTACCTCTTTATTCCTCAACAAAAGCTGATAATTTATCCATGGTAACTATAACATTTTCATTTGTCAAATTTTATATTTTTCAAAACTGGTTAAATTTAAAATCCCTTAGCTAGAACAACCTCATAGTCATGACTGTTAGATAATAAGAATCTGTTAATATAATCCCATGGCATAAAATTAATTATATTATGATCCCAGACAATTTGCAGAAATTATTGAATATCTTTTCTTAACCAATTCTAATACAGACATGGTTCAGGTTGATCGTTTGATCAATATGTTTCATGAGCATTATTTTACAGACTATATATATACAGACTATAATATAATCCCATGGCATAAAATTAATTATATTATGATCCCAGACAATTTGCAGAAATTATTGAAAATCTTTTCTTAACCAGTTCTAATGCAGACATGGTTCAGGTTGATCTTTTGATCAATATGTTTCATGAGCATTATTTTACAGACCTAGGTTACCTCACAACCAATTACCAATTACAATATAATATGTATTTGATTATAAATTGCTTTTTTAGCTTGTATTTACTATAAGGATTAGATTTATTAATTAGAGGAGCATCTACTATTGCAATATTTGTATAATTTTAGCTGGATGTTCCTCTTTGTATGTAGTGTACATATTTTTTTCTTTAATTACTAAGCATATGAGTATAGGGTTATGGTCTGTTTTTTGTTTTGTATATTTGTTTACATTTGTTGGAGGTGTTATGGTGTCATCTGTGTTACATTGTTCTATCCATTACATGTTGTATACATTTTCAATAAATTAAAAAGCAAAAGGCTGCGGATTTAGAATACACAGAAGGAGTTAAATAACTCTGGATGGAAGGGCTAGATTTTCTAAAATAAATGCAGTTGTTAAAGAAATAAGAGAAATCAGTGTGGGGTCCAACGGAGAATGACCCAAAGATAAGAATGCACTAGAAGAAGAAAATGTGGAAATTGATAAAGCAACAGTTAAATCTCTCATGGAATACAAAGGAAATTGAGTTAATGAACAGACTGCTAAGCTTCATCCTACTACATTAACGCAAAGATGCAGACAAAACCAAAATCAAGACCTTTAAGAGTAAAGAAAAAAAAGTGATACTTCCAGTACCCCATGTCGAAAAATTTATTTATCTCAGTTGCTATTTATTGGTGATGAATTGAATGATGTGGAACATACCCTACCTGTATATGCTGGACAAGCAATACTGGTCTCTGATTTAAATTATGCTCCTGTGAAAACAAAATTAACATCATGTCCATTCTTTATTACCAATGGAGATTCACTTAAAAGATGTACTGCCTTTGTTGTTTTCACCATCTAAAATAAATTCTTCTAAAAGTGGGAATTTTTTTCCAAGAGAACTCTCTCTTTTCATTTGTTTTCAATATATTTAAATCAGTTTTTACCAACCAGTTACCAGTTTCAAATTAAGGAGACTCTTTACATTCTCTTTAATTGTGTGATACAACTTTTCAAAATACTAGTTGAGTGGAGGTCCTACCAAACGTTGGAGTACAAATTGAAAGGTCATTCCATTAAGACAAACATTGCAAAACATAAGAAGTACAGCACCTTCATCAACCAATTATTTTCTTGAATTGAATTATCTTAATTCACTGGAGCGTTCACTCACTTCTATAAAGAAATAATTATTAGAAGTTATTATTATTATCTTTAAGAAATAAATTACAAGAATCAGAAGCTAAATTGGAAACAGACACACTCAATCTTAACATGCATTTTGAGCATCTAGCAAGTGACTACCAAGTGTAAAACTTTTCAGGAATAGAAACTCTAGAAAAAATACTACATCTATAAATTTGGGCATGTAAAATGAACTCTCTCATTTGTTGTGTATCTGAACATATGAATAATTCAAAGTATTGATTATTAACTGAACAATGGGGTTTTCAAAGCATTAGGTTAACTTGCTAATTATACTTATTTAGCTTTGTTTAAGCCAGATATCATGCACTGAATTGACCCCTTCAAGCAAGGTTATAAACACTAATTTATTTTAAGATTTTTTTACAATTTCTGACAGAAATTGATTTTAAGTAAATACCAATAAATGAAGATCTTCCAGAGTCAGATAAAAGAACACCTTTGGCCAAAATTAGCAAACAACTTTTGCAAAAGGCAATATCAGCAAGATTTCTCTTTCATGCAATATTAAAAATGAAATGCAGGGAATTATCTCTATCTTTTACTACATTAGAGAAAACTCTGAAGGAGCTACACACTTCAAGTACCCTGCTGTAAGCCTCAGGATGATAGGTAAAATCTGTTCCATATGGATTTTTTTTTTCTTTTTGAGAGGGGATTTGGATATTATCATGCCTGTAATGTTTCTTATGTACATCTTTTTCAAATAACAGTGGCTTAAACATCCCGATAAAAGAAATCACTTATTAAATTTTATTCATCACATTGGACATGACTTAATTTGTTTGCAAGAGATGCATTTCAAAGAATCTAAATATAATGTAATGTTAAAGGTCAAATTCTTTAAACAAATTTATAGACATCTCATGAAATAATGCGAGAGGTGCAGCTATAATTTCAACATCAGATGATTTTAAGATTATTAATAGTTTATATAACTTGGAAAAAATTATATTAGTCATGTTAACTATAGATTTGTATTTATTCTTTATTCCGTTTCAATCCATTTTGTACATTATTTGGCCAGAATCTGTAAAGTTCATGGAATCTGGTGCATTATGCTGATATCAGCAGCAAAGTTGAGGAGAACAATATAATATGTAAACATCCCACACTGAACTCCAAATATTTTGATGCACAATAGAGTATCTCACTAGTAACAGCACACTGTTCATTACCTGCAAGTAATCCACAAAAAATTAAATATCTCTGTCAAAACGTGATGTACATCAAAAGTCAAAGAAAGCATCTTACAATTCAAGCATCACAACAGTCTTAAATACATATCTATAACAGAATCTCTCCTGTAAGCTTAAGGACAACATGGACTATCACTCTAAGTCCATTATTATAAAAATATGCTAGCTATCACTTATGGATTCAGATGGAATCCATACATTTTCTAATAAAAATATTAATAAAGGCAAAGGAAATCATGAACATGTTGCCACAGCTAACATTAGCTAATGATGGGTGCTGGACTTGTGTGGGGAACACAGGTAAAGCACAGACCCAAAGAAATTGGGAGATATAAAAGAAGATACCAGGTATGGGTGAAGAAGAGGGACACACAAGATGGATGCTAGAATGGGAAATCAGAGAGAAAGTCAGAGGGGCATGGGCATTGTATTTTGGTGGAAAAAGGCTCCATTTTTTTACTTTTTTAGAACAGAAGGAACAGTAAAGACAGGATAAAAGGAGGAGAGGACCATCACAGCAGGTGTTCCCATAAAACAAATATCACAACATATGACAAAGTTTGGAAAAAAGAGAGTACAGGTAAGCGACACATGCAACATACTGCAGAACATGTGTTATATATATATATATATATATATATATATATATATATATATATATATATATATATATACATATATATGTTTAGAGATTGATAAGTGCATGCATTTCTGTTTGCTAGTTAGATGCATATACATGTCTGTTGCTATAATATTTGTAGGAATAATATAGTCAGTTAGTTGCATACATTTCTGTTTGCTAAAAAAGGGTTATACTGTTCTTAGCTGAGAAGCAAGGAAAAATTTAAGAAATAAATAAAGCAGCATTCATGTATAAATATAACATGCTGGTACAGCTTGAGAAAAATACAGATAAGGATGCAGGTGCAAGAATGGAACAGTGTTGGAGCCAAACTGAACTGCCACGTAATTCACCTTGAAACAAAAACACAAAGAAGTTTATTAGCAGACTGCATGAGATCAGCAAAAGACTGCTTTGACACAGAAACATTCTCAAACAGGAAAAACTCCCTAAATAACATAAAAAATACCAAAGCAATGACTTTGAGAGTTCCCAAAAGACTGCTTTCATAAGAATGTATATATGTGAGATGTAATCTGATTTCTAGCGAGATCTGCTTAGATCTGCATGCTGGAGATAATTCATGTTGAACTGAAAAGAAACTTGAAGACAGTAAGCCTTGCAAACTGTACAGTTGTACGTGTAGTCTGTATATATATATATATTATATCAGTAGTTTCTGCACAAAGAAAGATAATTATATACTGCTGAGAAGGTTAATAATCTGCAAAGTTTATGTGCACTAACAAGACTTTTATTTTACAAGGCACTAAGACTAGGCACTAACACAGAGCTGCAGTTGGCAGCTTCAGTAAGATAAGACAAGACTGTCAGTGACATTTCAATCATCCATTTTAAATAACGTTTCAATGGTGAGCCTTGCCTGTATTCAAACACAGGGGGAGTAGTACCTGTGCCTTGAATAAGGTCACTTCACTGAAAGCGCAGTAACTAACATTTATGTACATGATTGAGTCTGGATTAAGAGCACTTCAATGTCCACAGTTTGCAGCAGAACAATTCCTCAGACATTTGAATCCAGAGAAGGAGTGCAGTGCAGAAAGTAAGCAGTGCCATAAATTCTCCAGGGTGGTGCAAACTTCAATTTCAAACTTGTCACTGCCAAATTCATTTCACCAGCTTTTCAAGTAGCTACAAAAGTGTTCCAACTATCTATGGTGCTAAAAAGTGGCCAGCTGAAGTCTACATGAACTTTGTTAAGAAACTTTTTGTTTTTACATTACAGCATGAATGCCATTAAGGATAGTAAAGGTGGTAAACACAGTATTACTATTAATGTGTCAATTTTAGACAGACTACAGAAGTTGTGTAAACAGCATATTAGCAAATGTAAAACCTTATTAGGGCAAGTTGACAGTCAGTAAATATGTACATTTATTACGTTTGACTGCTATCTTAAACAAAAACATGATTGGTATGACAGTAAATGTTTATTGTGCAAGTCATATGAAACTGCTTTTTGTGTGCAATGTCATAAATCTGATGGTAAACAACCAAATAAAGGTCATACACTTGCATTATGTCCTGTCACCACATGTGAAATGTTAATTTCAGAGTTACAACAGCAGTCAAGTCAGTTATTGACAGACTCTTCTGTATATCTTGCTAGACAAAAGTTGCATAAAACCACTGCACAGTACAAAACAGATAAGAACAGAGACGAGATTCATGGTGAACTGACAGAAAGATTTAATAAACTTCTAAGAGACAGAGTGAGTTCAGAAAGTTTAGACAACATATGCAAACACTTTTTCAGAAGTGCATAAGAGCTTTAAAGTCAGCAGAAAAGAATACTGAGAAATATCAAACAGCCCGTGCAGAATCACAAGACAAAAAGAATTTGGTTAGCAAAGAGTTAAAGCAATTGGAGTTAGCTATACTAATAATAAATAATTTATGGCATACTATTCTACATTTAGAAAATGGAAAAATAATTTATGACATATTATTCTACATTTAGAAAATTGTTACGCATACACAGTAGGATCAAATTTAACTTTCATTCAGTTAAAGCAAGACACTTATCAGTTAAACAGTAATGTAAAACATATGATGCTGTTCTCATAGCATACACGCAGGGATAGTCTCATAGCTAAGCTGTTAAATAAGTTCAAAATAACCACTTCCAATAACAGAACAGTTCTAGGGCATAAAAATCTAATAAATGTAGTTAAAAGCAGTAAAGACATAAGGTCACAAGACTGACATGCATGTATTTTCTTTTAACCTAATGTGCATCTGTTTAAAATGCACAAGAGCAAAAGGCAGACAACAGCAAATATAAATATTGTAAATATATCTGTTTTACCCATGTGCTAGTTAAGTCAAGATCTGTTTTGTTTCTTGCAATATTTTGTAATTGTATAGGTGGGATTACATCAAGGATCAGCTCTGAGCCCTTTCCTATTTGCAATGGTGATGGACAGGTTGACAGATGAGATCAGACAGGAGTCCCCATGGACTATGATGTTTGCAGATGACATTGTGATCTGTAGTGAGAGTAGGAAACAGGTGGAGGAGACCCTGGAGAGATGGAGATATGCTCTAGAGAGAAGAGGAATGAAGGTCAGCAGGACTAAGACAGAATATATGTGTGAATGAGAGGGAGGATAGAGGAATGGTGAGGATGCAAAGAGTAAAGGTGGTGAAGGTGGATGAGTTTAAATACTTGGGATCAATAGTTCAGAGTAACGGTGAGTGTGGAAGAGAGGTGAAGAAGAGAGTACAGGCAGGATGGAGTGGGTGAAGGAGAGAGTACAGGCAGGATGGAGTGGGTGGAGAAGAGTGTCGGGAGTGATTTGTGACAGACGAGTACCAGTAAGAGTGAAAGGGGAGGTCTACAAGAGGGTAGTGAGACCAGCTATGTTATATGGGTTGGAGACAGTGGCACTGACAAAAAGGCAGGAGTTAGAGCTGGATGTGGCAGAGTTAAAGATGTTGAGATTTGCACTGGGTGTGAAGAGGGTGGACAGGATTAGGAATAAGTATATTAGAGGGTCAGCCCAGGTTGGAAGGTTTGGAGACAAAGCCAGAGAGGCAAGATTATGTTGGTTTAGACAGGTGCTGAGGAGGGATGCTGAGTATATTGGGAAAAAGATGCTAAGGATGAAACTACCAGGTAACAGGAAAAGAGGAAGGCCTAAGATAAGGTTTATGGATGTGTTGAGAGAGGACATGAAGGTGGTTGGTGTGACAAAGCAAGATGCAGAGGACAGGAAGAAATGGAAGCAGATGATCTGCTGTGGCGACCCCTAACAGGAAAAGCCGAAAGAATATGATGATGATGATAGTAGCATCAAAAATAGCAGAGACTCCAGCAAAAACAGTATTCAAAAGCAATGTTAAAATATAAGGTTGTACTGAATACATAATACTATGCATAGTTATGCAAATTAAAAATACTTATAATTCTAAGTGTTTTACAACTGTATTCTGATATCAAGTTGCAAGTGTATTAACAAATGACTGAAGATAAAGAAAGTGCTGAAAGTGTTACAGAGTCTGGAATGGGCAGAAAGAAAAAAAAAAGTAAGCAACTTTGTTTTATGTGAGCTCGGATCTTCCCAGGCTGGGAATGGGTAGTGACAAGAAATGTTAAAAATTTATAAGGTCAGAAAACAAGACTGGTTGCTAAGCCAGGTTGGCTTAAGTTTTTCTAAAACATTATTGTTACTAAAACATAATTGTTAAGTGTTCATGTGTAGCACTAAGCAAAAAGCAAAAGAGTCTACAGAAATCCTGTTTGGTAATTGTAATAAGATGTCACAATTGTGCATACATGTCATTAGTAATCTATTTGCAAGTAAATACTAAAATAAAACCTCAGTTAAATTATACATGTCCCTTGATAAAAAACAGAGGGTACAGACACCTGCTAGGAGTAGTAGTGGATGTCTTTTCAATTCTCACAGCATAAAGCAAATAAACAGTACTACAATAAAATGCTGTATACTACAGGGGGAGGGCACTATTCTACATGACTGTGTAAACAGTACTGCAGAAGGGACTAAAATAAAAGTACAAGAAAAAAACATATACATTGTCCTGTTCGATTCTCAGCTAGAGCGTCTTCTGTGTGGAGACATGCATGAATGGGCGTACCTTCATTGAAGGTTGTGCATCAGGGCTGGCAACTTGGCACGTAAAAAATCTACTGCCAATCATTAGCGGACCGGAGTTCCGCTATGGTGACCCCTAACCGGGAAAAGCCGAAAGACACAACAAAAAGGTCTGTGTAAATATTTCTGTAATTATTAGAAAACAACCATGCTTTTTTATTGTCATTAAGTGATTAGGTTACCATCAACATGTTCGGTAGTAAGACAAATAATACCAGAAATACATTTTAATGTTTCAAGAAGTAATTAGCAGGATTCAGTTTAATACTAAGTTTGTAAACTGAGCTGAGTCTACATTACAGCCATGTATGTACAAATGCAAAAAAAAAAAAATTCTGTACAAGCAAGCGTATGATGTACAACAAATGGTTTAATATGTAAACAGCATTCTTCAGTGTATAATCCATGTTTTCTACAACACATCTGTTGCTATAATATACGTAGGAATAAGATAGTCAGTTAGATGCATACATTTCTGTTTGCTAAAAAAGAGTTAAACTGTTCTGAGCTGAGAAGCAAGGACAAATTAAATAAATAAATAAAGTGGCATTCATGTATAAATGTAACATGCTGGTACAGCTTGAGAAAAATACAGATAAGGATGCAGGTGTGAGAAAGGAACAGAGTTGGAGGCAAACTGAACTCTCACAGAATTCACATTGAAACAAGAACACAACAGACTGCATGAGATCATCAAAAGACTGCTTTGACACAGGATTATTATCAAACAGGAAAGACTCCCTAAATGACATCAGAAAATACCAAAGTAATGATTTTGAGAGTTCCCAAAAGACATATTTCACAAGAATGCATATATGTGGGATGTAATCTGATTTCTAGGGAGATCTGCTTAAATCTGCACACTAGAGATCACTTGTGTTATATTGAAAAGAAACTTTAAGACAGTAAACCCTGCTTACAACTGTACAGTTGCACATGTCTGTTATACAGATAAGTTATAGCAGTAGTTTCTGCTCAAAGAAAGATAATAATAATAATATACTGCTGAAAAGGTTAATAATCTGTAAAGTTTATGTGCACTAACCAGACTTTTATTTTATAAGGCACTAAGACTAGGCACTAACACAGAGCTGCATTCGGCAGCTTCAGTAAGATAACACAAGACTGTCAGTGACATTTCAATCATCTATTTTAAATAACTTTTCAACATGGGCAACGGAAAATTGTGAAATGCAGAAAAACATATCTACCTAAGCGCTATCAAATTACAGCATTTTGCAAACTGTGTGGCAGTCAGCAGCCATGCCT